>NW_026889763.1:9685000-10172500 GCF_033153115.1 Saccostrea echinata | reverse complement strand
ATAAACATCTCGCTGACTGTAGAACACCAACGAACGCCATCGATCAACTAACAAGACAGTGATGGCTATATTTTGTTCTTGTGAAGAAAGCTCGGACATCCAGATATTGGGCAAGGGCGTAAATAATTTCTTGTAAAATGAAATTGTATTTTAAAAATATCTGTATTTAACTCTTTGTGTTTATAAATTAACTTCGAGATTTAGTGGCATTCACGTAACATACAAAAACGATTTTAATTCAAATAAAAAAAAATGAAATCATTTCTGAAATTCAAAAACTTAACATTTCAAAAATTACTAGCATGTACTTATTTTATTTATATTTATAAAGTTTTTTTTTATTTTATTTCCCGTATTTTTATAGAAATAACTATTAACACCTCGGAATACCTGTGGCTGCTCAAAATCTCATAAGTAACGATTATTTATTTTTCATCTTATTTGCTTACTTTGTGGTTTCGATAAATAAATAGTCATTTGATAGACCAGCAACTACTCTGGGGATAATGTATAATTTCCATATTGAAGAAGGGTATCAATTACTATTCCGTTAAGAAGGGTCCGTAAATTTGTCTTGTTGATAATAGGTTTTACCTTCCCCCGTGATCATAAAACCATGGGGTAGCTTTATTATTCGACCCAGGTGATATTCTCCGATATCCTGTCCAAAATGTTGAACAATTAAGCTGTCGCTTCGTCCCGGTTTGCCCCTGTTATTAGGGACATCAAATTTCTTTTCCAAAAATTCAAAATTTTCAACTTTGCACACCACTTTTGGGGTCCGACATTTATCTGTGTGGGATCTGTATTTGGGCATTTTCTAGGTCAAAAATCTCTCTAATTTAGGTAGGTCTAAGTGAGTCTTTGTAAATCTACTCCGATCCATCGATCCGTGCACCTGTTCCATTTCAGAATCAAGTTCTTTCTGATAATATATACATTTAACGAATTGATGCAAGTGGCCATGGAACCGATATCACTGCTAGGCCGAAAAAGATATAAACAATCTGAGACTTTTTATGATAGATGATGAATTAATTAGCTGTGTAGCTATGAAGTTTGGAGTTGCAGTCCCTGTTCTGTTTCTGAGCAGTAAGATCCATTTAATCCATGCCAGGATGGTGTCCTTTGATCTCAGAAATGTATGCACACACAGTTAAATCACAGCATTAATAAAACAACTTAATTATTGGCCATCATTCAGAACCACGAATGACCCAACAAATTGTAGCTTGTCTATACAGCGGATATCCTGATCTTACAGGAAAAGGAATTTTGAAGTTCATTGAACAATTTAAATCATGGTCTTTTCAAGTTATCAGCCAGATTCAGGCGATAAAAGGGGACCAAATTTTGTGAAAAGACTTTAAAAATACAATAGACTACCCAGTCTGCAAAACAGAAGAAAAAACATGGGGAATGTTATTTTAAAATAAAAACATTCTGGCTTTCAGTAAGTTTTAAGGGATATTTATAAATTCTGTTCAAACAAGAATATATGAATGCTCTTACAGATTAGTCTGCGTGGTCAATGTACTACCAGTATGCTGTTATTTACAACATTTTTAAAATTTGTAAAGATTACTTCCAATAATATTATATTAATTAATGATGTTATTCAATATAAATTTCAAGTTTAAATTGGTTAGGCGAGTCTTTCTAAACTGACACAATTAAGTGTACAAATATAAACGTAGACCCAAAATTAATTCAGACAATGGTACCACGTATTGTGAACAAACGTCTAATTATCAAAAACAAAATTATAAGGGAAAAACGGATATCCAAAGCCATTCTTCTGCAATTGGTACCAGGTCCATACAATACAATATTGAAAATCTGTTTTGTGTTGAATGTATAGTATGTGGCGCGTCCATGTCTCTGGTCGCAGAATAGGGACCGTACTTCCGTGACTGTCAATCAAACCGTACCGCTTCTAAGCATCCTTTGTTGATATTTTCAATTTTAAAAGGAAAAACAAAAGTTATGTAAAGGATATCAGATAACAAAAAGTGGTCATTACCTCGTCAAAATAGCCATACTGAAGAAGTATTGATCGTCCGCATTGACACAACATTTTGGGTTGAATAATAATAAAATTGATGTTTCTAATGGTACCTTTGTAAAACATAGCTTCAGTTTTGGTATATCTAACAAACTGTCAAAAGAACAATTGTATCAGGAATTTCTTTTTTTTCTCTCTCATAACCTTTGAACTCTTTAGATCAGATGCTGCACTGCATTAGGAAACAAAGGTGTTAAACTGCAAATGCATTGATTGTTTAATGACCTAAAGACAGGGTTAGTTTGTAATACAAACAAACAAACATAAAACACCCTATCCATTTGCATTCAGCTAAGTATAATTAGAATATGTATAATTCCTGTTAAACTAAATCAAGGTGATTCTGCTTTTTCTGCGAAGATTATTGTGTATTTCGTAAAACATAACGCGTGCTACAACCTCAAAGTGACACAATATAACATTATAAAATTAGTTTCTTATCTAAAATATTCCAGAAAAGAACGATGTTTACACAGTAATTTGTTCTAAAGCATGTATTAGAAATTTTATTCATCTGTAGAAGAAAGAAACCACATTTAAAGATAACTTTGCTCCATTTGTATCCTTCTTCCGCACCAATTCCTGGTCTACAAATCAAGATTTTACAATAAGCAACTTTTATTATATCAATAAAAATAGAGAACCAACCAACACATCAAAAATGTAATGGCCATTTTATAATTGATATATATAGAGAGAGGGGAGAAATACTTATTAATTTATTAACATTATGAACAAATATCAATCAGTGTTGTGATGAGTTGATCTGGTATCACGTGGACTTTGCTAAATGAGGGAGTCCAAGTTGCTGCAATCCTTCTTTGCATCAAGTGCTTATTTTATCACATCACTTACTTGGTTAACTTTGCAAAGAAAAAAATGAGTATTTTTTATTATAAGCATTTTTTTTTTATAAAGCATTTAAAGAAAATAAAATACGAGGGTTGTTCGAAAAGTTCGTAGACTAATGCGATAAAATTAATACTACGTAGTCTATGCTTACAAAATTTGTAATGAACATAAAACAACAAAAATTAAAGAAATGTTAAAAATTTAAGCTTGATACCTTGAATATTTACCAAATTATCATAAAATAAAAAAGACATTATATGATCACCCAGAGCTGTCGCCATATAGTTTCATGACGTCATTGTTTTTCAATGTCCGCATTCTCTACCTCATACACTTATCTTGATGAATTTCCGTGGAGTTGAGTAAAGATTTAAACCCGTCTTGTTTATATATGATTTTACAATGTCAAAAACAGCTGGTTTCAATGCATATAATATTGTAAATAGATCTGAAAGATCCTCACTTGATTATAACAGCATATGCTTGTCGGAGTTCAACATCTATCACACATGATCAACGTCACTTTTCGACATGACAAACTTTGAACACCCTTACTACAAATCGACATTAACTTTTACATCTGTCGTCTCTCTCATCTTTTTTCGGCGTTTAAAAACAAGTATTCTGAATGCATTTTATTTTTCAGTAGTCCATTTAAATATTTCCTAGGTCTATACCAGTTTTTCCTGAGGGCGAAACTTCAGAGAATGTTGGAAAAAGAAACCCACCCCCCTTTCTGACGTAATTACAACCCCATAATTGTTCGGACATTTCATATATATTTTTTGCGATAAAATTTCATAGAACTTACAGAATGTGGTAAAAATTGCAAATTTTATGGTACAATTGTGTCATACCACATGAGTGAATTGACGGGATTTTTGAATGACAAATGCTCATATCAAAAAGTGAGTTTTTTTCCTCAGTTACACTTAGGTCAAAAAGTTATCTTCGAGGTTGCGCCGCCTGGACATACCATTGCTTTCAAAAACATTAACAATTTATTAAAAAATAAAACTAAGGATTATAGTTTATTATATAAACAAATAAGATGATGCTAATTAAACTTTAAAAAAATTCATTGATGTATCTTAAGCGGTTTTAATTTTATAGCGCTAGTCCACGAACTTTCCGAACAACCCTTGTATAACCCTCATGGATACTTAGCTATAATTTCAAACAAAAATACCTGAATAGATATACAAATTTTTTCTAAAATTAAAAGCAGGTACCGTACATGTATATGTGTATGAACTTTAAGATATTTCTCTAGATATTTTTGATATTATATTTCATCAAACTAATATCTTATCAATAACTGAATGCGTATTCATGGTATTACATGTACATGTATACATTTTGTATACATTTGTAAGATTTTGATCTGCAAAATATATTTGAAAAATCGCTGCACAGGCGCAAAACCCAAGACAAACAATTTAAACATTCGGGTATAACAAAACACTTCTGAAGAATGGGAGGAGTGGCCTGAAGAGGAATTCACTGTTAAAATATTTCTTAGCAAAAGCAACAGGGGGCATATATGGAGTTCGAACTGTGAATATCTAATTCCATTTACTAAGCTGTAAAACACTGATTAATAATTATTGATATGAAATATCTTTTATCATAAATTTATTTCTTCTGTATCTTTCAAATGGTATTTCTTTTTATGAGGAACTTGGTCTCAACTACTTATTTCTCTACCACAAAAGAAATAAAAATACTAAAACGTCCCTTAATTATTAACACAAATTAACAAAAATATTTTGTCCATTTGTTATTTTCACAATCATGATATTTTTAATGCTGTACCTTAGCGCTTTATGATTCAATGATTAGGAAAAAAAGTTATATGCTTTACAAAAACCAGATTTTTTTAAATAATACACATATTGTTTATTAAATATTTAATTTAGTTTTGAACTAAAGAATATCATAATTAGTTGCTAATTTGAGGGGAAAACCCTTTTGTAAAAAACAGTAAAACTGACTTTCGAATAATTATGGTATTAATACATATTGCAATAAAATTTCTCATATCATATTAAGCCAGGAACAAATAACAAAAAGAAGTTAAATCATTATATTTCGTTGCGAATAATTTCAAGTCAATGTATACAAGGATCTATCCAATGAAATATTGGGCTACAGCTTAATAAAATGAGGTTTCTCAAACGTAATGCATGAAACTTTCACATACAAGGCACTGCATTGACAGTCTTCCAAGATAAACCCTCGACATTCAAGTTATCACAAAGCAGGGCATCACTACGCCTGGTCACGTCATATACGTAAAACAGTGAATATTTTCCAGAATATAGATCTTGACACATCAACTCATTCAGAAAAAAGGATCGTCAAGACACAAAACGTCAGTATCTTTAAAAAACTAATAGGGCATTTCTAATTTTGATTAAATTATTTCCAAATCTACATGAACGAAGAATTTTTAAACATATGTCAATTTTGTTTCTACTTAAAGATTACAGTTTTTAGTTTGACTGCTTTTTTTGTCTTTCAAGAATAGCTTCACTTTGCAAGATCTCAGACAAAATGTATATTTCATTAGGCGTTTCACTCGATTCTTGAACTGTGTCCCTCTTCAAATCACTAGAATGTAAAGCCACGTGATGTTTCTATTTAATTATTGTAGTAAAACTGGCGTGAGTGCAAGTGGGATCTTCAACTACCTGTCATTTTGTTATGATGGGATCTATATATAACTTTAACATACGTGATACAATAATATATAGCAACGTGCATTATTATACAAGCATGTTTTTTCATGTGTAACAATCACTTAGTTTCTATCAAAACAGAGTCTTGTTGAAAAAAAAAATTACGGATCTGAACATAAGAACGTTTTTGTTATACACGAAATATGAAGATAACGAACAGTAGTCAAGCTAAAAAGTCCGTATTTTGAGTAGAGCAAACAAATACAAGTGGAATCAGGTGCCATGGAGGAGTAACCCGCCCTGTGCTCCTTGTCATGATCGGGAAAACGAAAAAATCCGTAGACAATTCAGGGTGAAAATAATGGCATAACCATTTCTATGCAAAAGTCAGTCAACATTCGACTTTTTAATAAATTGTATTTACTGACAAGGTCGTTGTATCGACCATATAATTTGTGAAATGTTGATTTTAAACGAGACTGTTGATATTCTTGTTTGTCAATAGTACTTGTACGCATCGAATGAACTGGGAGACATAAACCTCATATGCAATGCATGTAGATGAATTAGAAGTTTATTCAATTCTTATAATATTGTTGTTTTCAATTCAACATATGCATTACTGATAAGTTTCTTTTTTATCTAGATTTTGTTATTAAAAGTTTTTCTGAATAACTAAATAAGTCCTCAATTTAAATTTTTAAAAGCAGAAAATTGCGTCTCACAAACTAAGGATAGTGGTATTTGACGCCGATTTCGCAGACTGCGCATACCGATTTAAAACATTATTTTTGTATTTGTGTTTTACTATATATATTTTACTATATATACTGTCGAAACAAAGGTTTAATTTTTTTCATCCTTTTTTTCTTAATTCAGTTTGACGAAAGACATGTAACTGGGATCACCTTTTTTTATTTATTCTTTTTTTTTATTTTTATTATTTTTTTTTTATTTATTTAATTTTTTTTATTTATTTATTTATTTATTATTATTATTTTTTTTTTGCCTTTTTGTTTTATTTTATTTTATTTTAAAATTATTTTATTTTATAGCTATAAAAAGTGCATATTCCTTTTTTGCTTCATATTTCACAAAGACCAAATTAAAAAAAAAAAATAAAAAAAATTAAAAAAAATTAAAAAATAAAAAAAATATTGAGTAATAACTTACCATAGTTCAAATGACATCAAAACATAAGCTTTCAACGCACTTTTTTTTCCCATAAAATTATACAATTAACATTGAAATATAAATAAAACTTCGAGAGTGTAGTACACATATGTAAGATGCTCACGAAGTGATGCAAATATACACGAAACCAATGTTACTCAACGGCAAAATTCAATCTCTAAATAACTGCGTATTTATAACTGCATTTAGAGTCTTTTCTTTGATTTTCTTTACTTGTGTAGGTAAATCGTGCAGCTATTCTGTTGATATGGTGTAAATTATCCTATATACACCAGATTTATTGTATACTCGGGTGAATTTTCTCATAATAGCTGTGTCCTTTTCGACAGCGAACCTAGTGATTTTTGCAAAAATTAAACCCTAGGTTTGAACTTCTTTTTTATATTTCTTTTCTTGTAAAAAATCAAAGACCTAGACAAGGAGAACGCATTAATAAGTAAATAGTTGAAGAACACATTAGTAAGTAAATATTTGGATATTTTACTAGAAAAAGACTTTAATTGTAACCTAACATCAAAGCTTTACGATATACGTGATGGCTTCAATTTTTTCGACCGTCAACTTCCAGCAGCAATATACCCTTATCACCTGCATATAGGAGTTTTGTCTCCCAGTTGATTCGATACGCAAGAGCATGTTCTACGTATGAACAATTTCTAAAACGAGGCAAGCTTTGACAAAAAAGTTGATGAAACATGGATAACAACAGTCTCGTTTGAAGTCATCATTTCGCAAGTTTTATGGTCGAAACAATGACCTTGTCAGCAAATACAACCTATCATTAAGTCAAATGCTGACTGATGTTTTTCATACTAATTGTTAGGCCATTATTTGCGCACTGAATTGTCTACGGATTTTTCCATTTTCCCGACCATGACAAGGAGCAAACGGCGGGTGTGACCGGTCGGCAGTGGATGTTCACTTCTCCTTGGCACCTCATCCCACATCTGATGTTTTTGCTCTGCTCCCGATTTGTATTTTCTAAATGGACTTTGAGCTTGAATACTGTTCGTTGTCTCCAATTTCAATCCTCAGAAAATATACATCTAGAATACATTTGATACCAGTAAGATTTATAAGTACGATTTAACCATGAAAGGTCTGCTCTGAAAAAAAAATCAGTCTTTTTTTGTTTTAATGTTTTCTTCTTTTTATATTTATATACATGTATGAACCTTAAAAGGGTAAAGATAACCAACGGAAATCAATCTCATAAATCCTTTAAACAATACAAAGTCAAGAACAAGCAAGTTCTCACAAACATAAAAGTTGGGATCTGGTGCCAACGAGAAGTAAGCACCCTCTGTCGAACCAGTCATACTCGCCGTGTGCTCTATGTTAAGATAATCGATTACGATTTTAAGGAAATTAACAGAAAACGATTTAAGCATATGAAAGTACAATGTACGGTATTGGTTTATCCTAAATAAAGCGTCATAAAATGGGGAAAAAATGTAACATTGTAAATATTGTATTATGTTTATCTCGTCCGTCAAGGAAAGATGTTTTTATTTTCTCAAATTCTTCGATACTCTTATTTAAAGCGAAATTCTTTATATACTACATTTATACTGTATTGAAGAAAACGCTATAGTTTTTGTGAAGCTCAAAAACTGGTTATGAGTTGATCACTTTATGCATACCTTATCAACATATGGAAAAACTTGACCAAACCACTGGGTGCTTGAACGATGATCTGGCAACACGCTTTATAGGTGGGCGCCCGCCCAACTGGGCCACCGCGGAATTGTGGTGATATAAACAGTCCTTTACGTTGACTGAACAAGTGCATTGGACTCTTAATATAATGAGAACTTAATTTAAATATATTCATTATTCCAAGAATTTACATATGTTTTGTCAAAATCTGACACGTAGGTAACGGTTGATAACCTGTGATTTGAATGCGCACATAAAGAAAACTCGTATTTTTGTCTTTAGTATTCATATGTGCTTTGATTGTGACAATATTTAGCAACTGCCTGACATAACTGTGTCAAATATAAAAAGCATATCACCAAGTTTTCCCCCACGTGCCTAGATAAATAATAGTTGTTTTCCTTTTGGTTTCAGTGTGGTCAAATACAAATTACAGAATAAATTGTGATAAAATAGGACTGATGTCATGACTCACACATCTAGAATATTCATTTAAAAATACTTGTACAATGATATTGTTATGTAAAAAAAAAAATAATAAAACCTTTGACTATATTCGATACTTAAATTGATATTATGTGCACCCCTACTTGTGCTTTTTTTTATTGTTTCCTCAACATCATTTTTCTTTTTAAAATAGATACCTCATTTTGAACTTTAAAAAAAATCAAAGCTGGTCCTTTTTTAATAATTATTGCTCTCTCTTTCTCGATCGAGAGAGAGAGAAAGAGAGAAAGAGAGAGAGAAAGAGAAACTGAGATAGGTACTATGTAAGAGATACAGCGATGTCCCGAAGAAATGTAAGAAATACAGGTACTTATATTTACATTTGTGGTTTTCCTGTTTTTATAATCAATTCAAAAGCTAATATGGTTAATTCTATGCGAACATTCCCAAATGTCAGAGGTCATCCGTGGCCTATTCATAAAGCGCATTAATACATGTTCTTGGACTACTTTCATCTAGATTATTGTTCTACAAAAATATTACAACAGCAAATGTTTGATGAAAAATAACTCATTTATTTATAATAATGTTTGTTTGCCCTCTCCCGACTCAAGATGAAAAATTTGGGTCGGTAGGTAGGTGGGAAAAATTTCTTTCCCAGAGAATTTTCAAATTAATGCTGAATTTTCACAATCTATTTTCCGGAATGCATAAAAAAAATTGTCCTGGAGGTTAAAAAAAGTTTTGGGTCGGACCATTTAAAGCTGGTCGGTCGGGAGAAGGCAATCAAACAAATTTTTAAAGATGGCCTAATCATTTCGGAAGAAATAATCTGCAAAAGCATATATTAAAGCGATTGGTCGGCCTCAAACTTCACTCAGCATGCATTTATTTCATGTAATCAAAATACACAAAGTAACTACAAAGAGATACCTAAAGAATGCTAAATTAAAAAAAAATTGTCATTAATTTGTAAAATACTTTAAATGAACTACAGTGAATATCCATATACATGACTGTACGATAATGGCATCAACCAATCAGTTATCTGATATTTTGACATCAATCTGAGGTTCCAATGAAAACCGTTATGTATGAGGAGGTATTTTTAATATAAAAAAAAATACTCAGAACGATTGTCTCCATCAACAAATTCTATTGTACATAACTTTATTTTAGCCTATATAGTAAACATTAGTTAAATGTATGTAGAACTTGATAAAACAATAATGTTAAATAAAACTTTTCTTTCATTACTTGCAGCGAAAAATATGTATATGGTTGGGCTCTGAATATTTTTAAAACGCGATGAATTTATTGTCGCGTAATATCGCGAGAAGCATACAAATGTAACTCGCGAAATGAAAATTTAATACTGCTGAAATACACATAAAAACCAATTTCAATAGTCTACTCACAAATTCATGTTCTCACAATTTCAGTCAGTTTGCTATTTAGTAATTGCGTAAAGTATTTCGTTTCATTTGTAAATTACGCAACAAATGTTTAGTCAACGTCCGACTTACTTAAGAGGTAGAATATGATTTTTTAATCATCGATGTACATGTAAGTGAATTGTGCATTTTCAAACAATAGTTAAAGTTACACAGCGAGTCATTATCATGTGTTTCTTTTAAGATAATTGTATCACAGAGTTAAAGATTTATGACAAATTTGAAAAAGGCGAAGTTTTGAGATCTCAACTGCACGGTAAAAGCAAGAAAAGACTGCAAAATGTAAGTGCCGGAAATAGAAAAGTTGTATCTATGGCGTGGTTGTTATCGTCAATGTTAAGGTCATGTGTCTCTTATTTTTAGCGTGAAACTTGCGAACATTGAATTATTGAGCAATCAAAAGTGAGGAATAAGTTCTGATCATCTTTTTTGAAGATTATATCAAAATCCTCGGTCATCCAACATTTATATCTATGGAATTGACACCATGGTAACTTCAACCTTTCTACGCATGTGTACCTTAAAGAGGAAGAAGTGAAGCAATATTTTCGTGTTGGGGCATACTAAAATTATTTTTACTTATGTTTTTCTCCATAAAAGCAGATTTTTTAGGTTCTGAAATCTGTAATTTTCTGAAACCTAATACTTTCAAGAATTGAATAAAATTTGCATGTGTCTTGCAAAAATTCTACTTTTGTCAATTTTCCCGTCTGTCCGTCACAGTGTCTCTTTAATGCCAATAGACTTTATATTACTAGTAATATAAAGAATGATGCAATTTTTTAAAATGATTTATATAATTAAAAGCCTACTTATATCTTTTGAAAACAAATATTCAAAAAAAAAATGTAGTTCCAATTCTCTTCATAATTAAATTACAATAATAAACTTAGTTTACCTGAAGAAAGAAAAAAAAAATCAAGAAAATCAATTAGCGCATGCTATATCACTGATCTTTTTAATGTAGATGTACAACCAAGTCATGATTTTTAAACTCAATGTATACTTTTTCCCTTTCACTCCACTGACTTTGACTTATCCCTTCCCAGTTCCAAACAATTGTTTCCCGTGGTCGACAGACACCTGCCGATTATCATAATATAAACTTATATTGTAAATACAATTACCATGGTGCTTCTTTTATTATTGACGATATATCCCGCTAAACAAGAAAAGCTTCAGGATCCGTACCCGAGAAATTGCACTTGTCACGCGTACGTTTCCTATCGATAATTTCTAAGTCGGCTTGAAAATGTTCAATTGGTCAAATTCTGAAGATTGATTGATTGAATGTAAGTTATTTTACGTCCCATTTGAGAATGTATCGCTCTTAAAGAGACGTCAGCATATACCGGTGAAGGACAGAAATTTTAGAACTATATACTCGGCATTAAGAACCGTTGAGCAGTGAGGGTTCTTTATCCTGTCAAAGCCTACCGTGACTTGGGACATCGTTTTTTAAGGTCTCATCCGAAAGACCCATGACTTTCACTTCTGGTGACAGGCGCTTAGCGAAGGAACAGTCACTTGATATCCTTGTTTCATCAACTTGTTGGTTAATAGCTTGCCTCGTTTTAGAAATTATTCATAGGTAGAGCATGCTCTTGCGTATCCAATCAATTGGGAGACAAAAGTCCCATATGCAGATGATAAGGGTATACTGCTACATAAAAAAGGGAAGTTGACGATTGAAAAGTTGAAGTCATCACGTTTATCATAAAGCTTTGTTGTTAGGTTGCCATTAAAGTCTTTTTCTAGTACAATACAAATATGAAACAGATGTGTCAGACTCTGTGGTATCTTTATTGCATGCTCACTGGGATACATCGAGTCGACATATGAATGGAAGTAACTATTGTTAATTGATACATGTAATACGTCGACGATATATCTAAATGTTGAGTTGAAGGCCACAGCGAGTGTTTTCTTCTTCTCATGTAGAAGTTTTTGAATATTAAATTCTGCTTCATATGAATACAAAAACAGGTCTGCTAACAAGGAGGCGCAATTGGTACCCATGGAAATTCCAATATATTGTTTTAAAACCTGATCTCTAACAACTACAGAGATATTGTCGATTAGAATCTCAAACATATTTTTAGTATCAACTTTAGAGTACTTGTGTATACAATCAGAAGGCTTTTTAACGAAATAATTTTGCAAATGACCAATGACAAGGTAAGTATATTAACGAGTTCCACTTTTATTGAAAAAGCAGCCGTCTATGTCACAAAGTCTGGATATATTATCGTTGGAATGGTTGTATAAAGGGTCGAAAAGTCCTACGTTTTGATGTTATTGATTTTGTTAAAATTTTGTGATTCAAATTTTCTAAAAGTTCCTTGGAGTTTTTAAGTATCCACATCTGATTTACACCACTTCTCGAATACATTGTTGTACAGAACTTCTAAAGTTTCTCTTTCACAATATTTTGGTGAGAAGTAAAGAAAGAGGCTTTTTACTGGAACCCGCTATGTATCTTTCTTTGTAAGGATTTTTATGGAGTTTTGGAATTCAGTCTAGGTTGGTAATTCAAATTCATTTTGATTGTTGGGAATATTAAAAATATTTAAAACTGACATATGGTTTTGAAGAAGTTTCTCCTTAGAAAATGAGCTATGGGTAAAAGATGGATTACAGCTTGCAGAATTAAATCCTAGTTCCTCTAAAATACTATTCAAATAATGAACCTTACAAAGACAATGTTGCTACCTGCTGTGTCAGCGGGAACCAGCACATGTGCTGCAATCTATCTAATTCTTTTTTCACTTCTTCATTGTCGAAGACAGAAGGATAGATGGTTTTCATATTGTCCCTAACTCGCTTTATGCGCGATTTCAATACCAAAATTATACCATCTGATATATTTAATCCATTCTGACAAAGTGTCAATGTCTTTTTTTCATATTTAACCCATCGTCTGGTGTAATCTTCTAAGGACTATAGAAGAACATGAACACGTTAGAGCACTACGTTTCAGATGCTCGATATCTAGGCACTGTAGAGTTTCTTTTTATGGTTAAAAAGTTTGGAAGCAATTGTCGATGTATATTTGTAAGAAATATATGGTATGGACAGCGTATATATATACATGTATTGAGTAACCGTTATGGAATTATAAAACAGAAATTCTACCCAAAAAAAACACTGCTTGATAGTTCCATAAAATATCTTTCAGGCCCGTAGCAACGGTTTCAAAAGGTGGCAACCTCTCAAACTGTCCATATCACAGTATTTGCCAGTGCTCGACCTTACAGCAAAAAAGTGGGGATATAGAGGGGGAAGGGGCAACCAGCGTCTTAAGGCAGGCTAATTTACTATAGCAGAATATGATACTAAAAAAGTGGGGGCGGGCTTTCATGCCGCCCCCCCCCCCCTCTACGTTCTACGGGCCTGTCCTTCAAAATTAACTTTAAAAATATATTTTTATGCTATCGTTTAAGTTCAAATTGTGATTCTATACAAGCAGGTGAAATTTAACACTTAATAAATATATTCTGGAAAACGGCAGGACCCCCTACCTCACATAAAACAAATTCTTAAAAGAGACTATTTTTTTTAAACTCGGCGTAGCAAGCAAGTCACTGTTTTAAACACGTGTTTTCCATACAACGTCGGGTTTAAAACATGGCGATTTTCTTCATTCGGGCATCGGCGTTTTTCCCATAACAGAATTGCAATACCACAAGGAAACTCCATCTTATGTAAAGAACATTGTGTATTGCAAAATTGTATCCGGAGTACCCATAGGCATATTGATGTTTCACAGGTGTATTAAACATTCTAATATTTTTAGTGATATGGAATAACGATCACTTTGAAAAGCCCAGCCCCCCCCCCCCCCCCAAAAAAAAAAAAAAACTTTCCGCATAATGTTTTTTTTGTTTTTTGTTTAACGTCCTTCTCAAGAATTTTCCACTCATATGGAGACGCCACCACTTGCCGGTGGAGAGCTGCAAATTTTGACCAATACTCGGCACTTAGGGCCATTGAGCATTGGGTGATCTTTTTCGTGCCAGCACCTACTGCGACACGAGACCTCGGTTTATACGGTTTCATCCAAAGGACCGGTCTCCACGTCCCACAGTGGGATTCGAACCCACGACGTAAGGATTAACTCTTACTCCGTGACTCTAGAGCGAACGCTCTAACCAATGCCCCAGGCGGGCGACATGTTTTGTTTGAAAAAGCACGAATGGAATGCTCGAAAAAGTTATTTTTTCAATGAATGTAATGAGCTTTGAATCAATAGATGTCCTTCCAAGATTGATTTAATTTTTCTACTTTTAAGTTTAAAGCACAATTCATTTTATAACTCACCCGAGTGAAAGGCTTAAGTGACCTTTTCTGAACTAAAACTTCAGCGTCCGTCTGTCGTGTGTTCTCTGTTATCTGAAATTTTTCACAACTAGTTCAGAACCTGTTTCCAGAAGGTCCTTTTCAACTAGACTTGCAAAAAAATCCTTTGATGAACTCAGATTCAATTTTGCTTAAATGAAAGAAAACACCCCTTCAAGGGTAGATAATAAAAAAATTAACAAAGTACGATGGGTTTCTTATATGTATATTTAAATTTCCAAAAAAAGACAAAGCTAGCATGAAAGCTTCTTTATAAAGGGGGAAACTGGAGTTTTTCAAATCACGACTCTCGGGGCTACGGTGGGACCACAATATGCCGAGTCAAATTGGAACACAAAAATAGGAAAATCATTAAAATATTTCTTCTCAAAAACAAAAAGACCATGGTTAGTCACATGAATTTTGCATGTGTACTCAGGTAGTGCATATATGTTATGATTCTGGAATTTTCAGGTACGATCATGCGGAGTTCTCAATTATTCACTGTTTACCTGACATCAGACTTCGCAGTCGTCTGTTGTTCTTCGGATGCAGCAAAGGATAGAAGACGACTGTAGTGAATAAAGTATTCACGTTTAATATTCGTCGCCTGTATTACAGAGAGAGAATTTGGAAGGCCAAATCAGTTAAGGCCTGCCACAAACGATGTCGACCTAGGCATAGTTTGTTTTGTCTCATCTGCATTGGCTGACAAGTCCGTCCAGGCTGCTACACTCATTGTCCGTCCTGAATAAGGCATCCTACAGTGAGTGCAGTGCATGGTTGAAGGACTACCACATATACTGTCCTCCTGAATAAGGCATCCTACAATATACCGGTATGCGGTAATCCGAGGGCAACTGCGCTCTTAATTGCTACCAGTTAATTGTTGCTTGCCTCTTGATTATCATTTACCTAGATAAGGTTAGGACGTATATGTTTATTTCGGCAGTCCACTAGAATCATACCAATTAATTTTGACCAGTTAATGTTGAACACCCCAAACGCTGGAATTAACCAGGAACGATCCCTGTATTATTATTATTATTTATTTTTTTTTGTAAATATGTTACATATTCAAATTTGTTCTAATCATGGCCACCGGGGTCAGGTCAAGCAAAAAACAGGGAAAGTTTTACATGGGGATATTTCAAGAAAAATCTTTATAAAAAAGATTCTAAACAGCATTCAGTCTTATGCAGAAATCCTCAGATAGTGAAAATTGAAGTTTGTTCAAATTATGGCACCTGGGGGCAGGGCCACAATTGGGTATCAAAGTTTTACTTGAAAATGTTCTTCTCAAGAATTGCATATTAGAGCGATTCTCATTCGCCGCGCCGCGTCAAACCTGGTAGTGACTGTTCCTTCGTCAAGCGCTCGGCACTAGAAGTGACAAACACGGGTCCTTTGGATAAGACCTTAAAAACTGAGGTCCAGTGTCACGGTAGGCGTTGGCACGATAAAGAACCCTCACTACTCAATGGTCCTGAGTGCCGAGTATAGGTCTAAATTTGAAGACTTTCAAAAAAATTCTCAAATGGAATGTTAAACAGCATACAATCAATCAATCAATCAGATTAGTCATTTTCAAATGCAAGTATCATGTAAAAGTTGTGGGATAAGAGATCATTTTTGTTATATGGGGATCTTTAAATAATGTTTTAGCAAGAACAGCCAGGGCCATGATTGTCATATTGATATGCAATTTACTCTATTGGTACAGATTCAGATTTGTTAAAATCGTAGCCCCTGGGGTAGGGTGGGGCCACAAAAGAGGATTTAGATTTACATAGGAATGTCTGGGGAAAATCTTTCACTCAGGACCAGCAGAGGCATAACTAATGGTACCGTTATGGAAGCATCCTAAGGCAGTGTCGATTCAAGTTTGTTTATAGATAATTCTCCCCATGGTAGCAATTAGCAATTTTTTTAACTTTCCAGAGAATTTCATAAACATTTCCAGAGAATTTCATAAACATTTAATATGTCGGGCAAAACAAACACTCACTGACCAGTTTTCCGACCTGATACACATTCAATAAAGTAGATACAATAATTAACTTAAACTCATCTCTACGAAGAAGAGAGGATATGAAACTATGATTTATATTTATTTATAGTTATCGAGGTTTCCACGTTTTTCAAATGTGATTTTTTCCTGTAAAGAAGCAATTTTTTTCTTTACTTAAATATTCAACTTGTTATGTGTCATACTTTTTTTACTATACATTCACTAAGGATCCATATTATTCACCAAAATAAGTTAAAATTTGATTGTACTTTGACACTATATTTAACTATGTTTACTGTATGGTTTTTAGCTAGGACATACCTTTAAGCGCGCAAAATGTCAAATATACCATATAATCCACGTGGGAATTTGAAAATTTTTTTTTTTAAAAGGGTTATACCTTTAAAAGTGTTTTACTGAGAGGTCATAAAAAATTTATTGTTTGACCGCAGAGTGAGATTCTTGACCTGTCGGTGAGATACTGAACGGATTACGTCTGAGTATGGGCGGGATCAGCTAAACCTTATTTGCATTCGTTGGTGTTCGACAGTGACAGAATAAACCGAGTTTTAGTGCAGGTAAAGGAAATTAACATCATGGAAGCCAGTACAAGATACATGTTTGTCAAAAAAGGTAAAATAAAACATTTATTGACTGAGTTCTCGGACAAAATGCGTTTTGTAGACTCCTTGAACCAAACTTTTTGCCTAAGGCCGAAAGCAAACAGTTTGGTTCTTGGGTCCGACAATACGCATGCTGCCCTCGAACCCAGTTGCATGAAACATCTGTGAGTGAAAGTAAACTTAGTTGCATCATCTTTGCAAATTTGATCAATCTTCCAAAATACTAAAAATCGCATGAAGATGACAAAAATTTTGCAACCACATATAATGAGAGAAAAGACAACTGTTCGTTTTATATTAGAAACACATTCAGGCCCCTATGCTCAGCATCATTATTTCAAAATTATATTGCATATCTAATAAATATTTATGATACAACCAAACGCAACAATTAAGAGTTGGCTTAAAATTAATTTTGGTGATCCAATGACAAAATATTTTGGCAGAGAAACAGTCAAACATACATATGGAAACAAAGAATTTCTAAAATATGTGAGGACTTAATTTACCAGGCAAATATATTTTTAAAAAAATAATTGAACAGGGGAAAAAACACAGTCTCCCGACTACACCAGGGGTGGGATCAGGTGTCTAGAAGGAGTAAATATCCCCTGTCGACCGGTCACCCCCGGCGTGAAACCTATGTATTGATCAGGTATATGGACTAAGGAGACAAATTTAGTATAAAAAGAATGCTTTTTAGCAATTGAAATGGAACATGCCAGTTAAATTACGATCAAAGACTTCCTTTGACCCTTTTCTTATGCACTGAAAAAGACTTTGAACAAGGTCAGAAGTGTTTGATTGAGCAAGACAGATAGAACAACTGCTTCCCTGTATCTAACACCATAAGTAAAGCTACGAAAATACGATAATAATTACAGTTAATCTCTAGTACTGTAGTTGATGCTTTGATTATAAAAGTAAATCAATAGTACAATAAGGAATGCTATGATACATGTAATAATGGTTAACATAAGTAATGAAATGATAATTAAATTTTGCATATTTCTTGTATTTAAAAATCAATGAAATTTTCACAGATTCAAGAAGACAATTTCACTAAATGATGGTATCAGTTACATTCAATTCGACCGTTTTATTTTTAAGGAAGTCAGGTCAAGGTCATTATCTTTTTCATTGAAATTAAAAATTTTGTTGATATTAAAAATACTGTTGCTAATCACATTATGTGTACTTATGTTTCAAAAGATTAAATATGTATTACCATATAGGGTCTATCAGATGTCATGATAATACCAAATCGACAAAAAAGTGTAAATAAAACTAAATAACTATAATAACTACACTAACCCGAAATTCCTCTGTTCTTCTTAAAGTTTTAGGGAATATTAGTTTTTTTTAGAAATACTCCTCCATGGCACCTGATCCCACCTCTGATGTTTAGAGGTCCGTGTTTGCTCTGCTCCTATTTTGTATTGTTTAATGGACTTTTGAGCTTGAATACTGTTCGTTATCTCCATATATTTCATTCTTATATTAAATCTGTTTCTTAATTTCATATATAGTAAAGTAGTCATATAAGGATACAAAATGATACAAAAATTAAAAAAAAATGTTTTGGCTATTTACTATGAGAGAAAAAAGAGTTTTTTTCTTGATTTTTTGTTCAAATTTGTTCTCAGATTGTAAGCTTTCGATAGCTAACAAGACTGAAGTTTGTATTAAAAGTCATATTTATTTTATATATTTTAAAACTTTTCTACATAATTATTAATTTGAGTTACATAAGAAAATTTCTGTTAGTATTTGAATGTTTAAAAATTTTAACTAATTAAATTTATTGTTAAGTTGTAATTTTGAGAAGCTGAGAAGGAGATACTTTCATACGCCGCCGTTCCGCCAAAAATATAGTCCCTGCCAGATTTCACTCAGTTTACCATTTCTACTCCAAGTTGTACAATTATGAGAAGAATAGGAAAAAAATGATCTTTCAAATCCCTTACATTTAAGTATATGACACAAGCAGATATACTTTAATTATATCATCTGCCAGAAACCAGTCAAGAATGCCTCCTTGAAAATTAATCTCATTAAGTAGATTCTTTTTAATGATAAGAATTACAAAGAGAAAATACATGGGGTGATCAAAAGGTTCGCGAACTATCTCTATATTTACAAAACCACAAATCAGATCAGAATGAAATTTGGCACTCATATACATGTAGTCATACACATGTTCTATAAATAGCAGGTGTTATTTAATGTTTTGCTTCATGTTTGTGACGTCACAATTTGAAAATGACGTCAATATGTAGGTGACTTGTGACAAAAAAATGGTTGACTTAGTCATAGCCGAGCAACGAACGGCTGTAAAGTTTAATGTATATCTTGGAAATTTCTTTGCAGTAGCATATAATAATTTGTACAAGGTTAATGAAGTCTAAAGACTTGCCAGAAGTTCAATCATTAATTAGATTGATTGTTTTAGTGAAGAAAAGGGTTAGTTAAAAATTATGTTTGTTCTGTTGCCCAGTGAAAGCAAGCAGGGAAAAAGAAGTGTCTTTAGTTGAGCAATTTGTTATAAAAAAAAAGATCGCCAAATTACAGTCAGAGTAATAGTGGAATATCTTAACAGCAACAGCTCCCAAGACAGAGGACTCAGGTTGTGATGGTCACCGTGATCATTTTGGGGAAGGATATCCTTATCCACCTATTGCCGAGATTTGGAAATTTTTGACAAATGGGCAGTTCTTATTATAAAAATAACTTGCATGGTAAGAAATATGACTCGGAAAAATCTATCAGCTTCTGTGAACAGAACGCTACGGAGCAAGTCACGCGACCGCCTGGATCATGAGATTCGTGCATGGGCAGAACGGTGGCTGATGTGCATTAAAATCGGAGAGGATTACTTTAAAAAATTATGAACACTGAAACCTGATTTTATTTCTTTTATGGAAGTAATTCAATTAGTTTGCGAACTTGTTCGTCACCCGTATACCGGCTAATTCATTTTATAACTCTTCAACATTGAAATACTGTAATTTATTAGCTGAATAAAAGTGATATTTTGTCACAATATGAAAGAGTATTAAAGTAATATTTTGTCACAGTATGAGACAATATTAGAAGTGTTGCAAATTCTCGATTTTCCTTCCCTTCATGGAGAGTGCTATAAAAAGTTTCTCCAATTATAAAAAAAATTTCGAATGGGACGTTAAACAACACACAATGACTCAAGCAATCAATCTAGCGACAGAAAAACTCGCTCGTCAGAAAAAAATTGAGATGTATGGTCGACCAGAGAGCCATAGTGTCATTTTGAAAAAAATGTGTATTTATTTCGCCCAAAAAAGTGCGATGTTTGTCGATTTATTTTTCCATATATATCAAAATGCTACTTACCACGTGTTCCTAACAAATCTACTTCCACAAGAAAACTATGTAAAAAGTTATGTACTAAGCGCTTTGGACCGAATTGTCTTGCCGCTCAAAGTAGCAGAATAAATAGGCAAAATTTTCGATAGACCCAATTTCAGACCCAGGAGGACTATTAAGAACAGTTATGGAGGATGTTTTATTGTGGAAGTAGTAAAAGAAATAAAAAGAGTGCTTTGCACTCGTGAAAATTGTAACTAACGTAATTGATAAATCTAGTGAATTATTGTAAAGACAATGACAATAGATATTTCCTTTAATTAATTATACCCCCCCCCCCCCCGGTGTATAACAGACTTCTGAATATGTTCCCGTGTACATATCCAATCGATATATTTCTACGAAACCGTCGGCATGTAAATTCTAAATTCTGTGCTTATTTTCTTGAGTTTGTTAAAAAAAAAAGTATTTACATGAAAAGCAGGATGTTCGTCACCAAAATTGAAAAAAAAAAACGGACAAACTTGACATTTATTTTCTTAATTTACTTAAACATTATTGCAGAAAAACGGTATGTTATTGGTACTTACATATCTGCATTGCTCTTCAAAAGCAATGTCAATGGGCATTTGTATTAGTAGTGAAAGCTAGTTTCTTTCAGGTGATTTTTAAATAAACGTTAGATATACCAATTTAATCACGGTATCAACGTGAAAGTCGTTCATTTGTACTCTCTTCCGGTCTTTGGACTGTCATTTTATAAATCAGGAATTTGCCGAATACATTTTACCCAAAAAGAGTTTTAAAAGAAAGAAGGAAATAAGTGGATAGTCATCTTCCCTAGCCAAGGGTTTCTGATCCGCAACTCTCTTCACAAACCCTTGGCCTACGGTGCTTTTTCGAGTTGTGATTGGAGTTAATCGACATCATTCGACCAATCTGCAATTGCTTTTGTAAATGATGATCAATGCGCAGGATAAACTTATCTTGATTCTTTAGTTTCGGGAATGAAAAACACAAGTAAACAACGATCCGTAAGATAACAGCGGATGTGCAAATATTGTGATCAGGAATCATTATTGCCGATGTAGATTTGCACGATGAATAACAAATAAACATTGATCGATACCTTCTTATTAATTATTCTTTAAAAGCCTAAATTCTTTAAATTCAGATATTCACAGGGCCAAAGAAAGGCTCTTGGTGAACCTTTCCCTTTGCTATATATGTGATCAATTACCCCCCCCCCCCCCGCGTTTTATTTTTGACGATGACGCAATCTGTATGGGGGAAGATTAGAGATCAATCCCAACCTTTGACACCACTGTAGACCAAGGGTTTGTGAGGAGAGTAGCGGATCAGAAACCCTTGGCTAGCGAGGATGGTGGATAGTGAACAGAGATCGATCTCTAAAACCTACAAAGAATACAAATCTGAAAACAGCATAAAACACGGACCCCCAGAAATTCCAGAGTCGGGATCGGGTGCCTATGGGGAGTACGCATACACTATCGACCGGTCACACCCGCGGTGAGCCCTATGTATTCATCGAATAAACGAAATAATCTGTAGTCAAATTTAGGTTAAAGATAAAGGCCTAACAATGATTTGACATTTGTCAGTCAAAATACAACCTAGTGATAGGTTGTATGGGGTTGTTGAAAACTTGCAAACATCAATTTATTTGTCAGTAGCCTGGCTAAAATTCTGCTAAGAGGCATAATACTATTATTTGTTTCACTGGCAAAATTTTTATTGACAACGATCATAACCAGAGGATAGTTCATCCTTTTAAAAAAAGGACTCAATTTTGTTTCTAATAATATGGAACTTTTATGCATCTTTAAAGAATATTCAATGTTTTGTAGTTTGATTTGGAATTTATTGTGTGGTAGAATTAAGATTTTTTCGATATATTTTAACGAATGTTAAAATCTCAAAGTCACGAGTGAAATAAATACCATATTTATATCCAACAACAGAATATTTCATTTTCTGTTTATTACATTTTTTTCTGCTTTTCTTTATTCCCTATTAGCTTTCTATTTAAATGAAATTTAAAAGTATGTTGCGGTGAATATACAAGTAGGTGCATAAGAAGGATACAAAAAGTAAAGAATTCAAAAAGTTCATTTGAACAAGTAGCCAACTTACCTTTTATGGCCAATTAATGTTCATTTTTTTTTTTTTGGGGGGGGGGGGTTAAATGATCATATATAGCAAAGGGAAAGGTTCACTAACAGCCTTTTTTTGGCCCTGTGAATTTTTGAAAAATCAAAACTGCTTACTTTTAGTTTACAATGCATTTAATATCACTTGGACACTTGGTGATTGCAATTCTATTGAAAATGACTCAATTTTCTCGCTAGTCAATGCATTTTGACGTCAAGAATTGTGTCATTTTTCCCATATCTGCTGAATATTCTTTAAAAATGGCCAACAGATGAAAATGTTTTTCAATCTTTCGTATTCAGCACACCCTCTGATCAAAAATGTACAATTGTAAAATGAAAGAACTGCTTCTGAAGATTATAAAACATATTTTATTTTTTGGATCGAGGGATGTGTTTATATCTTATTTCAAATTACTCAAATAGACCTTTTTTCTGCAATTTTCAAGAACATTGCAATTTCACACAGCCCGTTTTCCAATACCTGAACTCAAATGAAAGCTGGGACATAGGGTGTTAGTCATTCAATCGGTCCAATTTATGCCTAACGTGAACCTAACTCTTTGTACTGCCATTTCTTTCTGTGCAGTTGTTTTTTTTTTCATACGTGCAATTAATTCACACTTTCGAAATTATCCCATAAAAAATATCATTATTTATTCAACTGGTATATAAACGCCGAAATATGGTTGAAATATTGCCGACTCGTAGTAAAACAACAATAATCAATCAATCAATCAACGGGTAAATAATATTATTTCACTGTTGAAAGAAAGGTAAATACTGATGAATTAAGTAAAATCAAAATGAAAAGAAAAGGAGTTATTTTACATAGTGCTTAAAAAGATAAAACAGTGTTGTTTTTATATTCTCACAAACCAGGAAAAAACTGGAGCTTTTCTTGATGATTTTGTTTGTTTTTTTTTTATCATTACACAGCAACCAAGACAAAGTTATTCATTTAGATTTCGTCACATGCTATATCTCTTCGAATATTAAGCTTTCAGAACAAAAATGCGAATTCAGATCAAGAAAATGCCATAGAAAATTCACTTCAATTTGACATCCACGTATTTAATCTTACCAGTTTAATCAATACAGTGACAAAATATTTACAAAAACGATTGTAGATAAAACATGTAGCCTAGGTGGCACCTTTTCTTCCATGAATATATGTGAAGAGATATTCATTATTTAAACGTGCCGAATATTTATAGCGTGATGAGTGACCTGCGCATGTTTCCGTTTTAAGAGTGATGTAGGGTTTCCTTGTTCTCTTCTTTTTAATGATGAATTAAATGTGGTGAACAAATAATTATCACAAAGGATTAACAAATGCATTTCTTTCACTTAAATAAAATCCTTAAGTAATTATTCGTTTTAGGAGAAAGCTGTATGGAATTAATGTATACAAAGCATCAAGGACTTTTTTGTTTAAAACATACCAAAATAAGACAATTCAAGTAATGTAGGGTAGTACTTAGGAATGGGGGGGGGGGGGCTCCTAAAAATTGTTGTCAGATTTCAGTACTATTTGTCATTCAAATCATTTGTTATGAAAGTTTACTTTCATTTGAAAACGTTTTTCACTAACATAAATTAATAATAGTAATCGACTGTCTTATTAAACCTTTGAACTAGGATCTTTACCTTTAGTTACTGATAAATCGCGTTACTGGTTCACTGGCTAAAGGGGGTTGTCATCTTATTATTGTATAACTGAAAATTGTAATTTCAGGTTACAAATTTAAAGCATTGCAACTGATGGATTATCTCTTAAAGTAGATTTAGTTAAAGAGCAGATGTACGAAACTGCGTTTTCTGATATCGTAAATTTCGTGGTGAAATCAACAGTAAAGGATGTATTGTAGAACAGGAGTGTTTTAACATCCTGGCCAAAGCCTCAAATGTTATTACAATTTAAGTTCTCCGTTTGCTCAGATCGAGAAAAAAAAAGATGTCAAATTAGCATTCATATTTTAGTATCAGTATCTGCTTTTTAATTATTTTTTGTGTTGCCTTGGTCGTGATTTCTTTTTTAGTTTTAAATCGACTACTGTATTAGTACCCCTCTATAGTTTGAGAGCATTTCGCTTCATCCAAAAGGCCTCAGTGAGAAAAGTGCTTATTTAGTTGTCAGGTCAACTTGGTTTATCTTTTCTTGCAAGTAACAATTTTTGACAATTCATTCATATTGTGCCTGGATCTAGTTTTACAAAAAATCTAAATTCTTAATTTACATTTAAATTTAAAGCAAGAATTGTATACAACATCTTGAAGTGTTACATGTAGAACATCGAGCATTCAGCAATATAATCCTGTTTAAAAACCGAATTTCTAAATTCTATCAATTTAGGCACCAAATAGCAAAGATGGCATATTTCTTGGTTTTTTGTATTCCTGACAACATAACCTTGATTGTATCTGGTTCTTAACTAGACAGAGACTTGTAACTCTATAAACAAAAACAAGGTCAATGTCATGGTTTTATTTTTAAACAAATGTCTCACATATAAAGCACAATAAGAATCGAATTTTTGTTGTCGCCAGAAGCATGGTTATTTTTTTACTAGAACTTCTTGCTTTTCTACAGCTACCGCAATGAAAATATGCAAATCAATAATATAAACATTTTTTAGAGAATATTACGTTATAGAAAAATATAAGTTCGGTCTGACGATATATACTGTTACCTTGAGATCTTGACTTATTTCCTTGATCAATGAAAGTTCAAATTTAAGTAGTGCACTGTATCTAACAACAACACTTGTTTAATCTGTATAACACTGAAACCAAAGTTCCCTTAATTATAGTATTAACTATCTGCATGTCGATCCGTTTATAATCATACTTCAGGCAATAATAACACATGAACCAAAGTAGACAATATCAGGACTTCATTTCAGGTCAATATGTCAATTAAGTGTGTCCAATGATTATTTTCATACTATCAAAATGCTGGAGTGAGAAAAATTACATCCTCAAAGCTACATAAAAACATTTTAACATTGAATCTGTGCAATTTTTAAAACCATGTACATCACTTTACCTGATAGATTTGAATGAGGAATACTATGTGACTTTGATAATTGAAAAAAATATGCTGTATTTAAAACTATCAGCATTACATTATAAAGTATAATTATTAAATCAGTTTTTTCTCTGAATGATGTTAAGAGTCAAAATAAAAAGGAAAACTTTTATAGGCTTATAATTGTTACACTGTAGGGTTTCACGGATTCTGTATTAGTATCTACTGCAAAGGAATTTACTTATACTTTTTCGTTGTTGTATTAGCAAGATTTATCATACAAAATCGATGCATCTTTTAAAATATTTCAGGCTCATTCTAAGTGCATAACTGCATATTGTTTAAAAAAATATCTTGAATGGGGGGATTCCTTTATACAAACATTCCTCTTTAATTGCCCAATCTTATTCTCTGGGTCATTTCGGTCAAAAGCTCTTAAGAGTTCATGTTTTTTTCCCTTTAGAATCAGATTTTAAATAAAACTTTCTTATTTGGATTGATTCTTCAAGTAGCTTCTTACATCGAATATTTGGTATTTTTAAATGCAGGGCCTAATTTGCATTGTATAATTTCCTAGAAATAGCAGTAGAGTTACCTGCTCCTGTCTCACGGTGTTCATTTAAACAACATATCTGGAGTAATTAAATATCATCGCCTCTGAAAAACTGACATTTAAGGAAGAGATGTAAAACAGCGTCCATGTCTTCAATGCATGTAGTAATGTAGTAAACATTATATATTGATATTATATAATGTATATTTTTGGTAAATTTACAGAAAAAAAAGAGGTACGGTATGAAATAGGAATATTCTGTGTTGTGAGAGGGATAAAAATCTTCATCAGTTACACTGCTATTTATCAGAGTATAGATGTCACTCTTTGTGTATTTTTAGAATAAAAAGAAAGCTCGTAAAATATATCTGGAAAACTTTAACCTTACTTTATTGCTTCATCAGTAATAAAAATGCTGTAAAAAAAGAAATGGTTTAAATCACATTCAGAAGACACAAAATCAAAAACATTTAAGCGTTCCCACGGAAAACCATACCCTAATTTTTTGCAGAAGTTTGTGAAATCTCGAAAGGAAACATAAATCAAGGGTAATCCTCGAATTAACATTTTAATTAACAAACTAAAGACGGTGGATCGAATTGATTGTGCAACTTTTTCTACCCAGTTGATTCATTAATTAAAAGAACCTTATCAAAATACGTTTCCTTCAATCGATATCTAATACGCGTCAAGAGGCGCTTGAAGTAATGGTAGTTTTCTTTCAGGATGCAATACATGAGACACATACCGAGTCCTCCGAGGATTAACACCAAAACAAAGGAAAGAGCACGTGTTCTAAAGTCGCATGTAATTTTATGTCCATTGGCCAGGGCCTTTCTTTTCTTAATGAACCTCGCACAGCCATGCTGGCCCTTGTAGGTGTCAGAGATATGAAACTCGGCTGTGATTTACTCGTGAGAGTGAGAGCATTCGAGAAATATTTGTCATCTCGTTAAACAAACGGGCAAACATCTATTTTGCCGACTAATGACGGTTGGTTCTAATCGAAGAATAAAGATTTACAGAGCTTCTGCTGCAGAATTTTATTAATTTTATCTCTCAGTGATTCGATCTTATTGGCCAAAATACCAGTGTATGTCGTAAACTTTGAATAAAAATAATAAAATAAATCCCCGCGGTCATCTCCTCTGCAGTAAATCGTAATTGGGTAAAATTAAAGTCTCCTATCTGATTACATGCGTTGTTTTCTTGCGAATTGGCATGAATACCACGAGGTAATATTTCTATAATTATGGGAGTCTGACTCCAGAGTTTATGTCTTTTCCTTAAAACGGGTCAGATTGAGAGAAATAAACTCGCCATAAAATTTCTTAGCGGTAGATATAAGAGGGCTCCGCGCACCTGCGTTTTACTTGGTATTAATCTTGGCTTTGGAAAACTTCCGAAATAAATGTGAATTTTGTCGAAATTTGGAAATATCTCGATTCTCTGGCTCTTTCTTCGTTTTATTTTATACAAAGGATCGTTATTATATCATGGAGAAGGTAGGTTTTTCCGGACTTGGACATTCCTCGAAGACCATAGTAGAGTCGAGTGAAGGGGATCAATATGTCTTTATTTTCGTTCACCTACAAAGCTAGGATGTTAAAAAATGTTTACTTTATGTTTGTGTAAACAAAGGATTGATGTTGTGTATAATTGTAAAATTGTTTAACGAGAATCAATAAAGCAATCGTAATTACGTATCTTAACACTTCATCTGCAAGTCAACTCTAGTCGCTGAATTGATGAAATAATATCTTGTAATGGTCTGGCATTAATATTGATAAAATTTCTGAAGACTTTTGACTTCTAAGTTTAAAAGAAGAAAAATTAGAAATTTTCCGTTAGACAACTGTGTTACTTATGGATTGTCGTCAAAACCAGGTTTCCAGGAATTTTGATCTTGAGTTCTGAAAAGACGAATGATCTTGAGTTCTGAAAAAGTTACAACACCAATGAATTCCCAACTGCGTGCTGTAAGAAAAGTAGTTATAAGTAAGTTGTAAATACGCATTAATTGAAAGAATAATATTCTAAGACACTGTGGTGAATGGAAGTATTTTTCAGTTGAAATAGTAAACCTGGGGGATAGGTGTGTCGTTTACACTTTTTACCTGAAAAGGTTAAATTCTTATGACCACCTTAGTAGAAACACACAGGACAACAGAACACCCGTAAGGTTAAAATGATTAGTTCGGCAAGCAATCCAACATGGCGGATAGACACTTTGTTTGCAGAAAGATGAATGCGTGAGGGCACAGTATCACTGTCACTACAATTCCGATATGAGTTGAGAGAGATGCTTATCGTTTGTTGAATTCAGTGAAAGATATATTTTCCTAAACAGAAAAGGGCATTTGATACCATTGATCTCAACATTTTAATCAGGGGCCTTAGGTCGCTCTTCGAACACAAACAAGAATTAGATTCAAGCTGTTTATTTTATGATATTTTCAAATTTATAAAATAAAACAAAACGATTTTCTTAAATGATAAGTATAAATTTAAGAAATTTCCACAACATAAATTATATTTTTTTAAAAATGCTTCTTAGCTGAAAATTGCTGCAAAAAAAATTCTAAATAATTTTCCGTAGACCTGTAGAGATTGGCCGTTTCGTTTTTAATTTTGTTTATTTCTTTAAATAATCTTTTTTGTTAGACGATCTTTCAATAACGAAAGAAATGAAAATAATTTTGATATTTTTTCTAAACATGAAATTCAGAAACATAATATTATTTTCACTGGATTTCTTCGTTTGTCCATAATTGCAGTTAAACCTCATTCTGTGTTATTTTTTCACAGAAAATTTAACTACTTTTCTTTAGTAATAAAATATTTTTGATGGAAAAGTAGCAATTTCTGCGATATAAAATTACTAAAAATGATGCTTTAAATTATTTGTTTAAAGAGAATCAAAATAAAGAAACAAAACTTCATTATAAAAATAATATCCATCTATCCCCTCTGTCGACGACCTTTCGGAGAACTTGAGCCCTCACACATTGGCCATTCAGGACAAGCAATAGATTTATGAAGTCGTAAATATTCCAATGTTTTAGAAGGAAACAATACAAAAAGACGTATCTTCTTGGTGGCGAGTTTTATTACCAGTAGAAAGTGTCTTTTCAAAAACACACCAGACCTCAAAATTACACATTTATATTCCGCTATAACTTGCTCATCGCTCACCCCCGTAATGACACGATTGTAAATAGGTATAAATGCACCAAAATATTTTTTCTGGAAATTTCTTTTTTCTTTTTCTTTTACGGAGGGAGGGAGGTGGCTACAAATTGCAGTTTTTTTTCCCTCAAATTGTTATTTTTGTTATCTTATTATTGCGCTTTTCTCTGAACATTGAAGTAAAGTAATTGATATTGAATGAAAAAAATGAATTAATGTCTCAATTTAAGAAGATTCTTAGTAATATTTTTTTTTTAGGGAAAAAGGAAATTTTCATTGTCGTTCTTTACTCTTAAAGAAGAGCAGCATCCTATGCAGAATTTGGTTTTAACAAAAAAAAAACCAGCCTGGTAGATAAGAAGAACGTATAGACAGAACATCAAAGGTTGCCACATTTCTATCACATTACCCCCTTAAAAAACTTCAGAGGAAGGTTTCCTAAAACTTAGGCGTGCGTTAAAACACTCGGCCGTTCTTTGTTCAGGTTCAAGTACGACACGTACATAAAACCCATACTAACTTGGCTCGGATATCAGTTTGTGAAATTCATGCGCAGACTTTAGATTTTAATTCTTACATGAAATATGAACTTAAAATCATTGTGGTTTATTGTTTTTTTCGGTAAGAGCAATTCAGAAATTTCTTACTGTTTACATGTATTATCATTATTTTTCATTTAATGATTATGCTATTTATAATAGCATATACTTATAGTTGTTAGGTATGTGAGGTTACATAAAATAGATATTGTTTGCATTAATATCGTAATTTTTAGGCAGGTATCTGTTTATTTTTATTAACTTCGTTTTTGTAATATCAAAATTAAAACACTAAGGAAAATTAAGGGAAAAAATCTAAGTGTAGTAGACTAATATGTGACACACCTTTTAGTATTATGTTCGTTATATTTATGATTAACCTTGGTATAATTCAGGTAATCACAATGTAATCAGCGCACTATTTCCGTTTAACCTCTATATTTAAATATAACTCTGGAACACATTATACGATGTCACTTATTTACTTAAAATTGTAATAAAGCGTTGATAATGATAACAATATAATCCCCGGCGAAACAAAAGAAATAAATAATTCATGATTTATAAATAAATATGATAGTAAAAATAAATAACCTTCAGACTTTATTCAACTCTTCAAATAGAATCAATCGAACGCGATATCGATTGTACTTATGTGATGGACTACAAACACAGCGGAGTAGATCTAGAAATAGCTCCGCCTACAAATGAATTTTTTTTCCTATCTTTGATATGGCTGATTATTACTGGTTTCGTAATCAACATTGCATTTTTTTAGTGTAAATGGGATCAAAATATTTTAACACAGATAATTCTAATCCGTTTCACGCAGGCACAGCTTCTATAAATGACAGGAAAGTTTTGTAAATGCACAAACTGACCTTTTATATTTTTATTTATTTTCAAAAGTATAAAAATGGTAATTTTCTCTTTCTTTATTTGTTTATTTATTTATGATACACTATACAAAATATATTATATGCATTTATTATTTTTATCTTTAACAATAAAGTTTTATCAATACGGGCATTTTTACACAAACTAATTATTTTTTTTTATTATTATTTTCAAACTCAAAATCTATATTTAACGCCGCCTTTCTGCACTGAAAAAAAAAGATAAATTCCGGGGTGTCGAAATTTTTATCAGTTATATAACAAACAAAGATATATATTCTAGAGATTTTGTTCATTTGAATTGATTTACATCCGGAAGACGTAACCTCTGCACGTGCGTTGCCGCCAAAGAATGAAATATCTTCAGAATGACTGAACTACGCGCGATTTGATATTATGCATATAATATCTCAAGACAGACATCTTTTGAGATCTCCAAATGATTATTCACACGATATTTCTTGTCACTTATTTTTAGTTATTTATTTATGTAAAAAGTTGAATTTTTTTAAAACCTTTAAAATTCTAATTTATATCTATTGAATATTTTTTTCCATTTATTTTGCAAATCAAATTTTAATATTAAAATCATCTTGTTCATATATAGATTATTTACAGAAAAAAGTAAATTGTTTTGGTTTGAAGTACACAGTTTTGGGAAGAATCAATAAAATTAAATGCTTACCGAAGGTTTCATCAATTATACCTTCAGTGTAGCATAATAAAAATATCATAAGTACAAGTAACTGATGTACATAGATATGAATTCAACGAAGAAAAGTGTGATTTGAGACCAATTTAATTTCTATTCAGCTCTTTATAAGTATAGAAATTTAATGACACTTGATTTTTGCTAGTATCAAATTTTATTTTTTCCCTTTTTTTATTATAAGAATGCAAATACCTGGTTCATCTAAAACTATAAATTCTTTAAGACATGACAAGCAATAATAACTGCAATTCTCACAATGTTTATATTGCTTAACAATTTTCACAGCGGGTACCCAATTATTAAAACCTGTGTATTTTCCCTCACGTTTCATACCTGGTACTGAAATTTTTATCGTCATATTTACAATGCTAGGGATGACAAGAAACAAGTTGTATTAGTACCTGCATGGTACAGTCTTTTCTGAATCTTGTATCCTCACGATCTTATTCGATATTGAAGAGGTCTGAGAAAAGAAAGTAGTACATAGTGCGTGCTTGGTACACACATAAACGATCGTCACTTTGACTTTGAAATGTTTTGTAAAGGTCATTAATTGATCTGAAAATATACCAATATACAGAGAAAATCATGATATACTGAGAATTCCATTTACAGCACTTTGTATTCATGTATCCGAGAGCTTTGTCCACTTTAAGACTATTGCAATGTCTACTCTAAGATTATTGTAGTATCTACCCCTCTACTACTCTTGATCTCAAAGGAAGGACCACCTTCATATCTATTATACAAGTTAAAGTACATATCGTATGAGCAGTTTTCTATGCAGTGTATAGCGGATTTTCTTTATTTAAATTTTACATTGCTCCAAGACACGCATGACATCCTGTCGCCATTTACACTGTATTTGACTTTCTTCCGGGATAATGCATTGTTATGTATATCATTAAAAAACTTGCTTCCGGAGTGAAAGGTATGGAGAAATGATTTTCTTGTAAATATGGTCCTACTCGGTTTTCGGGTACATCAGTTCCCCTTAACCAGTACAACAATTATTTTTTTTTTCCTATTCTAAAAAATACTATGAGGTGGTATTCGATAGGGATCGATGTGCCATAAATCACGTGCTATTTTGAACCCGATGCCAGGAAAATCTGAATGTAAAACGAGAGGAAATTCTCTAAACACTACATGAAAACTCCCCAAGCGATGACAGTAAAAGCCAATGTATTTTGACACCATTTTTAATTTGGTAAAGACTTCAAACGATCAGAAAATACAGCAATTTTTGTCAATTACTTTTGGAGAACAATTTGGTGGTTCCATAGCACCGTCGTATATTATCACTTATAAACAAGGGCTGTTGTAAAAAGAAAGCACCACGAGTTAGTTATTAGAAAGGTCGAGATGTTTATGTGGCATGTAGGATGTTTACAGGTAGTTTAATCAATAAACAGTTTATTGTTGGTTTAAATTACCACTCAGCGTTATAATCAAATTAATGAAATTTGCCCCTCTTGTGCCCAAGAGAGACAAGACTCTGAAAAACCGCGCATATGAGAGGATGCCATGTATTGAAAATGCTAAAAAATCATTTAAAAAAATAATTTTACATGAAGTTTATTCGAACACACATCTGAGTGTACATTTCCTTGAGAGTCTGTATATATCTAAAGTACTTTATATATATCATGCATTTTAGCTTTAAGTAATAAAATATGTTTCAGCATCTGTGACCAAGACTGCAACGTTTTCCATCGTTCGTTGTGATAAGCATCTTGCCGTCATTAAGAGAAACATGGCGTTTCCCAGAGGTCAGCCTTATTACCATAACTCCGTCGTGGGTGACGGCCACTTGACAGATATACGAGGAGGAGTAAGCGCCCCTGATTTTCAAGATAATCTCGATACTAATGAAATAAGAACGACTTCCTTCATGTAAAGGTTCGAAAATTTTTAGTAACACCATCTGCACAAAGCTATGCAATCATTCGTGAAATCTGAAATGTATTGTAGTAGATAAAAAAATCACATTGAATTAATTAATAGAAAGGTTGCTTCGAAGCAAATGCAATTTCAATATTTAAAACATACAAGTATCTACATGTAAAATATTAATTATCAGGAACTATTATCAAAACAAAAACAAAAAACACACACACACACAAACAAACAAACAAAAAGATACGGTGGCAGATGTCTAGACACATATATCGCTTTCACAGTGATTCTGTTGAAACTTTCGTTATTAATAAAGAAACATAGTAATCGACAAGTTTCTTAGTATTCAAAGTTGATACAAGTCCATATGAATAAATAACAAAAATTGATGGAGCACTTTTAACCCCCTCTGACCTATATAAAGCCAAAGCCACGTGTCTTACGATTGTGTACAAAAGAATTATAAAGTTCTAGTCTTCTCAGAAAAGCATATGGAGCTATCCATTACAAGAATATAATGTGAAAACTGGTGAAATCATAGATGGTATTAATCGAAACCAAGTCTAAATTATCTACACCTAGTTATAAGGACACAAAGAGAGGGATTCAATACATAACGCTCATGTTGACTGCACAATGCTGTACAAGATTTGCAGTAATATCCTTTACTCTTTTGTGATTGCACATCTTCGCTAGCCAAGGGTTTCTGATACGCTACTCTCCTCATACACTTATGAGGAGAGTAGCGTATCAGAAACCCTTGGCTAGCGAAGATGGTGATTGCAAGGTAAAACAGGATACATTTCCAACAACTGCGCTCTATAAACGTAGAGCTGAACAAGAATCGACAGTAATGCTTCTAGTACAAGGACAAAAAGCTCAACGGAGTGAAATCGAAAACAGGAACCACAATCTAAAAAATATTTTTGTTTTGATATTAAATTGATTATGCTTTCACCAGTATTTGTATGTATTTGTACAAATTAGAACGAAAAAATATGACATAATTTTTATGTTTTAATTATTTTAAAACGAAGAAAATGATTCGTTTTTTTACTGAAAGGAATCGAGTAAAGTATGGAAACGCTTGGGGCAATAGTAGCTTTAGCACATTTCTCTTCCACCCTGCTGCCAACCAGAATTTATCAGAATGGAAAAAAATGGATTTCGGGGTAGAGTGTATATCATTTGGAATATATCTATGTTCACGGTTATGTAAAATCTGAAAAAGGTGACGTTCAATTGCAAGGACCAGGTACAATTCGTTGTTCTTTTCTTTTTTTTTTTAGTTATATAGCATTATTCAAAGTGTCTTCTCGTTATTTTAACGGATGTCGCTAAATTGCTTTTTTTTTTTTTTAAAAACCAACTCGTTTAAAAATGTTCATTAATAATCTACTACGATTCTAAAAGATAGAAAGCTTTTCATTGGTTTGAAATTTGACGGATATATCAGGATCTACAGTCAGTTTACGTGGTGGTTTTGGTATACTACGTTACAAGAACATAAACATATAAATTATTTGAAATTGATGTTTGTGGTTTTTGAAATTTGCTTTTACCACTTCAAAGTATATAATTCAAAGATTATGTGTTAAACCCTCAATACTTTGTCGAGGTCTACTCAGAAAATTGATCGAAGTCATCCCGGCTACTAATTCCCCCATCGTCATATAGCGATACTGTACATACATAAAATTAATACATTAAGCTTTTTAATTTTCTCCTTTTAAAAATCAAATATCTCTGTTTAACCAGCTGGAGACTGAAGATCTCGATAAGTAAAGGCTTCAATAATGAATACGAATTCCGTGACCGATACACTTGTAACGCGAGCATGACTTCCATTTCTGAACTCCATAAGGGTCATATAATATGTATACGTGTTGACAATACTATCATGTTTCTCACCCAAAAATATTGACGTTAGGATTACAGTTCTTTCATTACATCCTAATGCACTCGTTAGTACTTTTCTGAAGCACAAAGTTTATTAAGGGGGACCGACCCTCTGATAAGGGAGATAACTCTCCAATCAAAAAATATTAATATTACTCATAGTTTACTTCACCAGAGTTTAATAATTTTGATCATACCTGACCTATGATGGAAACATGTACTTTTATTTCCTTTTGTCTATACTTTTCAAATTGTTTTAATTCATTTGACAAAAAACCTTTCAGTCCAGTTTTCAAACACTTACGAATTGATTAAGTTCTGCCTTTAATGGTCCATTTTTAAAATACTTTAATATATCAAGTACCATATGTAGAATTTTTATTTATTGTAGTATTACATTTTTGCCATTGAAAAAATATTTTTAAGAAAGATAACTCTTCCTAATGGACGTAATCTTTTCTTACAAACACATATAGTATTGTGATATTCTAATTTAGGAAGCAGCACTTTTGTTATGTTTTCTAATATGAAGTTAATAAGGATGACACTAAATATTATTTCCACAAACTCCTCATGTTTTTAATTTTATGTTGTGATGAAAAATTAATATTATTCCTATTCTCTGTGTTAAAAAAAATTCTTCATATCATGATCTGACATAAAGAACATTTCTGAAAAAATATGCAGATCTTAATACCTCATACTATTTTTCATTTGAATTTAATGCTATAGCTATTGATGAAAATCCATGTTGGGAAGTTTATCAGAGGGACATTAGTCCTTAATATCTTTGAAGTTGGTTAAGAAACCGAGTGTTTATAATATATATTTGATAAAACAAATCAATCTATTAGAAAACACCGTTTCACTATCTGAGAGGATATACAGTATATAATAATTGCAAATGTTCCCAGTTTTATAAGGGGAGGAACATTTGACTGTCAGGGAGAGGCCTGGCAAATATTTTGAGTCAGATCATTTAATATTTTCAAGACAGTAATAGACATATATATTATTTATTTTCAAGATAATCAGACGCAGATTATTTATTTCTTCGTCACTGAAAAAAAAATAATTATAAAAAAAAAAAAAGAAAAGAAAACTCAAAATCAATTTCGTGGGGGGTTGGGGGTAGCGCCAGACAAGGATAGGTAAGTTATTTTCATTTCATTTCAGTCCTCGAAGGATATATTATTTAGCCCCCCCCCCCCCCCCCGTCAGTGTCAAATGAACTTCTCTGTTGTTTGTTAAAAACACAATGTCCCAGAACGCGGCCAAGTTATGATATTAACAATAATTTCCTGACATACTTTTAATCTGTTTTTATACGATATTTTAATAAAACAGAGAGATGCTGCTTTAATTGAATTTTATTGTCAATTTTTATTAAAAATTGCCAGTAACTTAGATCCGCCAACCGGAAACGCAACCGTACTCACGTCTTTGCTATTTCATGGCTGTTTATAGAAAATGAAAGAAGACTTTTAACTTAATATACGATACTTACTATGCGAGTAAAATTTAAATACAGTTTACGGACATCATATTGTATCTAGTGTATTCTTAGAGGAGTAAATAAGAACTCTGGTGCATCCGTTTTGGAGTTTATTTGCAAAATGTATTTATAAGTATAAATATATATAAAAGACAGCAAATTAACAAAGGGTCTATTTGAATTGGCATCTTAAAATGCGTGCAAAATTAAAAAGTATACCTTCAACGGTTCAAAAGTGCCTAATATTCTTGTTTTGGGAGACAGAAAGAAGGACAAAGGACAAAAATTTATGTCCACGAAATCCTCGATCTTCGACTGTTTAACAGTGCTAAATATTTAAACAATTATGTAACAGATTTTCTTCAGTGCACACTGCCTTAATGGATGTTCATTTAAAAATTTGCCGAACACATATATTTAAAAGCATTGTAAATAACCGCGTGTAGATAATTTATCTTTCCTTTCATTTACTTGTTATGCTTGAATTTAATAAAACTATTTACACCTGTAAATAAGCAATTGACCTCTCTGGATTTGAAAGTGACTGAGTGCAAAAACAGGATCCCACACAAATACTGCATTTGCTGGGAGACCCCATCTTGCGGGGTGTCGGTAATTTCTTAGTTTTTATGAAAATGAACAAAACTTTCTCATAAATAAAACATCAAAGTTCCCGTGCCCATAGACCGCCCAGATAACTCACATTAAGATAAAAAATAGATTTCCGAGCAAAATATATGGGCGTCTTTCTGCAAAAACTTGAAATATGTCACCGAATTATTCTTTACGATTGGAAGATAAAAATCAGTAAATATAGTTTGCGTAATACCCATCTTTTTCTTCTGAGCATGATATAGCTCTGACACACCTGTGTAAATCTAACTAAACAAAACAATATGCAGAGCACAAGTCTGAATAAATGGAAACATCTTGATCATAAGGAAATGTAAACGCGCTGGAACTCTAGACTCTTTCAACTTCTGTACATCAAGAATAACATCTTACCCTCTTGTTCATAAACCTAAGCGCACGTCAGTAACATAATTACCCAGCTTGGATGGAAAGAATTTACTCATCGGAATTAAATTCAAAGAATTGAATATGTGCATGCTACTCAAAACTTCAACACGTTTTTGCTATTATTTGTGGTCAAATATCTTATTATTTTTACCTTGAAGATAAAATTTAAATCGTTCAATTTATTAAAATTTGCATGCAATCCGTAAGCGACTTATTTAGGAGATATATCTGAGTGATTCAAGCTGAAAAGGAACGAATACATTTATGTAGACCTTTGCAAAATGTTTTCGAGTCATTATTCCTATTCCCATGCATTTTTTTTCTTCAACTGAAATAAAGATAAAAATAAAGAAAAATAAATATCAATTCTATTGACATTCGTCCATCTTGATGTCAGAAGATCGGACAGACTATTAAGGAGGCGGACTCCTGGCGTGTTAATGCAACATCTAGACAACAACGATAAAGGACTTGACACTCATAAGGTGTAGAACCCTTTTAGCGCGTTTGATGTTAATTAAACTCCAATAACATTCAAGGAATGACTCAATTACGTGAGCAATGATCGTATATATGTATGTGCTCGTTTTAATTATGAAAATTTTATTATTGCCAGAAATCACATTTTGATTAGATTTGCATACTGAAAACATTTTTACTGTAGACACAACTTACACGATGTGCGTTTTTTCAGCTGAAAGAAATCTGATACTTTATATACAATTGGCAAGACATTTATCTAGGTATATTATATAACTTTCAGCATAGCATCTATCCAATGTAAATTGACATTCAGCTAGAATCTTTAAAAAATGTGCACATTTTCTTGCAATATTCCGTGAACTGAAGCCTCAATTTTTGCCAAGAATATATTTTAGCTGAAGAAAAAAAAACCAACAAACATTCACGTGTCACATATACTGCGCAAAAATATATAGACGAACAAGTTAAAATATACATACTATCAAGTCCAAAAAACTTGATTTAATTCTATTTTCAAAAATAAATAAGTTGAACTACTCATGATAAAAAACTATCATTTGTAAATTTAATACAGTCATTGAAGGAAAAAAATCATGACATGCGCAAAGTTCAGTAACTCGTACTGATTTCCACCTTCTAATTCACATTGAAGCCGAGTAGAAAATTGAAATTAAACGCAAGTTTAAGTAGTTTATATGCCACTTATTCCTGCACTTAACCATTGCTGACCTGTGAAAATTCTCAAAAAGGAATTCACAGTGGCAAGTCATAGAATAAAAGTTCTATCTATACTTTTGTCAAATTTTAGAGCTATAAATTGTTTGTTGCTATTGTTTTTAAAACTCTCTATCGGTGTAAGAAGGAGGATACCTTTACAAACACGTCTGATTGTCAACAAAAAATGTTTGGAAGGAATTGCAATGTAATTATGTTGAAATCGCGCATTAAGCGACCGAGGGGCAAGACGGAAACCATCTATCCTTCTGTCTTCGAAAATGCGACAATTTGCAAAATTGTTTTGTTAAAAAACATTCTGATTGTACACACAAGTACTCTGAAATTGATATTAAAAAGATGCTTGAGTTTCTGTTTCACAATATCTATGTAGTTTCTTTCAACAATCTGTTGGAATTCCCGTGAGTACCAATTGTTATCAGACCGATTTTGTATTCGTATGAAGCAGAATGTATTCAAAAACTTGTACATGAGAAGAAGAAAACACTTGCTTTAGCCTTTACTTCGACTTTTAGATATATCGAATGACCTTTTATCAATTAACAATAGTAACTTCCATTCATATATCCCAGTGAGCTTGAAATAAAATAAATCACAGAGTCTGTCACACCTTTTCATATTTGGATATTTTACTAGAAAAAGACTCTAATGGTAACCTTACAACAAAGCTTAATGATAAAAGTGATGACTTCAATTTTTCAATCGTCAGCTTCCCTTACTTATGTAGCAATATATCCTTATCACCTGCAGATGTTTTTTTTTTTTTTTTTGTCTCCCTGTGATTCGATATGCAAGAGCATCTTCTACGTACGAACAATTTCTAAATCGAGGCAAGCTATTGACAAACAAGTTAATGAAACAAGGATATAAACAGTCGTTCGAAGTCATTATTTCGCAAGTTTTATGGTCGATACAAATACAAATTGTCAGCAAATACAACCTATCATTAAGTCGAATGCTGACTGACGTTTTTCATACTAATCGTTAAGCCGTCTGAGAGCGTCTGCTCTAGAGTTGCGGAGTAAGGACCTGATCCTTTCGTCGCGGGTTCGAATCCAGTGCAGGACATGCAGACCGGTCCTTCGGATGAGACTGTATAAACCGAGGTCCCGTGTCGCACCAAGTGTTGGCACGAAAAAGATCCCTCACTGCTTAACGCCCCGACTGCCGAGCATAGGTATAAATTTGCAGCCCTCCACCGGTAAGTTGTAGCGTCTCCATATGAGTGAAAAATTCTCGAGAGGGTCGTTAAACATTATACAAACACACTAAATTGTCTACAGATTTTTTTCCGTTTTTCCCGATCATGACAAGGAACACACGGTGGGTGTGACTAGTCGACAGGGGATGCTGTTTCAACGCGAAAGGTAATAACAACGCAAAATGTAATAAACTGGGATTAATACATTATGTATTATTACATTTTGCGTCGAGATCAACGCAGAATGTAAAAACGCAAAATGTAATAACGTGATTTTTGGATTATTACATTTTGCGTTGGCATTATTGCAAAATGTAATAATGCACTTTTTGGTTGTTACATTTTGCATTACTTAATTTTTACGTTGAGGACAATGCAAAATGTAATAAAACAAAATGTAATATTTCAAATATAATTATTTTTTGTATTTCATATAACAATGGGGAAACTTGCTTTACAAATAGACAGACCTATGACTCTGAGGCAAACGTTACGGCTTTTACGGTCATTACTAAATTTAATTGTATATTTTTTTTTCTTACTCTCTTTCTAACAATTTTATTGAATACTTATAAAACATTAAATTAATATTGATTGCCATGTCTATTTATAAATCAGTCGGTGTTATATATCCATCACTGACATTCTTAATTACCAAAGACTGAAAATGGGTCCATTAAAAGGTCTTGAAATGCATGTACGTCGTGTATGTGTACATGATTAGCAAATTAGAAATGTACGTATTTGTGTGTGTCTGACGAGGAGAAGCGTGGGGGGGGGGGGGGGGGGGTTACTTCGTATGACGATCATTGTATTTTTATGTGCATGCAGAAACTATCAGTTATATTATTGGGGAGAGAGAATTTATTTTTGCTGGTTTGCAATGCACGTGATTTGTAAAACAGTATGAAATCTTAATTATCAAGAAACCCCTTCCCCGCTATATTTACACCTGCCAATAAGAATAAATAGATTTCTTTTTTGTCCTTTCTAAATTTCATGCATGTGTGTACCACAAAGCAAAAGCAAACCGATACACTGAGTCAACAAAATTAACTCCACCCCACCCACACACACGTGCACACTAATTTGCAACACCTATGATTTGAATATCAACTGATGTTATATGGCTAATGAAATCAATATATGATGAAATCAGATCTAAGACGTAAGAATTCGCATATATTTATTTTTCCTTTTGTCTTATTTACTTTTCGTTGATTTTCTTCATCCACTACTCAATTGAAAATTCTTCTCAACCTGACTGACCAAAAAGTGTATTACAATATTTTGCTTTGTTGCATTTTACTTAATCTCGACCCAAAATGTAACAACGCAAAATGTACATGTAATAATCCAAAAACCGTATTATTACGTTTTGCTTATTACATTATGCATTGATCTCAACGCAAACTGTAATAACGCAAAATGGAATAATCCCGGTTTATTACATTTGCATTGTTATAACATTTCGCGTTGTAAAAGTGCTCACTCCTCCATGGCACATGATCCCACCTCTGATGTTTTTGGAGGCCCGTGTTTGCTCTGCTTCCGACTTGTATTGTCTAAATGGACTTTGAGTTTGAATACTGTTCGTTATTTCCATATTTCATGGAAGTGTTTGAGCCACGTTAAGGAAGTCATAATCCTGTGACAGTACGTAGGTTGTCCTCTATCTACATGTATTTACCTATCTATCTATCTTAAATGTATACTATATAAACATATCCCTTTAATAAGGTCGATTCATAAATATATCGACTTAACAGAAAAGCATATCGACCGAGCACGAAGTGCGTGGTCATTATTTCTTTATTATTTTCTTTGGCATAAATATATGAAGTATATTTGCAGCTTTTTAATATCTGGCATAAATTTTCAACACAAAAATTACAACTCTGTGGCAGCGCCTTTGCATAATGCTATAGTTTATAGCAACACTTGTGCAGTTGTTAAATCACAGGCGTGGTATTGCATGTTAGCTGACTGTACGGTAGCTGGCTGTACCCTGGTGGTGTTAATTTGTGATTTCTGGATATGGGTATACTGTTCCAATTCGATAGATATCATCAATTTCATCCGATGCATCGAATAAATCTTCAATATGAACTTCTTCCTGTGAATTTGAGAGGGGTAATACATTGTAATCCTGCAATGGGCTCAAAGTAGGGACTGTTTCTAATATCTTTCTTCCAATTAAAATTTCTCAGAGATTTTCTGGGACATATCCTTCTTAGTGTTCTTATCGGTCTTCCTGAATAAGTGTTAGGAGAATCAGCTTTGTGTCGACTTGGAACTTGTGCCGAATCTAACACACCTACTGTTTTGGCACGACATGAATGAATAGTGTAAGAGTACATTTATCCCAGCACTTACATGAATTCTCTTCATATACTGCGTGATCGGAAGGTCGTGAGTTTAAATCTCGGCCGCGACTGACCTAAGTCGATAAAAAAATAGGTAGCAACTGTTCCTTCGCCAAGCGCTCGACACTTTGAAGTAAAAGTTGCGGGTCTTTCAGATGAGACCTTGAAAATCGAGGCCCCGTGTCACGGCAGGCGTTGGCACGTTCAAGAACCCCCACTGCTCAATGGCCCTGAGTGTCGAGTAAAGTTCTAAATTTCAAGCCCTTCAACGGTATTTGGTGACGTCTCTATATGAGTGAAAAATTCTCGAATGGGACATTAAACAACATTCAACCAATCAATCAATCTTTATATACTGACCCAGTTCATTATTACTCACAAGGATGTTACTGTAGTAAATGATGTCTTTAGGAACACTCCGAGGCTGATGGAACAATCTTGGGCAATTAGAATCGAGTCGTCGAAGATATTTCACAAAACTTCGTACTGGACATCGGACACTATCTGAATTTACACAACATAAATTCTACAACATAAATTCTAAAACCTGCTGTGTAACTGAACTTCTGATTAAACCTAAGGTGATTATCATGATTATAGTTAAGGTCAAGATCTAGTAAATGCTTTAGACTACTATTTGGTGCTATAGATCCATTATGACGTCATAATCAATTTCAATTTTCTTTTTCCCGGAATTCAATTTGAAATCATGTGAAAAGTAATCCCGATACCTATATTAAATTTAATATCATTTTAAAGAAGAGGCCAAGAACATACAAATTACCATTTTCTGAGGGACTGTAGGCAATCTGGATACATTTCTTTTGTCTGATATGGAAAAAACTCTTGCATTCATGACTGGTTTTCTTAGTTTTTCATTGAAAATTACAGCCTAAAATATTATTTTTCTTCTTGCTTACCTACAAATTATGCCCCGAAACACCTTATTTGACCAAGCTAAAGTTATAAAGCATCATTAAAGGAATTCATTTCTCAAATTTCAGAAACCTGTAGGCACCTTTCATTTACTAGATCTTGACCTTAAAATAAAATTATATATCCTTTCTTTTACATTTCAAAGACTTACCTTTAATCTCATACATCCTTCCATCAGAAAATATTATAATCATCTTGACGATTCTTTGTCTTCTCGTCTTTTGTTTTGCAAACAAACATCAGATTTCCATCGCCTTGCATTACTACAATGTCTTGTGGTGTCAGAGAGGAAAGGTTTTCTCTGCCTCGCCGAGCAAAATGTAACATAATGTCCATAAAGACCTTAAACAAACAAGACAAAATACATGTATATCACTCCGAAAAAAATTCGATATTTACAACAATTTCTTATCCATCATTCAGTGGTATTTTTTACATGATACAGGATTAATAAAATTAGAGTAACCTACCTTGTCCTGCAACATTTTGACATTATCCAACTTTTTGGTTAAGTGTGCGTATATAACTTTCAAATGTTCGTCTGAGATGGATGGATTGTGATCTATTGACGCGCGACCCTGCCTTTTGAGCTCAGTAGTCATCCATTTGAAAGCCTTTGACAACTTTTTAAAATCACTTCATATTAGTTCTTGTCTCTCAATGTCTTTGTATGCCCTGTCCATAAGACATAAGTGTTGTTGTTGTTGTTGATTTTTTTCATACATCTCGCTATCTCTAGATCAGTTGCGCATCTGCAGGTAAAATTTGGATAAAAGTTCGTCAAGTTTTTCATTGTCGAAAGATTCGAATTCTGCACTCTCTCCCTTTGTTAACTGATATCCCCGACATAATTTCACTGCCGTTGAAGTAACTCGTTAAGTACTTCTTTGCTTCATGGCCCCTGGGTCAGGGGTTCTGGTGTTAGGACGGGGCTCTACTGATTATATAGTGAAAATGCATTAATTCTTTGAAAATCTTCTCTGCTCCTACATGGGCATTAAACAAACTTAGTGCATAGTTATGATGAGCGTAGTTGCTTCAGATATTGCGAATTTCATGGAACAAGAATCAGGGGTTCTGGTGTTAGGGAGGGCTCTACTGAATATATAGTGAAAATGCATTAATTCTTTGAAAATTATTGTGTGTTGTTCAACTCCCATTCGAAATATTTTTACTGATATATAGAGGTCACCGTATGCCTGTGAGCTTCAAATTTAGATTTATACACGGCACTTAGGGCTATTGAGCAGTGAGGGGACTTTATCGTTTCAACGCTTACTGTGACATTGGACCTCGGTTTTAAGGTCTCATCCAAAAGACCCGTGACTTTTACTTCTAGTACCGGGCGCTTGGCGAAGGAACAGTCACTACTTATGTTTACCTCTTAGGTTTTGACGAGGTGCGACGAGAATCGAACCCGGGCCTCCCATTCACGAAGCAAGCGCCCTACCATTAGGCCACCGTGTCCGGTTTATTTGTTTTGAGGTCGAAGTCATAAATTCATACATTACAAATAACATTTTCCAGATGATAACGTAGGTTTTCTTCGAGCTCTCTTTAATAAAATTTAATATAACAATTCCCTTTGTCCTACAGAAAGCCCTTTTGAATTTGAAGTCAAAAGTTAAAGGTCATAAATTCTATCTAACATTTTTTCCAACTTTAGTATAGTGCAAAAACATCCGGATTTCAACTAAAGTATTTTTTTTTAATTTTTGCAACAATATTTTCAAATGGAAGCAAATTAATGAATATAGAACATGCATGAAGTTAATAGTCAGTCAGACCTCCGTGTCTCACTATACACTGAGCGATGCGCCGTTGCATACTCTCTACCATACTGTCTATATACTTCTGATCCAAACCCATCCATGTTTCCATGATTGTAACTTTCCAGTCTGCGATATTATCTGGCTGAATTTTTACCACACGATCTTTCATTATCTGCCGAACATTTTCTATCGGATTTAAATCCGGTGAAGCGACAGTATATGACGGTCACGTGATTCTGTGTAAACCAGTCACGGATATAGCTTGTGGTGTGCGGTCTAGCGTTGTCCTGTTGTAAAACAAAAGGTAGATCGTTTGTCACAATATTGGACGACAACAACCCCTCCTCCAAAATTTCACCGTACTTCACTGCGGAAATATTTCCACTCACAGAAACAAGCGGAGTTAAACCTAACTTGCTTATTCCACCCCATACCGTAACAGCTGGTGAGAACTTTAGCACCATTTTTTGACAATGTTCAAATTTTGCCCACCTTTTTCGGGTACATCTCTGAAATCGACTTTAGTCCGTAAAAATTACAATGTCAAAATTATCATTCTGATGAACGATGCACCATGCCTCTCTTTTACGCTTATGTTCTGCGGTCATTAATGGCACCTTTTGAGGCACCGATTTAAAATAATTACTGCGAGCCAAGTCCGACCCACAGTCCATTTTGAAACTAAAACTGATCCTCTTCTTGCAGATTCATTGGCAATTTGCTGTACTGACCATTGCGGATGAGAAGCAGCAAGTTGTGCAGCCCGTCTGCTGTCATTCACGCCAAAAATTTTCTTTCGACCAGATCCTTGACACCGGATCTTGGACTTCCCTTCACGAAATCTTTTCAAATTATCATGTACAGTAGACCTAATTATGTTTGTTTTTTCACACATTTTTGCGCAGAAGTGATTCCGCTTTCATATAGATTTAGGAGACGTTTTCTGTTGTCAATTTCTGACATCGCTTTAATCCGAAGATATGCAACATCACGTGACATCGCAAAGAAACAAGGGGGATAACTCTAAAAGTAGCCCTTTTATTTTTAGATATGAAAATAATGTTTGAAAATTCTATATTTAAATGAATATGCATGTAAGATCCTGATTTTTTTTTGCACTTACTATATATCTTAAACAAGAGACTTAAGGATGCGATTGCAAGCCGTCACGTGATCGACTCATGTGATATTTAAAAAAAGAAGATTTACGGTAACCATTTCCGGAATAAGGAGCGTGATTATGATTACGCCCATGACAAAAGGTCTTCGAGGCAATATTTTCATAACAGAGAAAGAACAAGATAAAGATGTGATGTTGCAGAGTGTTGGTGAGCGTCGACGCAGATTTTTTTTGTTCATGTGTTTTTTCGTTTTGACACGTCTAGCTTTTGTCGTAGTTGCTGGAAGGTGATATGTGCAGGTGATCAGCAAATCACATTCATCTATGAGATCTTCATGTTTCAGCTACAGATGAAGTTTTAAGCACCACAAAAAACAATTATGGGAAACAATGACCCACCTATTCTGGTAATTGTCATATGTTTATATGAGCATCACTATCAAATGCAGTTCATAATGTTCCTGAAAATTGATGTTGTAAAGAAAACCTCACTATAGGCCTACTGAAATCAAATTTATTGAGTTGAAAGGTAGAGTGTACTAATAAAAGTAGGTGTTTAAGTTCAAGGCAAGATAAACCTGAATACATGTCATGTATAACTTACGTATAAAAATGTAACAAAGATAAGTTGATGACAGATCTCTCTGTTTCACTGAATTGTAGTGACATTATAAAAATACAATAACATGCTGTACATGATGTACATGTATACTGTTTACATTTCTTGGCTTGAATTTTTTCTACATGTATTACATGCGTACATTACGTTTTTTATTGGCTTAAAATGTTGGACATAACTCAGTCTGAACTAAAAAATCTCTAGTTCACATGTTTAGTAAATGTTTTTAGTAAACACTTAAACATCTATAAATAAAGTAAAACTTGTCTAATCCGGACACGATTGGTTCCAGAGAAATTGGCCAGATTAGACAACATTCAGGATTAGACAATATTTAAACAATAAAATTTACGGAAAGGGACTTCAAGTTTAAATGGTATTTGACAAGATTTTAGAATACACAACATCCGGATTAAACAAATTTCACTGTAGTTCAAATGTTTTAAGTAAACTATACGGCATAAATGTATGCAATGAAATCACAAAATGAAGCTCCTGTCTCGAGAAGCCTCCTTGCACTTGGTTCCATTGGGCTTATTCGTGTGTTTTAGTCCCCCTAGGCTTGTGTCAGGCCCGTAGGAAGCAATTTCAGTTTGGGGGGGGGGGCACAGCCATACATTTTTCAGTTGACAGTTGAGGGGGCACTCCCAAAAATTTCCTGACAAGCAAAAAAAAAAAAGTAATCAACTACCAAAAATTCCTTGACAAGCAATAAAAAAAAAGGTCATCAGACGTTTTTATTGAGGGGGCACAAGCATATAGTATTTATGTTTACTATAGTAATCTATATATCGGCAAAATTATTGGGGGGGGGGGGCACGCCCCCTCGTGCCCCCCCCCCCGGTTCCAACGGCCATGTGTGTCATTGTTGAGGCAAACTTGTACAGGGTAGCTCTGCAGGAACCTGATTCAGTCCAAGACGTTTATAATGCTGAATGGTGTATATCAATGCCGTTTTGTGAGCACATGTTCCGGAGAGTCTATAGTTTGTTTGTATGTTGTTTAACGTCCCTCTGGAGAATTTTTCACTCATATGGAGACGCCACCACTTGCCGGTGGAGAGCTGCAAATTTTGCCCTATACTCGGCACTTACGGCCATTGAGTAGTGAGGGATCTTTTTCGTGCCAGCACCTACTGCAACAAGTGACCTTGGTTTATACGGTCTCATCCGAAGGACCGGTCTCCACGTCCCCCAGTGGGATTCGAACCCGCGACGTAAGGATCAACTCCTTACTTCGCGACTCTAGAGCAGACGCTCTAACCACTGCGCCACGCGGGCGACCAAAGGAAAAGTAGCACTTGGATTTGAAACTTTGCAACATGCAGCAATAAATAGAATTATGTATCTTAATGTAGTCTACTTGTGTGCCAAGTTATATTGAAATCAAACAAAAACTGTAGGAGGAGTAGCATTTTGAAAGCATTTCAAAGAAATTTCTATTTTAAGTAACCATGGCAACACCATCCACTGAAACCAAAATCCGATAAACACTATTATGTAACGTGGTGTAGTCTTATTGTGTGCCAAATTAGGTTGAAATCTGACAAAAACTGTATCAGGAGTAATGTTTTAAAGGAATTTTTCAGAATTTCTATTTTTTGTAACCACGGCAAAAACATTCATCAAATATCAAAAACCAATTCATCAAATTATGTATCTTAGTGTAGTCTACTTGTGTGCTAAGTTATATTAAAATCAGAGTAGAACTATAGGAGGAATTGCGTTTTCAAGGAATTTCACAGATATTTCTATTTTTAGTAACCATGGCAACAATTTTCATCGAAATCAAATCCTGATGCAGTAAATTATGCATCTTGTTGTAGTCTTCTTGTATGCCAAAATATATTAAAATCGGACCAAAACTGTAGCATGAGTAGCTTTTTCAACGATCCGAATTTTACAGAAATTTCTATTTTTAGTAACCATTGTAACACTGTTCATAGAAATCAAATACTGATGCACTTAACTACATGTATGTATCTTAGTGTAGTCTACTTGTATGCCAAGTTATACTGAAATCAGACCAAATCCGTAGGAAGACTAGCGTTTTAAAGGAATTTTACAAAAAAAATTCTATTTATAGTAACCACGGCAACACCATTCATCGAAATCAAAAACTGATACACAAAATTATGTATCTAAGTGTAGTCTATTTGTGTGCCAAGTTATATTGAAATCAGATCAAAACTGTAAGAGGAGTAGCGTTTTAGAGGAATTTCACAGAAATTTCTTTTTTTAGTAATTTTTAGTAACATCAAAATCAAAAAGCGATGCACCAAATTATGTATCTTAGTGTAGTCTACTTTTGTGCCAAGTTATAAGACCGACTTCATTTGTTACAGATCGGCGTACGCCGAATTGCGCCGTCATATGACCGGCGTAAAACGGCTAAGTGGCAAATGAAGTAAACCGGCGAAAACAAAACATAATTATACTAAATAATAATCAATTAATTATGATCTATCACTTTTTACATTATGTCTTAGCGAAAAAAAAGTTTGAATTATTCAAAACTCAATGTAAAAAAAAATCATGGACCTCGTGAAAAATTTTTATTTCGAAAATAACAGATTTTAAATATATGAATGGAGATTTGTTCAAGAAATGCAAACAATTAAAGAACATGCCGAGTTGGTAAAAAGTATCTGCATTTTAACAGTTGTTTTATCTTTCCGCCGGTCATTTCAAACCGGCGAGATCGGCATACGCCGGCGCACCTTCCCCGGTCAAATGAAGTAACAAGCCGGGTTATCAAAGGTCAAGCGGCGCATTCGGCGTACGCCGGTTTGACAAATGAAGTCCCACCATATTGAAATCAGACCAAAACAGAAGGAGTAGCATTTTGACAAATTGTTTACAGACAGACGGACAGCTAGACAGACGACGGACACCTTACTATCGCATAAGCTCTTCTGGTCTCTGACCGGTAGAGCTAAAAATGGCGGCTGATACAAACGATCTAGAGAAAATTCTGCCGAGTATATCGTTAGATTATTTTTAATATGTCGTCGTTACATCCCGTTTGATCCTTACGTCGCGGGTTCGAATCCCACTGTGGGACTTGAAGACCGGTCCTTCGGATGAAACCGTATAAACCTAGGTCCCGTGTCGCAGTAGGTGCTGGCAAAAAAGATCACTCACTGCTCAATGGGCGTAAGTGCCGAGTATAGGACAAAATTTGCAGCTCTCCACCGGCAAGTGGTGGCGTCTCCATATGAGTGAAAAATTCTCGAGAGGGACGTTAAACAATATACAAACAAAAAAAAAAAATTATTCCTTTGTTATACGTACAGACCAGTAGAGCTACAGTCTCATCAGAGACTTCTGGTTTACTTTTTGTCCGAGTCTGTTTCGTTGCTATGATGTAATTGTGGTGGGCGGCTGTGGAACTGTGTATTTGATAAGGTTTTATACCCTGGCCATAGGTTTGAAATCTGACTAATTGTACTGCACGTGAGCATATTTCTGGTTTGTACTTGTAACACAAGAAGAGAAAAAGTAGCTTTTGTAAATGAAACTTTGCAACAGCAATAAATAGAATAATGATTTTTGGTCTAGTATCAGTTTGTGGCAAGATTTATTGCACTCGGACAAAAACTGTGGGAGGTGAAGCCTTTTGAAAGAATTATGCAGAAATTTCTATCTTTAGTAACCATGGCAACACTATTCATAGAAACCGATAAAGAGAACTATGCATCTCATTGTAGTATACTTGTGTTCCAAACTATACTAAAATAAGACCAAAACTGAAGGAGAAGTTGCGTTTTGCTTATATTTTACACTACAGGAATGTCTATTTCAAGTAACAATGACAACACTTCACCGAAATAAAAAAAAAAACCCAGATATGTATACGTAGTATTTTGTATCAGAGATTGATTGGTTGATTGTATGATGTTTTAACGTCCCATTCGATAATTTTTCACTCATACAATGATGATAATGATAAATGATAACTATGAAAAACATTTGATATGATAAATAAATATTCTTTATTAATTATTCATTTCTTATCAAACCCACTCTGCCACATAGAGACGTCACCGGATGCCGATGAAGGGCTTCAAATTTAAAATTGTTCCATGTTATAGTCTGTCCCACGGTATCAAGGACCTCACTTTTCGCCTTATATCTCAAAATGTATAAATACCTTTGCCTTCAAACTAGGTTCGATCGATAGATCATTCCCCCCCCCCCCAAACTTCCTGCATTTATCCGAACCCTCGAGTTCAACCGGTGTATTGACACGGTGGCAAATTCAAAGTCTACGGGGATTTAACATGGCAAACTCGTCCATTAGCGTCAAAATCACGGGGCAGGAAATCAGTTTATCGGGTGGGTAGTCGTTCTTTCCAATTAAAATTACAAAAAATCTTAAATATTCAACAAAAGTAATTCAGTGTGAATTGGTATATAATATAAGTATGATTTTGTATTCAAATATATTTTGACGAGTTTTCTCATTAAATGAGAGAAAATAATCCGAATTCAATGCAGTACAAGTTGTGGATGTTGAGGTCACGCATTTCCTCTAGAAACGGATGTTCATGTTGACATGGTCTGATGCAAGACTGTGTTATTTACAGCTTCCTTTGTTGAAAATGTAGCAAGATGGTAAGTCGCTGTCCTTTTCTTTATTTTATACCATACATACACCCAAGAAAGAACTGTTTTAAATGCTAAGAATAAGCCAAAATGTTCGCATTAGTGCCCATAACATGTTACATATCAAAGAAAAAAAAAGGAAAACTGATATTTTTATCAACTTATTTCAAATCATAAAACTATTAGAAAAAAAAGAAAGCGTACAAGTACACCTTTTAATTATAATGACAATGACTTGTTTTTAAATTAGAAGCTGGTAGATTTTTATTTATTCAATTAAATGCATGATCATGTAGGTCGATCTACTTTCACTTTGAACACTTCATGCATTTGGCAGTCACTACCTACATGATCCATAAAAAGCAAAATTTTACATCTATGTGAAGTGTCAGCACCTTCACGAATCACTATACAGTTTTTAGGTCACCTGAGTCACTCAGGTGACCTATTGCTATCTGTTTTCGTCCGTCGTCGAGCGTCGTCCGTCGTGCGTTAACTTTTGAACATATTTAACTTCTTCTCTAGAACCGCTCAACCAATTTCAACCAAATTTGGTATACAGCATCTATGGGTGAAGGGAAACTGTGAATTATATGGTCCCTGCCCCCCTGGGGCCTGAGGGGTGGGGCTAAAACCACCAAAAATAATGCAATCTTTAAAAATCTTCTTCTTTACTCCTGGACATCAAGCAGTCAAACTGTTGGCATGATTGTAATAAGCATTGAGCCCTCTACCATTAGGGATGTCAAATCGGTCAATTTTTGTTAATCGGTTACTCGGACGTTTTTCCGATCTAGTACCCGGGTACTCGGTAAAAGTTTAAATACAAGTGTGTTAATTTTCTTGAACCCCGTTAAAACCCAAGACTGTTTTTATCACGTGTATAAATGTGCTATATAAACACCGATTCCAACGTAAATGATTTTTGGCACTAAATTTATTTATCAAATAAACACAAAAGACATAATTATTAGATCAAAAATTACAAATGGTTTACAGTTCTTGTTTAGAATCTATATTTCATCAAAAGGAGGACATTCTGTTACGCAGGTTTGTAATGATTAGACTAGCGAAAGAGAAGCAACGGACGTTGTTGGGATCGCTAGTCTAATATTATAGTAAGTTTAGTCTAATATTATAGTAAGTTTAGTGTATAAGGGGAAACAATTTTATATGTTGATTGCTTCCCCCGTATACACTGACTAAACTTACTACGCTGACTTTCAACATTTTTTAAAAAATATATTTAGTTATTTCTAAGTATTTCTTCACTTTTGAAGTGAGTAGCGGCATTTCTATGCATGTCCGATTTCGCTGCCGTATATATTAACTAAATAATTTAAAAATGATTTGAAGATAATAGACCATCGATATTCACTGAAAACAATCACTAAATCATCCAAAAATTAAGGACCACAATAGGTGAGAACAGCTGGGTCACTAATTACTGTATATACACAGCCACAGGCGATAATTGGTGTTTTAGAGGTGTAGATGACTACACGCTATAATTACCGTTTGCATACATGTATTTAAATTAGTTTTTGAAAAGTTTTTGATAAAAATGAGTACTTTGAAATAAGAAAAAATACACATCCGAGTAACCGAGTACCATTTTTAGTATTCGATACTCGGACGTTCGATCGAGTACCCGGTTAACCGGGTACTCGTTGACATCCCTAATATATATATATATATATATATATATATATATATATATATATATATATATATATATATATGAGATTCACATTATCTGATTTACAGCTACTGTTCCACATTTTTTAATATTTTGGGGGGGGGGGGTGCTTGATGTTACACATTAAATGCGCTGAATGCAGTATTCCTCATTTTAAAAATGTCGAGTAAAAAATTTCTCAGCTAAATAAACATTGCATTTATTTATCTTTATTTGACATAATCCATAGAATTTTTTCCACTATTTGATAAACTTTGTTATTATTATTAATGTCTAATATTCTCAAAATATTTTGTAACTTCTAAATAAAGACAATCAGTCAGTGAATGAATCTTTAACACAATTCATGTATCACATTATACAAATTCCCTCATTTGTAATTTTTTTTGGTCTCTCAGTGTTTACAATTTCATATATAATTCACTTTCAATTCTGTGATTATGTTCAATTTACTGTAATATAATCATTCTTTTTAAAAAATAACTTTTTTTCAAGACATTTTTTATTGTCGAAAGATGCTGCAAGTTTACCCGCAAGACCGTAACTACCATTGAGGCAAGTGAGGCAAATGTCTCACTAAAATTTTAGAGTTTTCTGAAAAGTGAAAAAAAAGTTTACTTTGAACTTTAATTACATTGTACTTATGTGTGTCTTTGTACATGTACTAAATTAATGCTTACAAAAACTGTTCAACTTTTGTTTCAATTTCTGTAAATCGATCATCTCACCAGGCGTTTCATTGTCGTTTAGAACGCATGTAAAAATAATTCAAAATGTGAAACTTTCAAAGATTGTCTTTAACTAAAACCCAAGTTTCAGGATCCCCTGCCCCTGAGAACCCCTTCCAGGACACTGGACCCACTTGAAACTTGGGTGGCCCCCGATCCCTTGCCTCACTAAAAATTTGAGCCTAGTTACGGCCTTGACCCGACATACAACCCTTGAAACTTCTATTTACTTAAACACTAAGTATTGTTAAAAAAAAAAAAAAAATCATCTTTCATAATTTCTTTTACATGTAGATTTTTCTTAAAAGTTGTTAGTTTTATTATTTACATCCCTCATAGTAGACCCATTTTGTTCAAACACCGCAAAAAGAAAATAAAGCAAAAAATTCATACATATGCAAAATTAATACATCATGTAATTATAAGTATGAACAGTATTCTAGCACAATAAATAAAAGGTCAAGTTAAAAACACTAACATAATAAAGGTCAAAAAGCAGAGATCATTTAAATTGTAAATGGGCACATCACTGATCTGGTTTGTGTCCCTTTTTCAGTTTATTCATGTTATTCAACACCATTTGAAGGACTAATTATTGATTAAAGAATTGTAATAAAGAAGCAACATTTACCTAGTTATGTCTTTATTAAGTATAAAAATATATTTTGAAGGTATTAATTAATTGGAATACATTGTTATAATGAGCAGACATCAAGAGGAGAAGGCGCACAATGCTTGTAAAGGAAAATCCACTCAAATTTTTAGAATAAAGTGTTTGAAGTTCATCTAGATGAAACATACATGAACAAGTTTCAGGACATTCTTCTGGATGGTCTGGGCAGTAAGTATGTATATATATGAATATAAAAGAAAATTTCTTTTTACTATGTGAAGTGTATATACTTGGCCCTCATATCTGAAATTAAAAAATCATCATGTATTTTTCATATGTACAGAAAGAATTCATGATACATGTACAAATGAAATCATCTGAATTTTCATTATTCCTTAATTTTACTTTACAGAGATTTAAAAAAAATTTCATGCACCAGAATCTTCATGACAGTTAATATGTTAATATGTGTATTATTGTCATCTTTTTCAGGCCCAAAGAATAGTCTAAACCAAAGATTACCAGGTCGTTTGCCCAGTGGTGATCACTTGATGAGCCAGACACAAATTGAAGTGTTAGTGATATAATGGAGAGAAAAAAACTCACTTTCTAATCCATTCATAGATGTTGTTTCTCTCCTCGGCTTCATGTGTATTATGTCCAATATGAATCATGACTTCTTTTGTACCAGTTGACATTCAAACCATGGACACCTGCAGCACTGAGCATTTTATTTTCATTTCTTCTTCAGTCTGAATATCTATAAGATAATCTTAATAAATATAGGATAGACAATTCATTTACCTCTTGGAATATTTTTCAAATTTACTTAAAATGCTGAAATCAGTTAAAACAAGTTACAAACAACATAGTATGTTGAGTGGTTTTACTCTGTAATTTCACTAATTTAAGATTTAAGTAATTTGAGGTTTAATATTTCTACAACTTGTTATTCAAGTTTTATAACAATTTTCACAGTATGAATTTAATTTGCAAAGCAGAAGTTGTAAATTATGATACTTGGTGTCTTTAACACTGATATATTTCAAATATCCATGATTTGGAAGTCCCAACTACTTTAATATTCATCGAAGTATTTTACTCTTGATATCTTGAATACTCGGATATCTCGGAAGTTTTTATCAGTCCCATCGTAGAATAACGAGGTTTGACAACAAAGTTTGACTAATTAATATGATGAATATAAACACGTATGATGACCTTTGTTTTGGCTTATCAAACTTCAATGAAAAGGTTTGGTTGCCTACCCCCCCCCCCCCCCCCCCCCACACACACACACACGAACACACACTTAAATTGCTTCCCATGGGCCTGACCCCATAAATTATAAATGATTTCCCAAATGACTGTAGACAAATTCAAAAAAAAATAAATAAATGAAAGCTCCATACAAATTTCTGCATCTACCTAAGGTTGAATTAATTTAATGTACATGTTTGCATGCTCTTGTCTAATATGTCTTCATGTTCTCTTTCCTAATAATAAAATTCTTGTTTCAAAATAAAAATGCTTTATTTAGTTTTATCTATTGTTTTTATTTTACTTTTCATTGTTATTATAAAAACAAAAATTATGAGTGGGCTTTGACTAATATTTCCCATGTTTCTTGCAAATGTAGAATTTTTTCACATTTGAAATTTAAAATGCAAACTCCTCGTCTCAAAAGTTTTATTAATTTGTAAAATCACTGAAATTTCTGCCACAAAGTTTTCATATTAAAAAAATAAAGTATACAAATAAACATAATAAATAAAAAAATATAATGTATTTTATTCATGTTCTGGGGTTTGTGTGATAATTATCTTTGTATTTTATTTTTGGCAGTAGAACTGCTACATATACCTATATAAGAAAAAAAAACTATTAAAAATACATAATTGTTTGAAATCCCAGGGCCTGCATTTACCCAGTGTCGATACAGGAAGTTTTCCAAGGACAAGGTCAAAATCCATTGATAGTTTGATGCAGACAACATGTAGATCTTGTTTTGCACAGCGATTCAAAATGTACAAACGTGGATTTGTATGTGCTTAATAGTTATAGATGTACAGTGTAACAAAGCCAGGAAGCATTGCGAATTCTAGCAAACTGTTTAACCGTGTTTACAACAAACTATAGTATACTGTCTAGTGTGTTGGATTTATTTGCGAGGCAAAGGTAAAGTAATTACATGTAATTGCAGATCTAAATTATTAGAACATACTGTAATACTCGCTTACAGATAGATCTATCATGCTGTGTTGGTGAAGCAAAGATGTCACTTGTTTGAATTTTGCTGTGGCCTTGATCGTTCTTTCGATTACAGATTACTTTAGTTATGACTTCTGAAGAAGATATGAGTTGAATCTTACCTCTTTTATAAGTAGTGGTAAGCACGTCGAAGACGCTGTTTTGCAATAATTTTTTTCGCTGAAAAATCTGTGTTTATTGGGTACTTGGAAAGTTTCGGGCTGTATTCTATTCCGTACATCGGTAAGCATAGAGCATTCCCGAACGTGTGTTACGTCATTATGTCACTGAAGGCGACGTACGGAAAATCACGAATAATGATGGATCCCCTTCCGAAGTGGCGGCCATTTTGGCAATGTTAAATCCCCGTAGACTTTGAATTTGCCGCCGTGTCAATACACCGGTTGAACTCGAGGGTTCGGATAAATGCAGGAAGTTTGGGGAAAAAATGATCTATCGATCGAACCTAGTTTGAAGGCCAAGGTATTTATACATTTTGAGATATGTGGCGAAAAGTGAGGTCCTTGGTACCGTGGGACAGACTATACATTGAAATCAGACTATAAACCCGTAGGAATAGTAACTCTAGATCTTTGAAAATATTTCACAGAAGCTCCTTTTTCAGCAATTAACCATGGCAACACCCCTCATTGAAATTGAAAACTGATGTAAACAATTATGTATCTGAGTGAAACCCACTTATGTGCAAAGTTACATTGTATATTGGAATCGACAAAAACTGTAGGAGGAGTAAAATTTTAAAATATTTTATAGAAAATTCTATTTTAGTAACCATGGCAATATCGTTCATCGAAATCACAAACAGATAAATATGATTATGTAGCTTAGTGCAATTTATTTCTTGAAATCAAACAAAAACTGTAAGGGAAGCATTTTAAAATTATTTCACAGAAAATTCTATATTTAGTAACATGGCAATACATTCATCGAACTCAAAAACCGATAAATAGCTGCAGTCCTATTGGAAGGAATTTCACTATGAGGGGGGCATAACCATACACTATCAAGTACCAAAATTTCTTGACAAAGCGAAAAAAAAAGTAATCAGACGTTATGATTGAGGGGGTACAAGCATTTAATAGCTATGTTTTCCATTGTATTCTATATATCGGCAAAATTATTGGGGGTGGGTGCCCCCCCCCCCCCAGTTCCTACGACCATGAGCTGAGTGAAGCCAATTTATACTAAAATCGGACCAAAACTGTAGAAAGAGTATCGTTTTGAAAGATTTGAAAGAAATTTCTATTTTAGTAAACAATGCAATACCTTTCATCGAAATCAAAAACGGATACACAGAATTTAAGTGTAGTCTACTTGTGTGCCAAGTTATAGGGTGTTTGGAGCATGGATTTATTTCTCATTTTTCAATTTGCCTACACAAATTATATGTAATGTTTCGCCAGTAAAAACAAAGAACTGCACTGCAGGTCTGAGTCTTACCCAGCAGGGTGTGAAAGCACAGATGTGACAGGTGTCAACAGGAGTAATTAATAAATAATTCAACAATATTCAATATACAAATTAATTCTTCCTGTATGTAAATAAGAATAAGCCCAGCTGATGCATTAGAAATAAAAACATGTAAGAGAGGCTTGGGTGAAATGAATCCATGGTTCATTGGCACTGTTGACAATACCCAGATGTATGCACCTATCTAGGGTACTGATACTTTCGTATGATAATTAGGCTGCGGTTAATTACAAGGACTTCCGATGGTCCCCCACTTTATTCTGACCAATCACAAGTCTTCTATTTGTAGTACCCGGTATATCAGTTGAGGAAAACAATGCACTTGTCAATTTTGAAATTTTTTTTTGCAAGAGCAAGGCCTTTTTGTACTTTTGTCCCGCCTGCCCTCCTCCCACCAATATTATATGCTTAGTTGAATTTTTAGTTTAGATTTAGTTAGCTTGTTAGTTAGTTTTTGGAGCATGGTTTTATTCCTCATTTTTCAATTTGCCTACACACATTATTATGTAATGTTTCATAATCTACATGTGTGTTCAACTAAATAAAACCATGGATTCATTTCACCCAAGCCTCTCTTACATGTTTTTGTTTCTAATGCATCAGCTGGGCTAATTCTTATTTACATTCAGGAAGAATTAATTGCCAAGTTATATTGAAATCAGACTGGAAATGGGGTGTATGTCTCTCAGTTGATTCAATACGCAAGAGCATGCTCTACATACGAACATTTTTTTAAACGAGGCAAGCTACTGGTAAACTAGTTGAAACAAAAGAAGTTAAAAGTCATCATTTCGTAAGTTCTAAGGTTGATACAATGACCTTGTTATCAAATTCAATCTTTCATCAAGTCAAATGCTGACTGATGTTTTTCATACTTACTGTAGCGACACTTTATAACTTCATTAGAGAAGGCAGACGAAAAACCAGTAGAAACATAGGTTTTTTTTTTAAATTAATACTTGATACTATTGATAAAAGGCAAACATACATGAACAGTCGTGCTCCCTCAATAATGTTGCAAATTACGATTATGCAACCCCAGATCCCTCATTTAAAATTAAAAAAGTTTTACCACCCCCTCCCTTTATTTTTTGCTCGTCAAGAACTTTTGTTGGGTTGGTCCACCCTTGTGGTTTTAAAACTACCACCGGAGCATAGTGTTTGTTACATACACATCCTATACAGTCATTAGGGAAATGGAGGTGGCAGGGATCAGTTTTTTAATGCCAAACATTTGCTGTGGTGATAGGTATATACATGAGGTAAATTGATAAAAACAAATGCATGGGAACAGTTTCTTGGGGGCTAATTAGTTGCACTTCATGTAGCCAGAGCTAAAAAATTATGGCAACATATAGCATGTAATACTTGCACCTGTATTGAAAACACACTTGGGATCTCCTCAAATTTTGGCTTGTTTTTCCAAGATTTGGGCCTCCTCTACACCCATACAGCCAATCCCAGTTCGAAGCTAAGGGTATAAAACAATCAGCATTCTGTAGATCAATGTATGTCCTGATAAAAATTCACCAACTGATCTTGGCATATTCACCTTCCCTCTGAGATAAAAACTTCTAAACCCTATTGCCGTCCACTCAAATTTCCTAGGCTACTAACAGAATGTCTAAGTTTCGCATTTAAAAATTCAGTACGAAACTTCTGCCACCAAGTGACTAAACGAACCAAGGAAATAATTCTTAGTATCATTCCATTAATCATGCAGTATAATTAAATTATTTGAAATTTAAAAAAAGTATTTTGATTAATCATTTTTTAACATTAAGTTAGTGTACAGCTCTCTTAAGCTTCAGAGAATAAAGTTCGATTAAATATTTGATGACGGGACTTATAAAAGTCAACCTAAGCAATATTGCTACTTATTCTCTATCCAGAGTTGTCGTTCCCGCTACGCTCCCACATACACCTCTAAACGCTTGTTATACAAGCAAGATCCTTGAAAAATTTGAAAAATGATAAAAAGTTGTTTTAATAATCGAGATTAATTATATTTCACATCTGAAATTATTGATTTTTTTTTTTTGGTGTTGTTGATTTTTTGGATTTATTTTATTAAATCTATAATTATTCCTTAAATCTATTATCCCTTAAAAGGGTTTTTTTTAATTAAGTTTTTAATTTTTACTCCACAAAATAGTTTCCAAAAACGTTAGAAATAAATCGTTTTCAGGGATGATAGATTTGAAATAAGAGATAAATTACCATTTTAATAGATAATTACAATAAATAATTACTTTTTCAATTTCAAATTTTCACCGTTTAAAACAGGTACAAAAATCTTGTACATGGAGCATTGATAGAGGTATTGGGAGAGTAGCGGAAGACAACTCTGGATAGAGAATGATTGCAACTAAGTATTTTATACTTTGATGTAACAAATACATCCGTAAGATGGGACAATAAGAAAAGGACTGGAATAATGGTAACTGGAATTGTTAACTAAATAATAGATTCTTTGATACGAGACTTATGACATCGACATTGTAGAACTGTGTAACTGACCTCTGTGTTCCATGTTTTCAAACAAATTTATTGAAATAAAATGGTTAATGGTTTTCAATTGTGACGTTTGCATTTTTTAAATTTGCTGAGGACGGATCTTAAGATAAGGACGGTGTTGTTTGAGGTGTAGCAATCGTAAACGTCCTGAGTCCTGGTTTAAAGGAATATACGGGCAGAAAAACATGCTTACTACTTAGTGTGTGAGCTGCCTGGAGATATCAAAAGAACTAGCCTGAGAACTGGAAGTTAACACACTATTATAGAATAGAAGAACTTTGCAAGAGAGATTAGTTTTTTTCATTTTAAATTAAACATTTAGAGAGTTGGACCAAGGAATAACTTGAATATAGATTAAGAGTGTATTAAGTTTACAAAGGGAAGGAAAAATAATAGATTGTGTTTGTGGGATTGAAAAAAAGCCCAACATTTTGATTGCTATTATTAAAAAATAGCAGAACCTGGAACTATTGGAAAGCCAATTGTAGTTTGATAACAGAAAAATAAAACCGTCTATCTGTCAACATTCTACCGAATTTAAGAATAAAGATACTGAAACCTGTACCATACATAGGAGTTCACAATTGCAAGGGGTTCGAATCCCACTGTGGGACGTGCAGACCGGTCCTTCGGATGAGAGCGTAGAAACCGGGGTCCCGTGTCGCAGTAGGTGCTGGCACGAAAAAAAATCCCTCACTGCTCAAAGGCCTTGAGTGCCGTGTATAGGTCAAAATCTTTAGCCTTCCATCGGCAAGTGGTGGCGTTTTCATATGAGTAAAAAATTCTCGAGAGGGACGTTAAACAACAATCTAATGAATAAGTACCGAATGACAAGTATCTTACATAATGTAGGAACAGACTGTCCACCAGCAGAGATACATGTTCGGTGGTGGCTGTAGAACTGTAGCGTTCTGGGTTTTATATTTTAGTCTTTGACCATAACGCTATAGATCCCGTAATGTAAATAAAGGGAAATTTACGGCGCAAGATATTCTGCGCACTGTGGGGATGTATTTCGCCACTTTCCAGCACTGGTCAATCAACGACCTTTCATCCCCTAATTCTAGACATATTCTATAACAAGTTTTTATATTTTATCCACCTCTGAACTGTTAGTCTTCTCTATAGACCAATCAACTCGCTTGTTGTTAATTTGTTGTCGGATGGCATGACGAGTTTATTGGTCTGTAGAGACGACTATAAACAGTGAGGAGGTGGATAGAATATACAAGTTGGTTATAGAATATGTCTAAAATTAGGGAATGAAAGGTTGCCGACTTGGCGTTAAACAATAAACAATCAATCAAAAGATTAAAGAATTAACACATTTGCAGTCGGTATAGCTCTCGCTCCGTGATCAGGAGGTCGTGAATTCAAATCTCGGCCGCGTCTGACCTAAGTCGATAAAAAAAAAGGGATAGTAACTGTTCCTTCGCCATGCTCTCGGCACTTTGAAGTGAAAGTTGTGGGTCCTTCGGATGAGACTTTAAAAACCGATGTCCAATGACACGACAGGCGTTTGCACGATAAAGATCCCCCACTGCGAGTAAAGGTCAAAATTCGAAGCCCTTCACCGGTATATGGTGACGTCTCTATACAAGTGAAAAGTTCTCGAAATGGACGTAAAACAATATACAATCAACCTTCCATAAACACCATAACCCCTGACAGTGGGACCACCAGTTTAAGAAATATGGAAGAAGCACCCTTGCCCATCATAACTATGCCCTTTGTTTCTCTGCTAAATACCCAGGAGCAGACAAGAGTATTTAATAAAATTAATGCATTTTTACTAAATTAACAATAGAGCCCCACCCTTACACCAGAACATCCAGGAGTCATGAAAATGGAAGAAACACCATTCGTAGCTTCTTTGCTTTATAACAGAAAAGAATAATTTCATAGAAATTATGCATTTTCACTATATAATCATAGACCAACTCCCTCCTTTCACTAGAAATCCCGACCCTGGGGCAATGATTTTCTCAGTTTTGAAGAGGCATACTTGCTTATCATTACCATGTACTTATTTTGTCAAGGAGCAATAGAGCCCGTACTAACACCAGAATCCCTGATCAATGGACCATGAAATTCAAAATTTTGGAAGAGGCACCCTTCCTCATCATAACTTTGCATTTAATTTATTAAATATCCATGACCTGAGAAGAAGCTTTTCAAAGAAAGTACTTTAATTGTATGATCTATATTGCTCCACCCTACCACACGAATCCCTTGGGGCCACAAATTTTACAATTTTGGAAGAGGCACTCTTGATCATCATAACCATACACTTTCTATGTCTGCTAAATACCCAGGAGCTGATATTTTCAATCAATTATTGCATTTTTACTACATATCAATAGAGTTCTGCCCAAACATCAGAACCCCTGACGGCCATGAATTGGACAATTTTGAAAGCTTTCCTCATCATAACTATGTACATGTAGTTGGTTTGTTAAATAGACAGAAGAAGAAAAGATTTTCAAAGAAATAATGCACTTTCAATATACAATCAATAGAGTCCCTCCCGCAGAACGCAGTACCCCTGACCCTGAGACCATATATTCCACAATTTTAGAAGAGGCACCCTTGACCATCGTATTCATGCAGATACCGGTAGGTTATCTGCTTTACAATGTGTATATATACACAGGGAGTGAAAAAGATTTTTGAAAAATTAATGCATTTTCACTACATGATAATTTGAGCATACTAACTCTAGAACCCCTGACCCTGGGGCCATGAATTTCACAATTTTGGTAGAGCTAGGGCTTAATGTTATTTTCAATCATGCCAAGTTTTAAACTGCTTGATGTCCAGGAGTAAAGAAGGTTTTTAAAGATTTCAATAATTTTCCTTCACTCAAAAATGGTAAAAATTGATTCAGCAGTTCCAAAGAAGAAGCTGAAAATGTTCAAATGTTAACGCATGGCGACGAACAAAAACAGCAATAGGTCACCTTAGTGATTCAAGTGACATTAGAGGTAGGATCAGGTGCCACGAAGGAGTAAGCATCCCCTGTCGACCGGTCACACCCGCTGTGTGCTCCTTGTCATGAGTAGGGGAAAAACCAGGGTTCTGGACCAGTGTCCTCCCATAGAGTTACTATGGAGGATCCTCCTGGTATCCTCCCAGCGTGTGAGGATACCCATGACGTCATCTAATGCATTTAATTAACAAATGAATTATGAAATATTAATTGAAATTAATTATATTTTGATTATTAATTACATAATTTTTGAAACGATATGATTCTGTCATGTGTAGTCGGAGTGTCAATTAAATTAATTATATAATTATACACACTAGTAATCTCAAAATGTTTCAAACGCATTCGATTCTAACACAGATTCAACTAACTTAAGAGTAACTTTTAAAGAGTTAAGGCTTTTATGACATTATGTAACCATTTTCATTAATGATATTATTTTTCCAAAAAGAATCATTTGAATTAGTCTCCCTATATCACAGAGTAGCCAACAAAGGTGTTATAGATAGTCCTCGCCAACAAAGGTGTTATAGATAGTCCTCGCCAACAAAGGTGTTATAGATAGTCCTCGCTTACAACAATAATTGATTCAAACTCAATCAGGAGTTGCACTAACAAAATTTGAATCAGTGACAAGAGAAAACATTTATTTTTTAATTAGATTTTTATTTTCCCCGTTACAATTATGAAGCATGGGTTGGAGAGCCATCCCATGTCCATTTTACAATGACCTACAGCCTAGTCTATAATGTACAATACATTTATTTACACTATGAGAGTCGTCTACCATCCATCATATCATACTTAAGCGATCTGTGTTTATGTACGCTCTTTCTGAAAAGATGGAATCTGATGATTGACCTGTCCAGGGTAGTGCACTCTCCTATATCATAGATTTGAAACATCAGACGCATTGATCCAAGAATTAAATTTCTTTGGATAATAAAACCATTTGACGAAATATTGTTTGTTATTTCCCTTTCCTCTAGTCTTTAATATTTTTTCAACTTTCCATAGATCATTGTCTTTCACATCCACTCTTTGAAGTTCTGATTGATAAAAAGATCCTTTGATTTCATCTCCGTCAAAATCCTCTACTCTGTAGACAGGTAAACCACCACGTAAAATCCTCTGAGATTTCGTCATATTCGCGAGAAAATGGATTCCTGAGATGGGTAAGTCGAACGTGGTCACCGATTTTAAATCTAAAAGGTTTTCTTACAGTCTTCGTCTTTTTAATAACTGTGTGATCCTTTGGCCAATACATTTTCCACCACACAGCTGTTTCATTTCCACTGTTGACAATTTTAGGAGTCATACCGATAGTTCGGTGATATGTGCTATTGTAGCTTTTGACAAAAGTTTGAAGTTTTTCAATATATGCATACGACTTTTGGTAAGTCATAAAACGATATATCCTCGTCTTCATAGTTTTGATGACCCGCTCGGCAATTGCTGCTTTGGTTTCATTCTGAGCATAAAGATGTTGAACATCATGATCTTTGAAGAGTCTCTGAACTTCCTTCGCTCGAAATTCCTGTCCTTTATCTGTTCGTATTCTTTTAGGTACTCTACCCTCCTTGAAAATGTCCTCTAAAGCAATGGTTACTGTAACCCCCTTTTTGTTTTCCAAAGGACGCATCCACAGGTACTTTGATAGAACATCGATCACGACCAGTACATACATGAATCCTTCGTTGTACTTGGCAAACTTGGCCATATCCATGAGATCTGTAGACCACTGGTCATCAATACCCGTCACCATTATTTTGTTTCGTTGAAAACGTCTCCGTAGTGGTCTTTGTAAGCTGTAAGCTTCTTGTTTTTGCAACCATTTCCTAATTTTGTATTTGCTAATTACATATTTACCGTCTTTTCTCACATACCGGAATAATTTGTCTGGTCCCAGAAAACTACCAGCATTATTTGGATTGTAATAAATGTAATCACGTAAATAGTTCTCCCAAGACATGTTTCCTCGTCAATCTCCAGCGGTAAAATGAAATAAAAGTTCTATATTACATAAATTTATGGAGGACAATTTATTCACCATTTTCATCCTCGGTTTCATCTTCAGAATCTGTGTCATCATCTTCATCATCTGTTTGTTCATCGTCTGTTAAATACATCATCTCCTCAAGGAGATGTTTGTACTTCCTGAGAGCCATACGAACAGCCGGTAAGTTTTCATATCCCTTTTTAAGGAACTTTTCAATACTATTCATTATTTTTCCGTGGATCTGTCCACCTTTCAAGTCTAAAATGTCCAGAACAGTTCTTCCAAATAGGTCTAAAAATGCAATAAAATTGGTTTCCTGCATTTTGTTATTTGCTTTATTTTCTGCTTCCATTTTAGACAATCCCTCTTTTCGATATTTTTTGAACTTTTCAGACCACGTATCCTCATTTTTAACCTTTGATCTTTTTTTCATTCTTTTGAAGTAGTCTTCTTCTGTTGATGCATTAGGAGAATCATCGTCATAGTCCATTGCGTATTCATCTGACTGAAAGATATGCTGCTTCTTTTTAAGTGGTTCCTCATAATCATCCAGAGGGAGTTGTCGTTTACGATTATCATTTTCCGGGCACAATCTCTTGACATGTCGTTGGAGGTCATGCGTACTATCAAATACGAGTCCACAATCATAGAACGCAAAGATGTATCAGTGAATTCAAAAGTTTGACTCTTTACTTCACCAGAGCTATTTAGATGCGTCCTTTCTTCTTCGGAAAATCTTTGCAAATGACTTGTTGTTTCTGGTTTGTGTTCTTTTATAGGCATGTCTGTGAAAATTTCAGTGCGCATGCGCATTGATTCAGGCGTTGTCGGTTTTAAATCTATTAAAAGATATCCAAAGGGTTTTTCTGTTGCTTCTTTGAAATGCCTCATCAATTGTTGGGTATTTCCAGGATACATCTGTCGAGCCAATGTCATCACTTGTTGTTTGTCTATTGGATTTTTAAACAGAACGAGATAATGACAGTTTCGTCTTTGGGTTGGATCTTTGTTGTAGAACAAGTTTTGGTTAATAGCGATGACTGAAAGGTATGACTTGTTGTTTCTGGTTTGTGTTGTTTTATAGGCATGTCTGTGAAAATTTCAGTGCGCATGCGCATTGATTCAGGCGTTGTCGGTTTTAAATCTATTAAAAGATATCCAAAGGGTTTTTCTGTTGCTTCTTTGAAATGCCTCATCAATTGTTGGGTATTTCCAGGATACATCTGTCGAGCCAATGTCATCACTTGTTGTTTGTCTATTGGATTTTTAAACAGAACGAGATAATGACAGTTTCGTCTTTGGGTTGGATCTTTGTTGAAGAACAAGTTTTGGTTAATAGCGATGACTGAAAGGTTTCTATGATGGCTTCCTTCAGTAAACAATTCATTGATCCGGGAATCCTTGGAGGTGCTTGACATCATATCATCTAAAATCAACACATTTCTTGTTTGAGGATTTAAAAAAGAATCCTCTTCCAAATCCATTGGTATTCCTCGAATGAATTCCACGCTGGGGAAAACCGTGTCCTTTATGACGTCATACAAAGGTTGCCACCGTTTATAAAGCCAAATTATCCGTTCTGGCGGGGGAGCAATTTTGGTTAGACAGTTTTGTAATAGTAATTTGACAAAGTATGTTTTTCCGCATGAGGTTGGTCCCGATACGTTTGCAGTAAATGGATGCTTGAATTGAAAAATCTGCTGCTGCTGCTGCTTAAGATGTGTTTCCTGGTATTGTTTCTTTGAAGCGTCATTTATCTTTTGTTGCGTTAAAAAGGTTTCTTCTTGCAGTTGATTGTTTAAAGTGCTGTATAACTCTTGCTGCTGCTGCTGGGTTAACATTGTATATTCCTGCTGTTGGTTGAAACTTACGGTATATCCTTTATCTTTCCTCGGGTGTTTCAGTTTCAAGTGACGCTGTAAATCATGAGGCCACACGTAAGTTTTTGGGCAGAATTTACATTGATTCATGATGATCGACGCTGACTCCTCGACTACAGAACATCAAATGACCAGTCTCTCTCATGTCACTTCTTAAATACTCAAAGCCATTGCATTATGGGAAATTCTCCAATGTCCAAGAGCTAATGTGTGAATTCCACCGTTCAATATATAACGTTTGTCATCAAAGGGGGAAAGAGATGTTTTGTTCAAGGCAATGGTATGTATCTGATGTTTTTCTGATCTAAATGTAATCATGGTTTCCATGTGAGATTCTCTTTGAGATAAACATTCTTTGTACGACGAATGGCGCATTTTCGATCTAATCACCGATTTGCTGACACCTTTAGCTGTGCGTTTTTCACTTGGTCCATAGGTAAGACTATACATTTTTGGTCTCAAGCCTACAAATTCTGTCATAGGCTCTGACATGGTTTCATCTTTCATTTTACCCAAGACCTTTTTGTTGGTGTCATCATATAGAAAATGATCACTTGGGTAATCGCTGAAATCAAAATGGTGCTTTACTTTCTCCAGATCCTTGTACAAGTCTTCTGTAAATATATTGTAACATAAGGAATCTGTGTCTGTGAACAGTAACTCTGCATTTCCTCCATATGTGTATTTGACATGGTTGTAGTGGAAATCGTACATCAGTACCTTTGACATTTCTAATATGGAAAATCCAACGTATATAGGGCGATTCAAGACAAGATTCTGTTTTGTAAGTTCCACCGATGCCAGATCTTTGTTGAATATCTTAAATGATTTGAACCCTGGTTTTGCTGTAACCTTAAGAAGCCTTTGCTCCCGGTGAATAAGCTGAATATCTACTAGTTTTCTGAGATTTTCCATTGTCTTTCCAAACACACTGTTATTCACTAATTTGTAGAAGTCTTTTTCAAAGTCATTCTTAGCTGCTTTTCGCATGTTTGTATTAAAGTCAATGTACTTTTTCAACCATGGCTCCTGTTGAAACGCAAGCACTTGATGAACTTTAGTGACCTTCATACCGAGTGATAAGTATAGCTGCAAATTCCTATAGTGAATTATGTAATCGGTTTTGTTGTGGAGATTCGGAACTAATTTTCGAGTTGATGTTTCAAGAAGATTCAGCTCTTTGAGTAGTTCTTTCTGGTAGGATGATAGCATATTTGGTTTCACTTCAAATGGTTCTGGTGCTAACGGATAATCACTGTGAAGGTCATGTAATTCTGCTGGATAATCAAGATCCACTGATAAGATGTAGCCTTCTTTAAAATCTTCACTGATATTTTGAATATCAAAAGAATTTATTTCCTCCTTGGAAAGCCATCGGAATCCGTGTGTTGGAAGAGCTTGACTCATTGACCATCCATATAAGTTGTTTGCATCTAGATACATGAGGTAATTGTTTGGTTGGCTATGATTGTAATCTTCTACATATGGATTGTTAGCTTTGGCGTATCTTTGTGATATCATAGAAATGCCTCCCATCAGACCCCTTTCAATGAATAGATGCATGTCAGGGTCTGTAAAAAGTTCTAAATGAACGTCTGTCATTTTTAGAGCCGCTTGCCATGCCAGTCCCGGGGCAGTGTAAAAATGTGCTGGGTCTAGTCCATAAATACGAAGACAAAGATTTCTAAAGTTTTCAAATACATCGGCTAAAAGAATGACGTCAGTTTCCATATAGAGATCGTGATAGTCTCCTAAGTCGGACATCTCAAATGTTTTCCAAACAGACTGTGCATGATAAAAATCAGCTTCTGACAAATCCTGATCATCAATACTACTATGAAAAGCTGATCTCTCTGGAAGACATTTTTCTCGAAATTTATCTATACTATCCATGTACTCGTAGGGATAAACCCCTTTGCGCATGAGTAAATTCATCTTTTCGTTAATTTGACCTGGATGCTGCTTTTCAATATAGTGATGAAGGTGCTTAAACTTCTCTACACCTTCCTTTGAAAGGTTTTTCACAAGTTTTTCTAGAGATGTTGACAGAAATTGAAAGGAATCAATGAAATCCAGTTTTCCCATTGAAAAAGATATGTACTTTTCATGGTTCTGTGGAATGCAGCTCAGTGTTTTGTTTTTCATTTTTCCAATTGCTTGCATGATTATGTGGGAGTCGTATCCCCTTAAATTGTGAAATAATACAGGTATGCGTTCCCGTTGTTTCAGGTTAAGGTTGCATGTATTATGTGCAGCACCTCGAACTTCCCAGTTACGTGGCAATGGTCGCGAACACGATCTGCACCCAATTCTTGCATACATATATGGCATTTTTCAGCAGTTTGAAACAAGTTTTCATCGTTTGTTGACATCTCAAGAGGCAAAGGGTTCCGGAGAATTTTCATCAACCTTTCTTCCACTTGCACCGTGTGGTCAACAGACGTTTCGGCAACATTCTCTCCTCGGTATGTCACGTGATCTTCCGTAAGATTGTCATCAGGTCCAACAATCTTATATGTAAACCCTGAAGGAGTGTGTTTTGCTAGCTTAGTTGTACTTGGCTTAGACAAGTTGGGTTGGCATGTTGAAATTTTGGAGGATATGCACTCAAAATCTGCATATATGACAAAACTTACTTTCCGTTGCTTGGAAACGTCAGAATAGCTCAGACACTTATTTTCCTCTGAAGGCATTTCTATCCTTTGAGCTCCATGCACTTTGCAATAAGGTCTGTGCTTTTCCAACAGTTTTGCTTTTGTAAAGCCATGTAAACAATAGCAGCAGTAGAAATACTGGCTGCGATCGCTGTTTTGATCTGCTAGAAGTCGATTAAAGTTTTTAATCCAGCAGTAATGTGATCGTTGTCCGTTTGTTGTCACTAAAAGATCTACGTGACGCTCGAAACGCTGCTTTGTCAAATGAATGGGATAAACATGTCCTTTTTCATAACCAAAAACATTGACAGATATGCCATTCTGGATTTCGAACTTAATAATGTCCTTCATCTGCATTGGAAATTCTATTCCAGTAAAGTCCAGTTCATCAACATATGGAACGTAATTTTAAACCCTTTGGGCATGGTGTGCTGCTGGGTGTAGCGCAGATAAGAGCCCATTGGAAGCATTTCTGATCTGTATTTTGTATTCACAATGGCTTTTTTGACTCTCAGTCTGATTGGCAGTGGGATAAAACTTGATCCTCGTAAAGGTTTGTATTTAGCGACATTTAAGGTCAATCCTATAATTTTATCGAGTGTCCAATTGCTACCCTGTCTCTGATACTCCAAAAATGAAGTCATTATCTTTTTGATGCTATCTTGTAGGCTTTGTTCCAAATCAACGACTTTTAATGCAATATGACAACGTCCATGAAAATGAGGCTCCACCATTTCCGTCTGACCTTTCGTTTCCTTTTTGAATCGGACTTGCATTGTTAAATACCATTTGATACTTTGTCTTTTCAACAAGGCAGCCCTCAGAATTTTCTTAATTTTGTCAAAGTTGGAATGTAAGAATTGAAGGGGGTCAAATTTCGTCTTATTTAAAGCGGGTAAATAGTAAACCTTGAGATTTCCATTTATTGATTTTTCTTCTGTAATGCAATCATTGGTTTCATTGCTTGTAAGGCCTCCTCCAATTTGATTGTTTTCTTGAGGTTCTGTTGACATCTCAATGTCGTTCTCGTCTACTGGAATGTTTTGATTCTCAGCACCGGAATTTGGAACACGTGTCATTGGATGCTGTATTCTCATGTGGCGTTGAAAGTTATCTTTTCTTTTAAATTGCATGCCACAGGTAGTGCATTTGTGCCCAGAACTTTTATGAGCTGACCTTAAGTGGCGATACATATTTGATGAATGTGTAAATGATGCTCCACACACATTACATATGACAGACTTCATTGTAGACAGCTAATCTGAAAATAATTAAAATAAACAAGTAATTAACAGAAAATTTTGCATTAGTATATATATATATATATATATATATATATATATATATATATATATATATATATATATATATGTATGTATGTATATATGTTTATATAATTTTATTTATATAGTACTGAACTCTGATTAAGAAACCAGTTTCAAGACCATTGCACGGCCATCAACATCCCTGTCACCAGGGACGGAGCTCCGCCCACCGAAGTAGGCTCACATGTACTTGAGTCGGACAGGTCTTCCCGATAATGACGGGGACATGTTACGTTAACGCTCTCCTGTCCGTTGTGAGCTAGTAACATCGCCCTATATCGGTACACCTTGTTCATGTGCAGCAATGTCTCAGAATTCATAATTTATTTCATATTGTTAATCATGTCTAAATTGCTTGTATTCATATTTTATTGTAATACTTAGACTAATTAGCGATGCCTCTTCAGTTGAATACAGTAAACCCTCTTTAAAGCTGTTTCTACAAATAAAAAAAAAAGTCAAATAAATAACAATTTAATAGATTCAAAGTGTTATTAAAATTAATTAAACTTTTTTCTGAGATAATCACAACCTAAAGAAAAACACATATCAGTATAATTAAAAAGTTTATCATTAATAACCACAACTTAGAAAAATCAATCTTAAAATATGATTAACTTTTATTTTAGATTATTCTTTAGAAAGAGTGACTTACCTGACCGTCTGGTCCACCACAAAGTGATGAATTTGATTATCATCGGTCTTTATATACCCGTTATACTGACTGTGAAAATTCTTTAATTTGATTGGATATTTAAAAAAAATGTTAACCCCAAAACTGATTTGATGCATTAGATGGTAATGACCGCTTCCGCGAGAAGACGCTTTTCCGGTGTCTCGCTTGAATTCTCTTGCTTCACGTTGCTATATACAGGGGTCATGGATAAGCGTGTATGTTTCTTTTGTGTGACACACATTTTATGAATATTAAGGACAATCATGAATAAAACTTTGTAACTTTAATTTGGATTAATCTTTTGACCGGTATGCCATATCAAACTTATGAAATGTATGTCGAAAACTATTGACACATTGCTCATTTTACTTTTCATTTTACTTTTCATTTATTGTCAATTTGTCACTGTTTTAAAATGATTGAAATGTTGTTAAGGGTTAAAGATCCGCTGTGAGGATTCTTGATCATTATAAAGTTCAAGTTCTGACACTGATGCAAACAGCTAGATAGTTTTACAAATAAAATGTCAAAATAAGCACGTTTAAAAAAACCAATATGGCGTCTAATTTTTGATTTTAAACCAGTTTAATCTTGTCCATAATGCTTGTCGTGACATGTTTACCTGTATTCTATAAATAGAAGTGGCGTTATTAACCAATACAACACACATTGCGTTCACCTGTGTTTCGCTTGACTGCAACTTGATCAAAACAATAAAATAAATGCATCGATCTTTTCTAATGTTTTGTTTAGTTTTATGTAAAATCCATATTACACAGCGACATTTTGATAAATAAATTAAAACATTTCAATTTACCTCAAATACCCAAGTGATAAGAGGTCACAGTCAAGGTGGAGTCTACAGTCAGGGGGTAGTTCACAGTCAAGGTGGAGTCTACAGTCAGGGGGTAGTTCACAGTCAACGTGGAGTCTACAGTCAGGGGGTAGTTCACAGCTAAGGTGGAGTCTACAGTCGGGGGGGGGGGGGGGGTAGTCCACAGTCAAGAGGGGATATATGTATTTACTAATAATTGACACTTGTTTAACTTTTAATTGATGATTCATAATTAATTTTTTAATTAAATTCATAATTAATTTGTTAATTTAATTCATTAGATGACGTCATGGGTATCCTCACACGCTGGGAGGATACCAGGAGGATCCTCCATAGTAACTCTATGGGAGGACACTGGTCCAGAACCCTGGTTTTTCCCCTACTGTCATGATCGGGCAGACAGAAAAGTCCGTTGATAATTCAGTGTTTAAATAATGGCCTAACAATTAGTATGAAAAACATCAGTCAGCATTCGACTTGATGATGAAATGTATATGCTGACAAAAAAAATTGATAAACATCGATATTATTTCGGGTTATTGAAACAACAAGATAATTTTTTTTTACCCACATTTTTTTCTAAACAACAATCTGCAGTAATAAAGAAATAAAGAAAGAAAGAAAATACTAGTACTATTCCAATTTCGATGTTTCGATTGTAAGATTATTTTATTTTTATAACAAAATAAAAAGAGACTATTGCTTGGTAATAAAGCCTCATAATTACCATCTCACTACGTACAACATTGCAAATATTTTATTATACATGCATAATTCAGAAAAATAACGTACAGTCAACAAACAGTGTAAATATCAATTTCAACTACAATTTTAATTATTGTGGCAGACTATCCGGAAGGCACTGGATGTTGATTTTACATAAACTGTTTTTAGAGCGATCAAAATAACATCCTTTGAATCTGAACACTGGAATGTTTTTTTTTTGCCTTTTGTTTAAGAAACTTCCGCCTCACTGTCCGTCTCATCAGTTTTGGAAGTTTTTCCAGCATACCACTTATTAGCGTAAATGGCAGCAACATTCATATACAGAGTAGTAGAGTTTCTTTTTCAGGTGAATTCGCTCGCGTGGCGCAGTGGTTGGGGCGTTTTTCTTTAGAGTCGCTGAGTAAGAAGTTGATACTTGGGTCGCGGGTTGAATCCCACTGCGGGACGTGGAGACCGTCTTTCGGATGAGATGGATTTAACCTAGGTTTCCAGTAGCAGTAGTTACTGGCACGCACGAAAAAGATCCATCACTGCGCAAATGCCGTAAGTGTCGAGAACAGGTCTAAATTTGCAGTCCTCCACCAGCAAGTGGTGGCGTCTCAATATGAGTGAAAAATTCTCGAAGGGACGTAAGACAAACAAAGAAAATTTCCAGGTATATTAAAATCGGTTAAGATGTTAATGCATTTTCCTCCATGTTTTCCTGGGCGTTCGATACTGTAAAATTCCAGTTCCTACAAAGCTTTCCGTAAATACAGCTTTAACAGTTACAAAAAGTATTGGAGGTAAAGTTTTAGCTCACCTGATCAGAAAGCTCAAGTGAGCTTTTCCGATTACAATTTGTCAGTCCGTCTGTAAACTTTTCACATTTTCAACTTCTTCTCAAGAACAACTAGGCCAATTTAACATAACTTGGTACAAAGCATCCTTGGGTGAAGGAGAATTAAAATTGTTAAAATATGAAGGGCCAAGCTCCTTACAAGGGGGAGATAATCAGGAAAAGACAAAAATAGAGTCGGGTCATTAAGAAAAACCCCTGCTGACGGATTTTGCTCAAAAAAAATTTACTTACACAGTCCAAGACTTATGAACATGGTGTGTAGCGTTTACACTAGTAAAAAATTATGCAGATTCCAAAACGACGGGTGATGGTAAATTGCAGAAAATCATGTTTTTATCCTTGTTGATGACATCAATCCCTTCATCAGTGCTGAATGAAATATGGAGAATATAATAAATGGTAATCAAGTTCAAAAGACTAGTGAAACAATACAAATTTGGAGCAGCGCAAACACGGACCTCTAAAAACATCAGAGGTAGGATCAGGTGCAAAGGAGGAGTAAGCATCCTCTATCGACCGGTCACAACCGCCGTGTGGTATGATAAGGAAGGCAAACAAAAAAAATCCGTAGAAAGTTCAGTGTGAAAACAATGGCCTAACAATCTGTATGAAAAACGTTGATTGACTTGTTGATATTGTCAGTCAGAAACTCAAGCATCTTTAAAATATCAGTTTCGGAGTACTTCTGTGTACAATGTTTTTATACAAAATACTTTTCAAATGACCAATGAGAAGTAAACTCAACAGATCCATTTTAGGTCACCTGAGACATTCGGGTGACCTATTGCTATTTGCTATTCCTATTTGTTTTTGTCCGTCATCTTTCGTCGGTTGTAAACTTTTGAATATTTTCAGCTTCTTCTTTGGAAACGCTGAACCATTTTAACCAATTTTGGAATATAGCATCTATGGGTAAGGGGTATTATGAAAATTATGAAATGGCCTCTGACCCCCACCCCGGGGGCTGAGGGGTGGGACTCAATCCATCAAAATTAATGCAATCTTTAAAACTCTAAACATCAAGAAGTCAAACTATTGGCATGATTGTAATAAACATTGAGTCATCTACCAAAATAGTGAAATTCATGGCCCCAAGGTCATGACCAGGGGTTCAAGTGCTAGGGCGGGGCTCTGTTGAAAATGCATTATTTATTAAGAAATCTCCTCTGCTCCTGGGTATTTAGAAAACAAACTTAATGCATAATTATTATGACCAAGGGTGCCTCTTCTTAAATAGCGATTTTCATGGCTCCTGGGTCAGCGGTTCTAGATCTGGTGTTAGGGCGGGGCTCTAATGAATATAATAAAAATCTTAGGAAGGTCTTTACCTCTGTCCATGAGTATTAAGCAAACAAACAAAATACAATAATATGAATGTAAATGTATAAATTTAAATGTGCCTTTCCTCTGCTCCTTGGCATGTAGGAAATAGAGTTCAAAATTGTAATGTGAAGCAAATGAGATTTACTCCCCTTTACACAGGAAAAATGTCAACATGTGTTAAACATATGTTAAACATGTGTTCAACATATGTTTTTACACATGTAAAACACATAAAAAGAGCACACATGTATAGGGTGTTTATTTTTACACATGTTCAACATATGTATAACATATGTGAAAATAAACACATGGTATATTTATACATATAAAACATGTGTTGAACATGTGTAATATACACGTTTTACTTTATATGTGAATTACACATGTATAATATTACTGTTGTCCTTATAATCATTTTTACTTTTTTCTTGTCTTTCAATACAGTTAATTTAATCATGCATGGTGATTGAATAATTTGTCTGCAGTAACTGTTAGCTGAATTAGAAGGTCTACATCTTGGTTGGTTCCTTGTTGAACAGAATACAATGACACATCAGTGTATTACAGGGTCAGCTCTGCTCATGCAGTCCATCTTTAATTATTTTCCTTGAATGGATTATATTACAATAACAAAATACATATATTGGTTTCAAGTTCTTTATTTCATGTACCAAATTATAATTTCATTTCTCTCTATCCTGCTCCTACAATTTAAAAAAGTGAATAACTTAATAATTTAGAAAAATAGATCTTTTGAGTCTTTTTTAAATCTTTGTTTAAACCAGTCTGATTAAAACCAGCCCCCCTTCTCCTTTCACTCGTCAGGGTCTGACAGGCATCGCAAGGAGGTCATCTTCACACGACCTCTACATTTGCATGCGATCAAAAAATATCAACCAATCATAAAAGTGCTTTTATCTGTTTTACGAGCGGGTATAGCTCTTAAAAATTGGAGGTAAACAAGAACACAAGCATGGCCACGTGCGGAGATATTGAAAACATTATCGGAAGCGTTCTCTCCAAGTTTAATATTAAGGAACTGAAAAAAGAACAGCGTCAGTTATTAGATTATCTTCTTAGAGGCGAAGATTGCGTGGCTGTTTTGCCAACTGGATACGGAAAATCACTACCATACCAAATCTTTGCACCTATATATCACCAATTACGGGACGAGAAAGCTGTCGTTTTGGTGTGTTGTCCCCTCATTGCTCTTATGGAGGATCAGGTGCAGCGGATATAGAAGACTCAGTTTGTATCCGCTGAATATATAGGTGAGTCATTTAAAACCACCCGACATCTATGCTTGGGATCCAGATTGACCTGCTACAGAACATAGCATGTCCATCGACATTCAGCTGTTATTTACAGTTGAAAATAAGTCATATTACCCATCATGATACTGTCGAAAACAATGACATGCTGATATTGATGTAAATTTTAAAAAATACATTTACAGAACGTACACATAACCTTTCCCGGCCACTGTAGTTTTTTCTATTACTGTTTGACACGTCACATGGAAACGCCTGTATTTTGTATAACATTGAAATCCAAACGCGTAAAACCTTGCCATGTTGCAGAGTTAAATATACATATAATATTTATGTTCAAACATGTTTTGTACACTACATTTATTTATATATATAGTAAAGCCAAAAAAAAAAATAAATAATAGTCTTGTTTCCTGCTACCAGCCTGAAAAAAAAATAGGGTAGGTAGGTAGGATAATTATATATATATATATATATATATATATATATATATATATATATATATATATATATATATATATATATATATATTTTCCAACTGCATTTTTTGGATATGAATTAATACAAAACCAAATTAAATATCTCATAGGTCAATATTATTTTTAAAAATTAAATTTCATGTCTTTTGATGCACAACTCAAGTGGTATTTTACGAAAGTCCATATTTAAAACATACAATTTCATGAAATACCACTTGAGTATATATTTTTTTTCAGTTTTGGAACATGAAATTCCCAATTTTTTTTTTCCTACACTGAAAAAAAACTTTAGGGTCGGGTGCAAAAAAAAATAGGGTCGGTCAGGTAGCAGGAAACAAGACTGTTTTTTTTTTGGCCTAACAGAATTTGGAAAATGAGAATGCTGAATTTTCAATTTTGCAGGTAGCAAAGCTGACTTTGATCTGAAAGCACACAACATTGATGTGGTATTTGCATCCCCAGAACTCTTAGTCGGAAGCGAAACATGCAGAGAGGCTATACAATCTTTGAATGTGAAAGTCATAGTCATAGATGAATTTCACACCATTGCTACATGGTAAGTAATATGATATAAAAGAAAAACAAAGTTTTTAATAGAGTGTTCTTAATTAAGAAATTATACAAATACTGATTGAGTGAAATGTTAACCATATTTATTACAAGTAAATGGTGAATAAGTATTTAATTTTATGTTGCTCCTTCTATGAATAAGTGACAAGCCCCTTACTGATAATATTTATATACAAGTACCGATACTAGTATACCGGTATTACAAATTAAAGTAATAGTGCCCATGCACCGGGGCACATGCCCAATTTAAACTAAGCATTTTAATTCTCTATAATTATATCTATGCTCTGAAGGAGAAGGGGGTATACTGTTTTACCTTGTGTGTCTGTCTGTTTGTGTGTCTGTCCGTAACAAGTTTTTCATCACAGTTTTCTCAGCAAGTACTCATCGATGCTTGAAATTTCAGAACAGTTTTTTTTGTAAAGGCATGCCATATGGTGGGATACATTTTTCCATGAATCAGATGTCAACTTCCTTTTTTAATATCTGTGCATGACTGTCCGTACCATGCATATAATAAATTTTCGTCTCAGTTTTCTCACTTACTATTAGTGACTATTCAGTCACATTACAGCGGGGGTATTACTAGTGAGTTTTGGCTCAGACTTTTTCTTTATATATATATATATATATATATATATATATATATATATATATATATATATATTACATATTTTATGTATCAGGGGTGCAGTTGACAAAAAAGAAGAGGAATCCTTTAGAAGGTGGTTCAGACATATAGGTGAACTCAGATCCTTGTTCCCGACAGCAGCTATGTTGGCATTAAGTGCAACTTGTACACAAAAAATGTTGAAGAAGATTTTGAAAGTGTTGAACATGACAGAATGTCCTAACTTTGTTTCTGTGTCTCTAAATAAAGCAAATATTAAGTACATATTTAAAAAAAAATTGAACACAATGTGGAGTCATCAATGTTTTGGCTGGTTGAAGGACTTTTGAAATACAAAGAGAAATTTCCAAGGACACTTGTGTATTGTAATTCCATAAAGGATGTTTCTCTCATTTACAATTACATAATTTCTGAGGTTCCAGAACTGTCAAGACACATAGAAATGTTCCATTCAGAGACAACTAACGAGACAAAACTAAGAGTAATTCGTCAACTGACTCAAAAAGAAGATTTCATGTTGAGAGTTGTTGTCGCGACAAGTGCCTCGGGAATGGGTGTGGATGTTGTGGAATGTCATAGTGTTGTTTCGTATGGACCCCCACCAACCCTGGTGGACTTGCTCCAAGAATGTGGTCGAGTTGGACGAGATGGTAAAGACTGTTGCAGTTATTCTTCATCACTCTTATCAATACCAAAATATGGATGAAGAAGTGAAGACAGTAGTAAAATCAAGCAAATGCTGGAGAATGGCTATTATGACAAACTTTGTTTCAACTACTGAACTTACTGTAATTGGTGAATTGGCAATTTCATTTTAATACGTAGATAATCTGTCATCAGATACCTTAATAAAACTTTCAGAAAATTGAATGCAACAACAAAACTGTAGAGAAATTAATTACCCTTTGAGTACATCCCCCATTCATTAAAATGAAACCTGTCAAGTACTGAAGAACCGTCATTTCTCTATTCCGGGCATGCAATGCACTTGCAATTGTGTATAGCATCTGAGTACGGCTTCTGTATGTTTGAGTAGATGGCTTGTCTGTGACAGCATGTGAAACAATATAAAGTAGTTTTGGAGCTCTTAGTTGCAGTTCATTTTCAAGTTGCTCCCAAGAAAACTGAAATATCCCTTCAAAGCTGCGGTCTTGAAGAATGCTGCCCGAGAACCTTTTGCAGAGTTTTCTACATTCATCTGCCACTAAAGAGGCTGCTATTTCAATTATTTCATCAGGATTTGTCAACTTGAGAATATTTAGTATGGTTTTGGTTGCACCTTTTTCCGTGAAAATAGCTTTGCACATGGTTTTGAGATTAGGATCAGCAACAAAACGCGACTTTTTTCCACTCTTGTAAAATATTGAAATCTGTGAGTAAGAAAAATTATTGTTAATGATTTTGGGAAGAAGACAATAAGAAAATATTTTACAAAGGTTATCCTAAAAAAATTTACTTGACCAATATTATTTGAAAGTTTACATATCCATGATAACACACAAATCCTGTTTAAAACCTCAGAGTTAATGGAAACGTGTCGCCTTGTAGTTATATTACATGCCACCATTCCGAAACAGTACTTTACATCTATTTTAATTTTTTCATTGTTTTTCTCTTTATTCGTTCAGGCCTTTACATACCTCAATTTTATTTTCATAGCATTCTTCCATGTTTTCCTTTCCCAAAGTATTTCTCTTGGTCTGCTCTTGTTCTTTAACATTTTCATCACTTTCATTCTGAGGAAATTTTACACAAGTCTTAATCACCATCATGATTGTTCTTGTGATCTTCAGTCAACAACATTTTTATTATAAATCCAAATGGGCAAATAAATAAAACAAGGCATTTACCGGGATATTTCCTGTTTTTTCAATACTGGATGGAAAGAGTGTCCTTTTGGTTGGTTGCTGCTTTGGAGCAATGTTTTGTGGAATATTCTGCACAAAGTGTTATGGATATACACATTATGAAAATTAATCACCTAAAATAATATTATATGAACCCTGTTATAAGTATTAATACATGTAATACTATAGTAATCCTACATACAAGTATAAATGTATTTTAAAACTTAAACTTGTTCAATATCTTTTTGTTTTTGTTCATTCTTCTTCTGTATAAAGTAGGTATGTAGTGAATGAAGTCTTATGTATGTATGAAGTCTTATCATTAAATCTGATACCGGTAAGTTCCATTCTTCATATCATTTGATTTATTTAATACATATTTGGAAATAGTAACTAGGATTCATGTATGTAGACTACAATTGATTTTGTGAGTGTATGTTTAGATCAAAAAGTAATACATATTTACTATATAAAGAAAGTATTTAATTTTTCAGCCCAAAGTATAATAAAAGTTCCAACATCCTACTCAGCTTAACAAATGTTACCTTCCCCTGTGAATACAGATAGAAATTGAGGACATTTATCTTTGGTCAACAATCTAATTTACAGCTTGATTACCTCCAAAATTTATGACCTCTCCAAATGACTTAAGTTTCACAGGTGAATGCACATGCAATGTTCCAAGTGGTGCACGTGCACACTGCATTTTCACAGGTTTCACACTGATTGGACTGTTGATGAGTCTCTTCTTAATCATTGAAATCCTGCTAGGAGATGGGACCAATAGAGAAATATGACTGCTTGTATTTGTGTAGCTCTGAACCATCTTTGCTTTACGGCTAAAGGAATAAATATACCAAAAAAATCACTTTTTTGTATAAGACCAAAATAGCTAAAACTTAAAGAGGATGGCTTTTTTGGGCATGTGATTTGAAGGAATCATGTGTATGAAATGTTTATTGTTTAAAGCAATATGAGCTGATTTTTGAGAATTTTATTTTGCTGTTAAAATGTGCTATTATGATAAATCTGTATGTAAATTAAACCTTTATGATCAATTAGACTAAAATAAAGTAATAAATTGTTTCATAAGAAAGATTTCTGCACAATGGAATGTATAGTATTATATAAGAAATCAATATTGTACAGGATGACAATAATGATTAATAGAATAAAAGAATTGGGAAAACATTATTACTTTCTAACTTATCAATTTTGCAGAAATACAACATCCAGTTTCATTTTCTCACTCAGGGCAGCAAAAGATCAAAACTAATTCTAAAATTACAAACCTGTATCAATTTTTCAGCTTACCTTCAAGCAGTCCTAAACAAAAAATGTTTTTTGGATGATTTTTAGTTCCTCTCCAATCTCCACCCTCAAGAAATTTTTTAAATAAACACGTTGAATTTTTCTGTGCAAGTGCCCAAGATGATAAACAATAAGTTTAACCTGTTTTAAAGATGCGCTGTAACTATTATTTAATTTTACTTTCAAAGACAGATAAAAGTAGGTAGAAGTAGGTTTAAATACCCAGGTAGTTAATATAGCTACGTAGGTAGAAATAGTCTTTGGACTGGACCTGTATACAGTAAGATCAATATAGTATTCATGACTATGACAATAAACTGTTTTCGCTTTAATCACATGAATAACTGAAGAATAACCTACCTCTCGACATCTTTCTTTAATATTTCTATACGTTCGGCCGATCGGAAACATGATATACATATGCCTCGATCGTGAGCATCCTTCTTAATTTGCTCCCCGATGCATGTCTCGACCAATCGTATACGATCTGCTGTTAACTTCAACTTCTTGTTAGAGAACTTAAGACATCTTTCAGTTCCATCACTGTTTTTGACAGTTTGTACAAAACGAAACCAACAAATAATACAAAAATTGTCAATGAAGTATATTTTCTGTGGTGTCACCCAGCGGACAATGGGTGTCGCCATATTCTGAATCAACTATTTTATCTCCTATTGAAGAGTTCCAAAAGACTTTACGAAAAAGAGAAAGCTCTCCTCCGATTGGTCAGATGTAAAGGTCGTGTGAAGATGACCTCCTTGCGATGCCTGTCAGACCCTGACGAGTGAAAGGAGAAGGGGGGCTGGTTTTAATCAGACTGTGTTTAAACTTATTGTATTTAAAATGTCAGGATCAAGTTCTTAATCAAGGTGACTTACCTCTCGATATCGCCTAATTCTTCTCTCCTCCTTCTCTTGGAGGAGTTCCCATATGTTGGGTCTTTCATCTCTTCCGATTGCATCATAGAAATCTGAAAAAAAGAAATGAAAATGTTCATGAGGATGCATCAGGTGTTCAACCTTTCCAGGCCTTATCCATGTTATCATCAATTTAATTAAATATTATATGAACTTTCATTATGATTTGCCAGTTGCAAACACTAATGTTTCACCAGCAAAGGTAAAAAAATGTGTGTTGCCAGTTAACTCAGTTTGCAACTATTAAATCACCATGAACGGTAACAATAAGTAACAAAATGGAATACTTAGGAATTCCCTAAATTTAGTGAAATTTTGTGATCTCGAGTGTTTAACAAGAGGCTCAGAATCCACATTATGATCATCTGATTTACTATAGCCCTGCTGTTCTTCGATCATCATATATAAATATTGCACGTAGTTGAGTGTAACATTGAAAAATTTTCACCCCAAGAAAAATGGTTTTCTTGGGGTGAAAATTTTCAATGTTACACTCAACTACATGTAATATTTATTATATTAAACTTAATGTTTCATACAATACATATAACAGTGAACCTTGCGCGCATAAATTCTGCGCAGTCGCTATTTTTTGGAATATCACCCGTCGTCAAGAAATGTTGACTGTTGCTACGCTGGAGGGCTTGGCTTTATTATTCAGTGGGTAAAAGTGTTTTTTAACAAATGTTTCTCGACGAATCAGATTCAACTAATTTACATGAAAGTATAATATTCAAAAATATGCCCTGTAATTGAAGATTCAGGGGTATATAGTTTTTGCCCTGTCCATCTGTCAATCTGTTTGTCCGCAAAAACTTTAATCTTGCCTTTAACTTTGATATGTTGGAGCTGACTTGCTTCCATATTTGTATTCCTAATTATGATTAAAAATATGTTTCACCTTTTTAGACCAGCAGTTCTCTAGAAGAAGAATTTTAAAAGATGCCAGAATCTTTTTTTTAGTTGTTGATTATCTCCCCTTGGAAGAGGGTGTGGCCATTAATTTGAAACAAGGATGCTTTGTCCAAAGTTTGGTTGAAATTTGTCCCGTGTTTTATGAAAGAAATCTTAAAAGTGAAAAGTTCATAACATAAATCATGACAAATTTTGATCAGAAAAGCTCATTTGAGTTTTCATCTTAGGTCTGCCAGCTAATCATTTCTAGCAGTGTCATGTCATAGTTCAACTATTAATTTTCACAGTTGTTACAGCAAAACATTTGTTCACCATGTTCACTATTCAAAGTTTTTTTTTTTTTTTTTTTTTTTTTATTCTTCAATCACACAAATTATAAATACAAACAGTCACAGTTATATTAAGAAAAAAAAATGTGTGAAAGAATTTTATTTTTGGGAGGATTAAGAAAAGATAGAAAAGAAGAAGGGGGAAGATGGAGAGGAAAGAGGGATGAGAAAGGAGGGGCACTGAACCTTCAAAAAATTAATAAAAATTGATTTTTGAATCCTTACAATTTTTCAACAATTTCCTGCCAGTGTCTTGTAAATTCCTCAAATTTACAGTTTTTTAACAGTAAAAACTTTTCAACTCTAATTCTGTCAGTAATTACATGTTTTAATTCCTCAATGCTTAATTTTATTGGATTTTTGAACTTACTCGAAAAAATATACTGTTTGATAGTCATAATAAGGAGATTTTCAAACTTGTATTGTTCTCTGTTTGTAAATTTACCAAACAAGATTGATTTCTTATCGAAACAAACTAACCGGTTTAGTTTATTCAAAATCCATTCTTCAATTTCCAACCAAAGTTCTTTAACACAGAAGCAATCAACGAAAAGATGATCAATAGTTTCAATATCAGTATCACAGAAGGAACACAATGGTGACGGGTAATACATTCAAAAGGAATGTATTACCCGTCTTATCCAACTTGCCTTCAATGATGTAACAAATTCTTTATAATCTATCATCTTTAGACCACCATATCTGTAGTCTTGAATTATAACATTTTTCTTAATTTTATGATTCTTCTTATTCCAAAGGAAATTATACAAGTCTTTTTCAAAAGCACTTATTACTTCTTCACTGGGATTTGGTAATGTTAGGATTAGATGGTTTAGTTTAGGAATTAATAATGTTTTTATTACAGTCAATCTTCCAAGAGGAGTGAGCTTTCTAGCTTTCCATTGTATCATGGCTTTCTTAATCTTTTCTATTTTTAATTTATAATTCATTTCTACCATTCCATCCAGATTAATAGAAAACTGAACCCCTAATAAATCGAAGGTTGTATTATTTGGATCAAACTTCCATCTGGAGTGATGAAACACTTCTTTTGAAAATTTCTTGCTTCCAATCCAGATCAGTTTTGTTTTTGTAAAATTTATCTTTAATCCTGAAATTGCAGCAAAATAATCTAATACTCTTGTAATTCCATCTAATGAGCTTGGAGAACCATCAGAAATAACAGAAGTGTCATCTGCATATTGTGATAACTTATACTCTTCACCATCAATGGTTATACCTTTTATGTCTTTATTTTTTCTAATCAAAATACCTAATATCTCTGCACAGAGTAAAAACAAGTAAGGGGAAATAGGATCCCCTTGTCTACAACCTCTCCCAGGACAGAAATATTTGGACACAATCCCATTTTGAATAAAACATGATTTGATATTGCTATAGAAAGATTTTATCCAATTTCTAATTGATATACCAAAATTAAAAAAACATAATGTTTGGTGTATAAAATTCCATGAAATTGTATCAAATGCTTTTTCAAAGTCAATAAACATTAGAAGACCAGGTATTTTTCTTAATTCAGCTTGATGCATGATATCGTATATTAATCTAATATTTTCTCCAATAAATCTGCCTTTGATAAACCCAGTTTGGTCTCCATGTATTAACTTATCTAAGAAAATTTTTATTCTTTCAGCAATACATCCAGATGCTAATTTGTATACAACATTCAAGAGACTTATAGGACGCCAGTTTTTTAAAAATTGTCGTGGTTTTCCAGTTTTTGGAATACAAGTTATTACACCTAGTTTGTTGGATTCAGAGAAACTTTGTTTTACGTACGAGTCATTTATTGCACGCGTCACAAATGTGCCAATATCTATCCAAAAAAATTTAAAGAATTCACAAGTAAATCCATCTGGACCTGGGCTTTTATCATTCTTCATTTGTTTAAGACAATTAAGTACCTCCTTTTTTGTTACAGGGCCCTCTGTACTTTGAGATTCCTCTAAGGATAACTTTGGGATATCCTTATATTCTGCTAGTTTTTCACTATAATTTTCATTCTCTAAAATATCTCTTTTTTTTATATAGATTTTCATAGAATAATTTAGTTTCATTCAAAATGTCATACTGTTCAGAAACAATAGTACCATTTTCTTTTTCTATTCTTGGTATCTGTTTACTTATATAGTTTCTAGATTCCAACTGACTAAAATATTTGGTTGGTTTTTCTCCTTCATCAATCCATTTCATTCGAGATCGAATAACCTGTCCCTTCAATCTAGTCTTATGTATACCTTCAAGTTCTGATTGCTTCTTTGTAAGGGTTGCGAGTAAATTTTCCGTCAGATTTTGTTCTAAATATAGAATCTCTTTTTCTAAATTTAATTCTCTTTCGATCATCTTTTTTTTCTTATATGTTGAATAAGAAATAGTCTTTCCTCTAATTTCCATAAGTAAAATATCTAAAAATAACTGGTCATTGACAGTAAAAAATAAGAATTCATTATTGATACTACTAAGATTGACCATGTTGTATACTGGGCAAGCATACTGAGTTTTCACTTCATTTATTTTTTCCTTTATCAGTTTTAAATAATCCTTATCTGTTAAAAGGGAATTGTTAAACTTCCAAAAACCTTTGCCTTTTACAAAGTTATTTATCTTTATGGACATTACAACTGGGGAATGGTCTGATCTGTAACTATTTTCATATTGAATACAAGTAGCAGAAGGGACCAATGATTCAGAGATAAGAAAAAAATCAAGTCTAGCCTGTTTTAAAGGCGTCTTTCTCCTACAAAAATAGCGTCTAACTTGTGTATAGTTTTCACGAAACACATCTTTTAAATTTAACTTTTCCATTAAATTCATAACTTCCAATCTTGCTTTGGGATTATTTAAATTTTTATAGTTCATGGAATCTATTTCTTTATCTAGAACTAAATTAAAGTCCCCTGCCATGATAATTTCCTGATTTGTATATAAATTTTCTATCTCATTCATCAGATTAGAATAGAAAACTGGTGTATCTGAATTAGGTCCATAGATATTAACTAATATAAATTGTACACCCTCAATAGCACAGTCTATAACTAAATAATTACCATTTTCATCATTTAAGTGTCTGTGAATATCTATTTCACAGTTATTATTAAACAGTATTGCTACTCCACGTGAATTTGACTTAAAAGAACTAAAAAAAGCCTGACAGCCCCACTGTGCTTGAATAATTTTTTCATCATCACTTATAAAATGAGTATCTTGTAGAAAATAAACATTACAATTCTTTTTTCAACACTGTGCCGGATAAATCTGCCACCTCCAAAGTGGCAAATTGGCACCCGCCAAACATTCAATTTTCAGCAAATTCAAAGATGTCATCTGATAGACCTTGATGTACAGACTTCATATCTACCTTTTGCAAGTGTGTATCTCACCTGTCAGGTGAGAGACTCACCTTTGATTTAAAAAATCCCTTGGGAGAAAAAAATATCCTGTAGGAATAAAAAAATCCCTAGGGATTTACATGAAATCCTGCAGGATTCTGAAAAATCCTATTGGAATTTTGTCAAATCCTACAGGATTTATTTTTCCCAAGGGAATTATACTTTTCCTGTAGGAAATTGTAATCCTACAGGAGCTCTCAAAAATCCTACAGGAATAAATATTCCCTTGGGAAGTTTTATAATCCTATAGGATTTAAGTTCTTTACACATTTTTCCTATAGGAATTGACCCAAACTTAACTGATTTTTAGGTACTCCTAAGGGAGAAAAAAATCCTGTAGGAATTTTTTAAATAGAAAATAATTTCCTGTGGGAAATAAAAATCCTAAAGGATATTTTCAAAATTATGCGTATTTTTCTATGTCCAAGGCAACTTAATCCCAAAATTTTGTTAATGTTGCAGTTTTTCATTTTTATAACAGTGCCTGGCCATAATCGAGACATAATTTTATTTTTCCACTATCTGTTTAATTGAAATATGCAATTTAAAAAATATATATACATTGCAATGTTAATTGTGTCTTAATTGCTAAATACTCTGAAAGTGTAGATTTCTTTGCAGTTGTTTTATACGTCAAAATAATTTTATCTTTAGCATTTTCAGTTATATCATCAATCAAATGCAAAATCAAAATTTTAATTTATTAAGAAGTCATAGTAAATTGAGGAGGTAAAAAATTTTTCCTTGATGATTTCATAAATCATTATCATTCATTGTGTTTCATTTTAAGACAAAAGAAAGCAATTTTGGATGATTAAGTGGAAAAAAAAATAGAAATTGAGCTATCATTATTATCTGATTTATAAAAATTATATTTTCAATAAAATATAAAGTTAAAATGCAATTGTGAGTCGCTTATGGCCACATACTGTACTTTGAATACTGTCCTTTTGGGCTTCTTAATATTGACCTTGTGGTACTTTATGAATACGATTTCCGTTAGACTACTAGAATTATACACTTGTATCTGTCATCCTGTCATCCTCAAACCTGTTTCTCATTGCAGGAGTGTTTTACTAATCCAAATTTTTAACTAAAATCATCATGAATTCAGAATGACATTCAGATTGCTTGTCTGACGGTGTAATAACAGGAAATAAGTTTCGGTCGGTAAATGATGATTATTCTGCAACCTTGCTTTTTCCGGATTAAAACTGTAATCAGTTCATGATATTAGCTACGGGAGACACAAAAGTTCAAATTTCCTTGACAAGAAAAAGGTCTTTGAGGGGGCAAAGGCATATAGTAGCTATTTTTCCTATAGTATTCTTTTTACCAGCAAAAATGGAAAGGGGGGGGGGGGGGTAGACAACTTCATCATATTTTCTATTATGCTGTTCACACTTCTTATAGCTTTGTTTTCTACAAAATGCATTTATTAATGAAATATTCAATCTTTATAGTTCCTGGTCTTTCTGACCAAAATATTTAAACTTCATACTTTCTGATCTTTCTGTGTTTCAAAATGGATGTAACCTTGTAATGATCATAATACTTTTTAGACACGTAAGTGCAATATTTTCAAATTTCCCTAAATATACGCCAATAAATCACCAATGATTTTGGCAACAAGCAGACATATATAAAGAATCCCTTTTAACTGAAACTGAAATGAAAGATGAAAATGGTATGATTTTATCTATATTTATTGATTCACTTTCATGTCATTCTAAAAAAAAAAAAAGTCCATTGGCATCTATCCTTTTCACATAATCAAGCTGGGAGGTTCCTAACATGTGCAGGCTTTACAACTTCCACATAGCTATCACACACATACTTCACTCTGTAACCTGTGGAATAGATTAATATTTTATAATTTAGAAAGGTTAGACTTGGTCCAAGTAAGAGAGGTATATCTAGTAATTACAGAGATTTATAGAAGAGTACCTATATTGTACAAATTGAAGAATTTATTTCAATAAAAAAATTATTGCATGAGTAACCACCAAACAAATGAAAGTTGAAAGTTGAGTTTTTAAATAACTTTATCTAGTATTGTATGCTTTAACTGTATAAATGTTTAACCGATAGTACAAGTCAGTGCATTTTGTTTAAGACTATGTCAGCTACAGATAGAAAAAGGGTTTGCCAAGTAGTTATGACATACTTTTTTTTTTTTCTTTTTTTTTTAGAAATTATTAATAAAAGATACCTTCTGGGTTCTTCCTTTTCCCCAAAACCTTTGCCCTGTACCATGTTTTCTCAGGAGAGTAGAAGGCCTCCACTTCATCCCCTTTACTAAATGTGACCTGAAACATAGAAAACACAATGGAATTTCTTCTATAAATTGTCTTCCTTTTTGTCTTGATTTAATTGTGATCTATAATATTATCATTATCACCATTATTATCTTATCATTAATAATTAGTTCATTACAAAGTGACCTTGCGAGTTTTTAATACGCTTACATATTTCACTCGATCAAATATCTGCAAGGTTTTCTATTTTATGCCATATAATATATATAAAAACCTTTGAAGTTTCTGTCAACATTCAGTCTGAAATGTTTCTATCCTAATTATCCTGAATCATTAAGCATCAAGTAGGATAAAATATATGTTAAAGCTTAAATTAAAAAATATATATATGCTTACAACAGATTCTGTCTGAATGGATTCTTCTTGGATCCTTTCAAGTACAACCCATGCATTCTGCAACTAAACATAAAGGATTATTAATTTGATGATCATAACTTATACAAAATGCATATAAGATCTTCAAACTTCCATAAAAAATTATCAAATACTGTTACCAGTTCTTATCTAGTTATATACAAAACTTTCTTGATTGGTAAAATATAAGGGTCAAAAGATTTTTAGTTCACCTGAGGTGAAGGCTCAAGTGTCATTCCTTACAGGAGTGGGTCAGGGTCCTGTCATTTGTAAACTTGCGTAATTTCAACTTTGAAAGAAGCATTGGGTTAATTTCAAAAGAACTTGCCACAATGCACCTTTGGTGAATGGTATTTTTTAATTTTGTTTAAACAAATGATCAGACACAGTTTCAAGGGGAGATAATTATGAATTGATGAAAATTTAAGGTCATCTTTTAAAATAAGATTCTCTTACAGATAAACAGTACACCGGAAAAGCTAAGCATGTGAAAGTTTTATTAAAATTTAAATAGTACAGATTTTAGTTTGTTTAAATTGGGAAAGGGGGGGGGGTACAATGGGCAATCAAAGTTTTAGATAGGAAGATTTTTTTTTAAATCTCAACAACAAAGCTGAGACCCAGGTATGCAGGAAGAATATCAAGTTTGTCTGTTTTAGATCAACAAAGGTTCAGTTATACAAGCATTCTCATGGAAAGTAAAATCAGATTTGTTCAAATTTAGACCCATAGGACTAGGGTGGGGCCACAGTTTTAAATAGGAAAAATTACAACAACAAAAAAAAATCTTTTCAAGAACAGCAAAGTCATAGGTAGTCATATTTCTAGGTAAGCATCCTCTTGTTATGAAGACTAAAGTTTGTTCAAATCATGAACCCTTCCCCTGTCTCTATAAAGGGGGAGGGGGTTATTTATTAAAAGTTTTCAATACTCAACTAATTTCTGCTTTCAGCAAGTCAAAGTGCTTAGTTGAGTGATGTTGTTCATGGGTGGGCCTTTTACTGCCAAGAAAGCAAGGTTACTGTCTTTTTTTTTTTTTCTTTTTTTTCCATGTATGACTAGCCCTCTCCTTGGTCTATAAATATACAAGATGCATTTTTAACAAAAAAAAATTTTTTTTGTTCAAACGACAATAACAAAAAGAAACTTGTCATTGATCCAAAGATTGTGACCAAGGGACACAACTCTTTTAAAAAGTGCGAATTTATTCCGGATAAAATCTTATTTTAATGTGACTTTTACCTATGTATATCCGGAATGAGACAAGATGAATGAGCACAGTCACAGAACAACACCAACAAGGCCAGAAGTAAAAGACGGTAGTGATCCTTGCCAGTTGGGGATAAACTATGAAAGATTGTATCGTGCAACATGCACGGATATGGACAGAAATGCATGAACGAATTAAAGTTAACTAGAATCCCCCACAAGGCATAGCGCATTTTGCAGATACTGGTCAGTAGATCATTTCCTATTGATCAGCACTACCTGACTTGCATTAAAGAAGATTAAATATGAATTAATGTCGAAAATAACGCTATCCAATGATTGTGAACAGGAGTAGGTAGGATGGTTAGCTTCCTTTTTCCCCTCCTTATGCACATAATTTTTATTATTTTAAGAGTCGTAAAATAAGCATTGAAACATGCTATCATGAATATCTTGTCATAATTAATTCTCATAGACTAATATAAAAATATCTATTCAAGGGAGGAATATTGCTATAGATAACTCTAAAAATGAATTTTGCTTGTGATTTTTTTTCAAATATCCCTTAAACATAAATAAATACTTCATAGTTTTAACTAGGCAAACTATGATCCCCTTTTTTATGCCCCCATAATCGAAGATTTGGGGGTACATGTATATACTTTTTGTCCTGTCCATCCATCTGTCTGTGTGTATGTCCAAAAAACTTTTACATTGCCCATAAATTTTGAGTGGATGGGGCTATGGCTTTCATATTTTGCAGGTGTATTCCTTGTGACAAGACTTTTCTTAGGGTACCATTATATTTGACCTCCTGACATTGACCTTAGAGTTTGAACCACTTTTACCAAAATTTTTCGAATTTTAATATTGCTCATAACTTTTGAATAGTTGGTGCTAGGGCTTTCATACGAGTATTCCTTGTGGCAAGACCCTTCAAAGGGTATAAATATTTTGACCTTTTGACCTTGATCTTAGAGATCAACCTACTTTTAAAAAAACTTGAACCTTGGTCATAACTTTTGAACAGTTAGTACTAGGGCTTTCATATTTCACAGATATATTCCTTGTGTGAAGATCTTCCGTTGGATACCAACAATTTTGACCTTGGAGTTTGACCTGCATTTGAGAAACTTCAACCCTCACTATAAGCTGCAATACGGGTGCATCAGTGTTTCACAAACACATCTTTTTTTTGTTTAGCTAGTAGGGCCAAGCATTTACTTGAAATCACGTAATAATAAGTTAAAGATAAATCCTACAGGATTTAATTCAAATTTCCTATAGGAATATTTTTCCTATAGGATATTTATTTCCTAAGGGAAATATAAAATCCCTTAGGAAAATTATTTTCTCCTGTAGGATTTTATTTTCCTGCAGGGAAATTTTTAGTTCCCATGGGAAAATTATTTCCCTTAGGAAAGTTAAATCTCCCCTGGGAAAACTAATTCCTGTAGGATTTGACTAAAATCCAATAGGATTTTTCAGAATCCTGCAGGATTTCATCTAAATCCCTAAGGATTTTTTTTTTATTCCTACAGGATATTTTTTTCTCCCAAGGGATTTTTTTACTCAAAGGTGAGTCTCTCACCTGACAGGTGAGATACACACTTGCAAAAGGTAGATATGAAGTCTGTACATCAAGGTCTATCGGATGACATCTTTGAATTTGCCGAAAATTGAATGTTTGGCGGGTGCCAATTTGCCACTTTGGAGGTGGCAGATTTATCCGGCACCGTGTTTTTCTTAGAGTATTAAAAACATCTAATCTTTCATTTTTATCTCCGAGACCTTGGCAGTTAACTGTGAGTATTTTTAAATGGTTTTCTTTAATCGTATCCATACAGGAACATCAACAAAGAATCAAAATAGTGCCCGTAGTGAAGAAAGAGAAGGAAAGAGATGAATACAAAAAAGAAAAAAAATGTTGCATATTTACACAAACAAAAGGCTAAAGCTAACGCCAGCCGATTGAACATATCTCCTAATGGAGAAAAGGAATAAGTCAATCTGTATTTACCTCAAAAAAGCAATGGTAATTCCCAAAACAATTACTATCGGAAACGAATATTGCCGAGTAAAACATGAGTATGTATGGTTAACGTATGTTTTCCCGGAAAGTTAATAAATGCAATAGTCTAAAAAAAATATTCTTAAAAGAAGAAAAAAAAAAAGAGATAAGGATGGAAAAATAGAAATTTCACTTTTACATATTGTACAAGATTTCTATTTAACTGTTGTTTTTTTTCAATGTAAAATATTTAGTAAGTGTGTCTAACCGCTTTTTTGACAAGTTCACTCATAATTTCAAAGCGACGGGGTCCCAAATGCCTGCCATTTTTCCTCGAAATAATAATTGCCGTATTTGATGCTTCCGCATTAACAAGTACCTTCAGCATTCGACGCCCGGCTCCATACTCCCCGTTGTCACAGTAACCATCGTGAACTCGCCCCTGTGCATCTTTGAACCTATACACTAAAATTTTATGATTAGCACAAGCATAATCTGGATTGCGCAAGACGTTTTTGTACAAGTTCCTAACTTGTGCATAGGTTTGAATTTCTGCAACCAACGATGTAAAGACATTCCCATCCTCTGTAACCGTATCACTCTTATTAACCTCAACTTCTTCTAGTTTCTCAATTTCTTCTCTGTCGAGCATCAGGAGGTCCTCGGCTCTTGGTGGTAGAACCTTATCCCGATACACAGATCCATTCGGGAATACGAGCTTGTTCCCCACAATCTTTGTTTTCACATTTTCCTCTCTATACTTAGCATTCATCTCTTGCAGTTTCTTTTTATTTTCATTAATTTGCAGAGGAGTCTGCGGTGTGATATAAAACGGCATGTTGTCAGTGGTGCCATCTTCCCTCTTTTGGTGCATCGCTTGGAGAATAAGATCTTTGTCACTATAATTATATAATTTCCCCGTAATTGACCTAGGCCTTGAGTTTCCCGTTGATCTCTGACCGTTTCTGTGAATCCTAATAAAGCTAACATCCAAATTTAAATGCTCTTTGATCAGCTCACTCACTTTTGTACTTAGATCTTCCTGCTCTTCCTCAGCTAAATTATGCACAAGGATATTGTCCCTCATGGATCTACCTCTAAGGTCCACTATTTCATTCTCCTGGTGGCTGACCCTTCTATCTAGATTGATTACGATAGATTTTAAGACCTCGAGTTCTTTTCGCAAATAATTATTTTCCAATCTCAAAGTTTCAATTTCTCCAACATTATCCTCGTGCTGTTGGCCAATGTATTTAATACGATCGTCTAGGCCATCTTCATCCCATAGATCTCTGTTCATGTTATTTACAGATTGTTGCAAAATGTTTATACTGTCCAATTTACCGGTAATTGTCCGAAGGCTATCGTGGATAGCGGACATCTAAAGTGACGCCCCACTGACTTCTGACGAGAGGGTAGGATTACTGCGTGAACTGTTCTCATCCTCTCTGTTTTGAAATGGCATTACTTCTTTAAATGTTTAACTCCCAAATCACACACAAAAACTTCAAAATTACCACAGAACTGTGCTTTAAGCAGAAATAAACACCTCTGCAAAGTTAAGGGAATCACAGATTTGTCTTTCCAGCACAAATTGACTTAAACCCTCCTCGAAATTAGACCGTGACCACACTGGCCATTAGTCACGTGATATCCATCACTATTCAAAGTTAATACATCCTTACCTTTAAATTCAACCCAAAACTTGCTGCATTCTTCCAATTTTTTACTGAATAGAAATGCTCTCTGAAATGTAAAAGTATGACTTTTAAGTAATTTTCCCCTAACATTCAGGCTTCACTATAAATTGATCAACATTATATAAATTGTGCTACCTAAGACAATACCTGCAAACCAGGAATGGGTTCAATTACTTTAAAAAGTAATTAATTAAATTACAATTACTTTGACTTTTTCTTCAATTAAATCACAATTAAATTACAGGCTTTCTAAGACATGTAATTAATTAAATTACAATTACTTTGCAAAAGTAATTAATTAAATTACAAATTACATTTTTTAATTTTTTTGAAAATTTTTATAATCCTTGTCAATGAGTATACAGAACATCATTTAATTGTATATAAGCCCAGCCTCTGCACAAACAATACAAGAAATAATATGCTACAGGCATTGTGTATCATTGTGGTTTAATTTATAAACATTAAAGAATCTTTTAAAGAACTATCCAAGATCAGTTTGATGCAGTTTCCACCACACAAAACCTACATGTACACAAATTGCATGGCTTATGATATTTGATTAAAAATGAGAATTTTAATAGAGTGAAATGAGTCGCAACTGTAACCCTTCAAATTGAATATTTCCTTTGAAGGTAACCTGAACATCCTAAATTGCTATTTACATTGAACAATTTTACTTCATAAATCAGAATTGTACAGATAGAAAATTCATTCATAAAAATCTGTTTATATGTTAAAATTATTATCAAATTAAAAGTTTTTCTTTTCTAAAGCTAGCAGAGCATTTTAAATTGAAATAATTATCTCCATTGGCTTTGTCTTCTAAATCATGGTATGAATATCTCTTTAGAGGAGTTTGATTTGTTTTGATTGCAATTTAAAGCTGTGATCTGGAGGGAAATTATCTCTTCCGAACAAGAGAGAACTTAATTAATGACACACACCTTCTTTTTCTTCATTATTGATCAAACAACAAAGATTGAAATATAATAAATGTGTGTTTCATAGCTGAGTAGACCTAAGAAGGGTGGTTCAAAATTCATATTTATAAACATAGAGGATATGTTTAACAAAATAAACCAGTAAAATGGGGAGGTAGTGGTGATGATATATCATGAATATATCATAAATGTGTATCAAATAAAGTAATTGAATGTAATTGAAAAAGTAATTGAAATTACATGGTATTTTTTCAGTGTAATTAATTAAATTACAAGTAATTGAAAAAATGTTCAATTACAAATTACTTCCAATTCCTTCAAAAAATGTAATTAATTACAGTCAATTACAATTACTTTTTAGCTCACCTGAGCTGAAAGCTCAAGTGACCTTTTCTGATCACATTTTGTCCGGCGTCCGTCTGTCCGTCCGTCTGTCTGTCTGTAAACTTTTCACATTTTCAACTTCTTCTCAAGAACCACTGGGCCAATTTCAACCAAACTTGCCACAAAGTATCCTTGGGAAAAGGGGATTCAAGTTTGTTCAAATGAAGGGCCAGACCCTCTTTCAAGGGGAGATAATTAGGAATTAGTGAAAAAATAATGGCAACATTTAAAAATCATCTTCTCAAGAACCAGAGGGCCAGGAAAGATGAAACTCATGTGGAAGCATCCTCAAGTAGTGTACATTCAAGTTTGTTCAAATCATAACCCCCGGGGGTAGGGCGGGGCCACAAAGGAGGATTAAAGTTTTACATAGAAATATATAGGAAAAATCTTTAAAAATCTTCTTCTCAAGAACAGCAAAGTCATGATGAGTAATATTTATTTGGAAGCATCTTCGGGTAGTGTAGATTCAAGTTTGTTAAAATCATGACCCCAGGGGGTAGGGCGGGGCCACAATGGAGGATCAAAGTTTTATATAGAAACAATATATAGGAAAAATCTTTAAAAATCTTCTTCTCAAGAACAGCAAAGCCATGATGAGTCATATTTATATGGAAGCGTCCTCAGGTAGTGTAGATTCAAGTTTGTTCAAATCATGACCACCGGGGGTAGGGCAGGGCTGCAATGGACTATCAAAGTTGTACATAGAAATATATAGGAAAAATCTTCTCAGGAACAGCAAAACCCAGATTGTTCATATTTATATGGAAACATCCACAGGTAGTGTAGATTCAAATTTATTCAAATCATGACCCCCGGGGGTAGGGCGGGGCCACAATGGAGGATCAAAGTTTTACATAGAAATGTATAGGAAAAATTTTAAAAATCTTCTTCTCAGGAACAGCAAAGCCCTGATTGATCATATTTATATGGAAGCATCCTCAGGTAGTGTAGATTCTATTTTGTTCAAATCATGACCCCCGTGGGTAGGATGGGGCCACAATGGAGGATCAAAGCCTTAAGTAGAAATATATAGGGAAATATCTTCTTCTGAAGAACTGCAAACCATGATTAGTCATTTTGATATGGAAGCATCCTCAGGTAGTGTAGATTCAATTTTGTTCAAATGATGACCCCCAGGGGTTGGATGGGGCCCATTGGGGGATCGAATGTTTTACATAAGAACATATAGAAAAAATATTTTTTTCTCAAGTACAGGAAAGCTATGTTTAGTCTTATTGATATCGAAGCATCCTCAGGTAGTGTAGATTCAAGTTCAAATGATGACCCCTGGGATAGGGAGGAGCCACAATGGAGAATCAAATTTTTACAAAGGAATATATGGGAAAAATTTTTAAAAATCTTCTCAAGTACAATAAAGCCATTTGTTATATTGACAGGGAAGCATCATCAGGTAGTTTAAAATTCAAGCCCCCCTCCCCCCCCCCCCCACACACACAGACTCCCAGGTAATCTTTTCAATACTGAACTGATTTGTGCTTTTGCCCAGCCAATGTGCTCAGGTGAGCGATGTGGCCCATGGGCCTCTTGTTTCAATTACCCCATCCATGCTGCAAACATAGGTAATTCTATCATAGAATATCAGTTTTATTGTTATTGAAACTTACAATTGCTACAGTCAACCTCATCCTCTTCTGGTCCACTGGGCTTTCTCCAGGTGGAGTGAAAGGCCTGTACAAATAATTGCACAGACCTTCCAGGGATAGTCCACGAATGTCCATTGTGGAGTGGAACACCTACAAGTAGTATGATTTTAAAACATTTTATGTTAATAAATTATTCCTTAGTGCATATTTTATACCTACATGAAAAGTACAAATTTATCAAAGATATAAAAGGCTCAGAAAATTAATTTTTAGTTTCTCAGTCAAAAAATATAAAAACTCATTGCTGCAGGCAAGTCTTTTTTCTTGAAAGTTGACAAAATTACACCATATGATTTTTATTTATTTAAAATCCAATTGTAATATCAAGCAAATTGATACGGTGAGGAATTGTTTCATAATATTTACGATAAATCGTGTTACAGTTATTGATGTTTCAACCACAATTATACATGTATTATTTACAATAAAACACACATATTTAAACACAATAAAAAGAGTTGATGTTACAGCAAAGTGAATATCATTCTCTGTGGATTTAAAATATATTGTGAATTTATTGTCTGTCCCTGATACTTAATTACTTTCACTTAATTGTTATGAGAGTGTTTTATTTTATATATAAAAACACACATTCAGGCAAATAAATGCACTACCATAGATTTCACATACCATCTTTCTGAGCTGGTTTCGAAGCTGCGTGAATTTATGTGATGCATAACTACAGATAACTTTGTATTTATGTGCGTTCTGGTCACAAATATACTGCTTCACTTCTATCTGCACATAAAAATCATACAGATTATGATGTACAATTCTGATCAATAATAATAATAATAAACTTATCTATTAATTATGCTTAATATCGTTTTTTAAAAATCATTTACATTTACCTTGAAATTCTCTTCCTGTGTATCCAACCAAGGACAAACACAAAATTTTCCTTTCAGGAACTGGAAATATGCTTTCTATAAAATGTAACATTTGCACATTAAAACTTGATTACAATTTGTAAATATGTTTACAGTCCATGGTTGGAATTTTTAAAGAAGCACTAGTTGTGAAGAAGAGAAGTGCAGAAGTAATATATGCTGTTAAGATACAGATTTTGGAGAAAGTTGGCTGTTCAGAAGAAACAGGGTGTCCACTTTTACGGCTAAAGGACGGACATATTTTTAAGCACCCCTGTAAAATTATTCAGTTGGAAGAGGTTTTTCACAACTGCAAAGATGTTCAGTGTCCTGTAAAAAAAAGACAACATCAGTAACACTATGTTTGTAAAACACAGAGAGTTCAACTTTTACATTTTGAATAGATTCAGGTTGTGAAACTCTTTGCTTGGTTTTCCATGTAAAGTATTAAAGTGACCCCAAAGTTGGAATTACAATATTTTCAGTTTTTTGGGGGAAATAAGACAATAGATGGTTTTTGTAGTTTTGTAATGATTGTCAATATTGTGTAAAATCAATGCAACAAACAGTAATCAAACTCAAAGGTCCATTGAAACAACACAAATTGTGATTTTACAAGATGTTTAAAAATCTATTTTACAAAATATTATTTAACGTTATTTGAAAGTTTTATATTCTTCCTGGTCTTTTACTTATATAGCTTAATATTTGAAATAGTGGATTTTTGGATGTGAAATATAAGTGTAAAAAATCCATTCTCTTAGGAATATGTCACCCTTGGAGTGATGCAATGTGTCTACCACCATTAAAGAAAGTTTATTGATTTTCAACAATTGAAAGTCTCGATAGTATTTTTAAGGATAGTGATTACTCCATATAATATTTTGGAATCTCTGTGAGAAACTTATCTTTTGATATTTATAACAAAGCAGAATTATTAGAATCCATATGAATTCTGGTAATTATTCATATGGAGTGATTGTATCAAAAGAGTGAATAGAAATTTAAGTCCGAGTGTTTGATCTGATTGTTCCCTTTGGGGTCTTGACATGCTTCTATCATGTTTCCTATTCTTATTTGAATGTTTTGATGTTTCAAAGTACATATGTGAATCATATTTGTAAAGGCTATGTTCTTGATTACTTTTTGAATTTATTCTTTATGAACACTGGAGCATATATATAACATTATTGAAAGTCAAATATAAGTGTATATACTTTGACAAGTGTTTTCATTTTCTTTTCATAATGTAAAAGAAGAATCATTCAAAGAAAGAAAAAGTAGTGCTGGTATTCTATTTTCCATTAGAATATGTTCATTTGAAATTTGCATTAATATCTTAATTATTTAGAAATTACAACCAAAAAAAAAAAAAAAAAAAAAAAAAAAGAAAGAAATCAATTGCTTAATATACCTGGGATATTCAACATATATTAAACATGGATATAACTTAACATGTGTATTACATGTGTACATGAATACACATATATTTCATATAAATCAAACATGTATAATTCATCTGTATTTTTGCACACATGTATAACATATATAAAATATATGTTATACATATGTGGTGAAGAACATGTGTTCAACATATATATTTTCTCACAGGTGTATTATACATGTATATTATATATGTTTTACATATAAATGAAACACATATTTTACATGTGTATATTTACACACATGTATTACATGTATAAAACACATGTTGAACACATGTGAAACCAAACATATGTTTAACACATGTGGACATTTTTCCTTTGTACTTAACTGTATTAATCAAGTAATGTAGTAATCAAGAAACTCATATATATAATTTAATTAACAGGTTATTTCATTGAATGTGGATACAAGAAAGAATGTTAACTATAGAAACAAAAGTAAAAGGGATATCTGGTTTAAATGAGCAAAGCATGCTCAAAGTCGTATATTTGTCTGTAAAGCTTTATAAAAGATTGACATAAAGATTATTTATGAAGGAAAATAGCCAATTGTGTTACTGTGGCGTCCTGATTGTCAGTTGATAAGATTATGTCAGATAAAGTCATGGAGACAATAGATCAAGTGTGTATAATTGTGCATAAAGGTGTTTAATACTTAATCAAAGTGACCAAAGAGATCATAGAGAGCCAGGGGAGTAGGATTTCATGTACAATCAAGACTTTTCTCTCCACATAAACATTACTACCCAATAATTCATATTTTTTTTCTAACTCTTCTTTTTATAAAAATGCTATTCAATTTCCTTCATTATTATTTGTTTCATTTCAGTATCTTTATCTGTATGTAATAATCCTATGTGAAAGAGAATACAGCGTTGAACGGTTTAATATCTCGCAGTGATTAATCTACTACAGAATTAATTCGGTCGCTTATTTAAATAACAGATCGCCACAGTATACCAAACTGACCGGACATCTGGACATGCCTCGCGGTGGTCCTATAGCCTAACAATTAGTATGAACAAGATGTGTTTGTGAAACACTGATGCCCCCGTATGGCAGCTTATGGCGAAGGTTAAAGTTCCTCAAATGCAAGTCAAAATCCAGCCCAAAAGATAAAAAAATGTTGATACCCAAAGAAAGGTCTTGTCTCGAGGAATACACCTGTGAAATTTGAAAGACCTAGATACAACTGTTCAAAAGTTATGGCGAAGGTTAAAGTTTTTTAAATAAAAGTCAAACGTCAAGGTCAAGGTCAAAGTGGTTGGTATCCAAAGGAAGATCTTGTCACAAGGATTACATATGTGAAGTATGAAAGCCCTGGCACCCACCATTCAAAAGTTATGGCTAAGGTTAAAGTTTTTCAAAAGTAAGTCAAACTCCTACGTCAAGGTCAAAGTGGTTGGTATCCAAAGGAAGGTCTTGTCACAAGGATTACATATGTGAAGTATGAAAGCCCTAGCATCAACCATTCAAAAGTTATGGCCAAGGTTAAAGTTTTTCAAAAGTAGGTCAAACTCCTAGGTCAAGGGCAAAAGATCAAAGTGGTTAGTATTCAAAGGAAGGTCTTGTCACAAGGATTACATATGTGAAGTATGAAAGCCCTAGCTCCAATCATTCAAAAGTTATGGCCAAGGTTAAAGTTTTTCAAAAGTAAGTCAAACGCCTAGGTCAAGGTCAAAGGGTCAAAGTGGTTGATATCCAGAGGAAGGTCTTGTCACAAAGAATACACATGTGAAGTTTGAAACCCTAAGCACCAACTGTTCAAAAGTTATGGCCAAGGTTAAAGTTTTTCAAAAGTAGGTCAAAGTCCAAGGTCAAGGTCAAAGTTGTTGGTATGCAAAGGAAGGCCTTGTCACAAGGAATACACATGTGAAGTTTGAAACCCCAAGCACCAACTGTTCAGAAGTTATGGCCAAGGTTAAAGTCTCATAAAATTTTGCAAAAGTGGGTCAAACTCCAAGGTCAAGGTCAAATATGATGGTACCCAAAGAAAGGTCTTGTCACAAGGAATACACATGTGAAATATGAAAGTCATAGCTCCAACCAATCAAAAGTTATGGGCAAGGTTAAAGTTGACAACAGACAGACAGACAAACGGACAAACAGATAAACAGACAGAAAGGACAAAAACAATATACCCCGGGATCTTTCGATCCAGGGGCATAAAAACGTCAGTCAGCATGTGACATAATGATAGGTTGTGTTTGCTGAGAAGGGCATTGTATCGCCCATTTATTAAACTTGCGAAATGAAGACTGCAAACGAGATTGTTGATATCCTTGTTTCATCAACTTGTTTGTCAATACCTTGCCTCGTTTTATAAATTGTTCATACGAAGAGCAGGCTCTTGCGTATCGTATCAACTTAAAGAAAAAAAAACATACGCAGGTGATAAGGGTATATTGCTACATAAGTAAGGGAAGTTGAGGATTGAAAAATTGAAGTCATCCGGCTTGGAGAGGACTTAATATTATATAGCCAATGCCTGATGTCCAATCCAATAATGTTATTTGACTTTACATTATAAAATATTGATTAAATTAACCAATCCGGCTTCAAACCAGACCCGGAAGCAAAGAATAAATTCTTCGCCGGCACAGCTCCAGGTTAATGATCTACTAAGTCTTAAGCAAATTTAGATGCATTTTTCATTAAATGGGAAGGCAGTTCTATAACTCTATTACATTTATTTTATGTCCAACAGTCTCGTTTTTCCTTTTCGATTCTTTTATTAACCAATATTTTGCTAAAGAGTGTCAGGATGAATAGCATTGTAATCAGGTTTAAAATTGTAGTATTTTTTTCTCTATTTTTGCCACACCGATATTTATCACTGGCACTCAAATCTGAAGGAAACTAAGGGGAGTATACTCCTGACTGTTTAATTCTCTCATTTTGTTACTGTTATATAACATGCATATTTGTTGTCTATATTTATCAGTGGCAATTTCAAAAGAGTTTGTGGTCTTTGTGTCCTCTGGATTTACTCCATTATTTAATTTAATATACTGAGGTTCTAAGAAAGCTACTCTAGAGCTTGGATAATTCTTAACAATTCCTGTAATTTCTTTGTATTTCAAAATAATTTGATCAATGTCATCCCCATAATCAGAACTAAGAAAAATAAAGTGTTTATTTTTTGAAGTAAGGTTACAAGTGCATAACCAAACACAACCATATGTTGCCATTGTTTTTTCTGTTGATTGATTTCTTCCATAAAAAGTTTCTTTTTCGGTAGTTTGTAAAACATTTTCATCTAGTTGGCTTTACTATCAGACAGCACGACTCGTACACAGCTTCTGTAACCTGGTGGTGGCTCCGTGCGTTTGGTAATAAACATTCCAAGTTTGCTTTCTGACGCGATACTTATACAAATTAACAATTAGCCTAATGTTGTGAGACAGACAGTAACCTTGCTTTCTCGGCAGTACAAGACCCACCCATGAACAACATCACTCAACTAAGCACTTTGATTTGCTGAAAGCAGAAATTAGTTGAGTATTGAAAACTTTTAATAAATAACCCCCTCCCTCTTTATAGAGACAGGGGAAGGGTTCATGATTTGAACAAACTTTAGTCTTCATAACAAGAGGATGCTTACCTAGAAATATGACTACCTATGACTTTGCTGTTCTTGAAAAGATTTTTTTTTTGTTGTTGTTATTTTTCCTATATAAAACTTTGGCCTCACCCTAGTCCAATGGGTCTAAATTTGAACAAATCTGATTTTACTTTCCATGAGAATGCTTGTGTAACTGAACCTTTTTTGCTCTATAAAAGACAAACTTGATATTCTTCCTGCATGCTAGTCTCAGCTTTGTTGTTCAGATTTAAAAAAAAAATCTTCCTACATGTATCTAAAACTTTGATTGTCCATTGTGCCCCCCCCCCCTTCCCCAATTTAAACAAACTAAAATCTGTACTATCTAAATTTTAATAAAACTTTCACATGCTTAGCTTTTCCGGTGTACTGTTTATCTGTAAGAGAATCTTATTTTAAAAGATGACCTTAAATTTTCATCAATTCATAATTATCTCCCCTTGAAACTGTGTCTAATCATTTGTTTAAACAAAATTAAAAAATACTATTCACCAAAGGTGAATTGTGGCAAGTTCTTTTGAAATTAACCTAATGCTTCTTTCAAAGTCGTACATTTTCCGACCTTTTACAAAAAAGCTTGCATACTGATAGTTTAAGAAATTTTAAAAGATGTACGAGATCTTTTAATATCAAAATGTACTAACCTAAAGGTGATACATCATCAGCAAAAACTATCTTCAGTTTGGATAACAGGCTGGGACATTTGGAGGATCATTTCGGGAACAAATCTTCCTGGCAACATTACCAGAATGTTGTTTTGAGGAGCTGCAAGGCATTTTTGCAGCATTCAAAAGAGGAGACATCCCTACCATGCGGTGAGCATTGACGAGTTCATTTTTACATGTACATTATTCAAAAAATCCAATTATATTTTATATTTATTTATATATTTATTTTATATTTTGAGACTCTAAATACATATATGTTATAGCAAAACAGAATGTAAAACTGATTATGTTTAAGTATTTTTGCTTTACGTATGAATATAAAAAAAGATGGAGAGATTTTTTTTTACATGTATTGACAATTTTACTGTTGTTGTGACAGAGAGAAAATCTCAGACTGAAAGAAGAAAATGCAAAGCTGAAGTACCGGTTGGAGGAGATGCAGCGGAAACATGACAAAGATCAAAATGAGATGGTATGGATTTTAAAGACTAATTAAAAAAGACTGGAAAATGATGGGACACTAAACCTCTTAATATGATGTTTTGATTTATAGGATCCATTTTCCTTTGAAGAAGAAGTCGGAGACTAGGAGGAAAATACAGGGGTAAATATTAATAATTTCTAAAAAAGAGCATCAGATCTCTCTATATTGTTAAATTTTAAAATGAAAAAAAAAATTGATATTGGAATCAGAATTAAATAGTATGTTACTCAAAGATGTATTATAAATAATTACTACTATAAATTTTAGAGGCCATTGGATACTCAGCAGACAAGGGTTCAGGACAAAGAGAGAAGAAAAGAGGTTCAGTAACACCAAATATTTTTTATGTTGAATAATAAAAACATCGGTCAATCATTCTGCTATCCATAGAAATTTTAGTAGATATACATTTACAACTTACAAGTAACATGTCAAACAAGTGTACTTATTACAAAAGAATTTGATACTACATTTTTGTAAGTTGATATTTTATAGTCTAACTTCCGAAGAAGTGGATGTTCTAATGTATATTCCTGCTGCAAATTATACAATCTCTAAATAAATGTTGGATTTTTTCAGACTGCTGTACAAACAAAAGAATCGGAGGTAAATGACATACTCAGATAACACATCCTCTTGCTGTTCTGCCAAACTTCACAACTTTATATATATATATATATTGCATTTTACTAATCAAGAAAGTTTTGTATATAACTAGATAAGAACTGGTAACAGTATTTGATAATTTTTTATGGAAGTTTGAAGATCTTATATGCATTTTGTATAAGTTATGATCATCAAATTAATAATCCTTTATGTTTAGTTGCAGAATGCATGGGTTGTACTTGAAAGGATCCAAGAAGAATCCATTCAGACGGAATCTGTTGTAAGCATATATATTTTTTTAATTTAAGCCTTAACATTTATTTTATCCTATTTGATGCTTAATGATTCAGAATAATTAGGATAGAAACATTTCAGACTGAATGTTGACAGAAACTTTAAAGGTTTTTATATATATTATATGGCATAAAATAGAAAACCTTGCAGATATTTGATCGAGTGAAATCTGTAAGCGTATTAAAAACTCGCAAGGTCACTTTGTAATGAACTAATTATTAATGATAAGATAATAATGGTGATAATGATAATATTATAGATCACAATTAAATCAAGACAAAAAGGAAGACAATTTATAGAAGAAATTCCATTGTGTTTTCTATGTTTCAGGTCACATTTAGTAAAGGGGATGAAGTGGAGGCCTTCTACTCTCCTGAGAAAACATGGTACAGGGCAAAGGTTTTGGGGAAAAGGAAGAACCCAGAAGGTATCTTTTTTTTTCAATAATTTCAAAAAAAAAAAGTATGTCATAACTACTTGGCAAACCCTTTTTCTATCTGTAGCTGACATAGTCTTAAGCAAAATGCACTGACTTGTACTATCGGTTAAACATTTAAACAGTTAAAGCATACAATACGATATAAAGTTATTTAAAAACTCAACTTTCAACTTTCATTTGTTTGGTGGTTACTCATTCAATAATTTTTTCATGGAAATAAATTCCTCAAATTGTACAATATAGGTACTCTTCTATAAATCTCTGTAATTACTAGATATACCTCTCTTGCTTTGACCAACTCTAAATTTTCTAAATTATAAAATGTTAATCTATTCCACAGGTTACAGAGTGAAGCATGTATGTGATAGCTATGAGGAAGTTGTAAAGCCTGCACATGTTAGGAACCTCCCAGCTTGATTCTGTGAAAAGGAGAGATGCCAATGGACTCTTTTTTTTTTTCTTTTTTTTTAGAATGACATGAAAGTGAATTAATAAATATAGATAAAATCATACTATTTTCATCTTTCATTTCGGTTTCAGTTAAAAGGGATTCTTTATATATGTCTGCTTGTTGCCAAAATATATATGTCTGCTTGTTGCCAAAATCATTGGTGATTTATTGGCGTATATTTAAGGAAATTTGAAAATATTGCACTTACGTGTCTAAAAAATATTACGATCATTACAAGGTTACATCCATTTTGAAACTCAGAAAGTATGAAGTTTAAATATTTTGATCAGAAAGACCAGGAACTATAAAGATTGAATATTTCAGTAATAAATGCATTTTATAGAAAACATAGCTATAAGCAGTGTGAACAGCATAATAGTCAGAAAATATGATGAAGTTGTCTATCCCCACCCCCACCCACCCCTTCCATTATTTTGCTGGTAAAAAGAATACTATAGGAAACATAGCTACTATATGCCTTTGCCCCCTCAAAGACCTTTATCTTGTCAAGGAATTTTGAACTTTTGTGTCTCCCGTAGCTAATATCATGAACTGATTACAGTTTTAATCCGGAAAAGCAAGGTTGCAGAATAATCATCATTTACCGACCGAAACTTATTTCCTGTTATTACAACTACACCGTCAGACAAGCAATCTGAATGTCATTCTGAATTCATGATGATTTTAGTTAAAGATTTGGATTAGTAAAACAATGCAATGAGAAACAGGTTTGAGGATGACAGATACAAGTGTATAATTCTAGAAGTCTAACAGAAATCGTATTTATAAAGTACCACAAGGTCAATATTAAGAAGCCCAAAAGGACAGTATTCAAAGTACAGTATGTGGCCACATGCGACTCACAATTGCATTTTAACTTTATATTTTATTGAAAAAATAATTTTTCTAAAATCAAATAATAATGATAGCTCAATTTCTATAATTTTTTTTTCACTTAATTATCCAGAATTGTTTTCTTTTGTCTTAAAATGATACGCAATCAATGATAATGATTTATGAAATCATCAAGGAAAAATTTTAACCTTCTCAATTTATTATGACTTCTTAACAAATTAAAGTTTTTATTTTGCATTTGATCGATGATATAACTGAAAATGCTAAAGATAAAATTATTTTGACGTATAAAGCAACTGCAAAGAAATCTACACTTTCAGAGTATTTAGCAATTAAGACACAATTAACATTGCAATATATATATATTTTTTTTAAATTGCATATTTCAATTAAACAGATAGTGGAAAAATAAAATTATGTCTCGATTATGGCCAGGCACTGTTATAAAAACGAAAAACTGCAACATTAACAAAATTTTGGGATGAATAAGTTGGACATAGGAAAATACGCATAATTTTGAAAATATCCTTTAGGATTTTTATTTCCCATAGGCAATTATTTTCTGTTAAAAAATTCCTACAGGATTTTTTTCTCCCTTAGAGTACCTAAAAATCAGTTAAGTTTGAGTCAATTCCTATAGGAAAAATGTGTAAAGAACTTTAATCCTGTAGGATTATTAAACTTCCCATGGGAATATTTATTCCTGTAGGATTTTTGAGAGCTCCTGTAGGATTACAATTTCCTACAGGAAAAGTATAATTCCCTTGGGAAAAATAAATCCTGTAGGATTTGACAAAATTCCAATAGGATTTTTCAGAATCCTGAAGGATTTCACGTAAATCCCTAGGGATTTTTTTTTTTATTCCTACAGGATATTTTTTTTCTCCCAAGGGATTTTTTTAATCAAAGGTGAGTCTCTCACCTGACAGGTGAGATACACACTTGCAAAAGGTAGATATGAAGTCTGTACATCAAGGTCTATCAGATGACATCTTTGAATTTGCTGAAAATTGAATGTTTGGCGGGCGCCAATTTGCCACTTAGAAGTGGCAGATTTATCCGGCACAGTGTTATTTTATCAAAAAATATACAAGTTACGGCTTTGTCAATTGTATAAGTCATTTCACTTATTACACGCGCGCCCACGTGCATGTATATGCTTGATGACCATATCACCCTGTCTTCACTTTAAAATCATTGGGAATGCCTTTCCATTCGGGATTTCTGAAATATAATATATTTTCTCTTGGTTGTCTTCAGAAACATTATGACCGTTCACGGTAGCTCAGTCAGTAGAGCGCTCGCTCCGTGATCGGGAGGTCGTGAGTTCGAATCTCGGCCGCGACAGACCCAAGTCGATGAAATGGGTAGCAACTGTTCCTTCGCCATGCGCTCGGCACTTTGAAGTGAAAGTTGCGGGTCCTTCGGATGAGACCTTAAAAACCGAGGCCCCGTGTCACGGCAGGCGTTGGCACGATAAAGATCCCTCACTGCTCAATGGCCCTGAGTGCCGAGTAAAGGTCAAAATTTGAAGCCCTTCACCGGTATATGGTGACGTCTCTATATGAGTGAAAAATTCTCGAATGGGACGTAAAACAATACACAATCAATCAATCAGAAACATTATGTTGAAAACTTGAATATAAATTTTTAATCTCTTCTTTAGGTCGCCCGCGTGGCGCAGTGGTAAGAACTTCTGCTCTACAGTCGCGGAGTAAGGAGTTGATCCTTACGTCGCGGGTTCGAATCCCACTGTGGGACGTGGAGACCGGTCCTACGGATGAGATGGTATAAACCGAGGTCCCGTGTCGCAGTAGTTGCTGGCACGAAAAAGATCCCTCTACTGCTCAATGGCCCTGAGTGCCGAGCATAGGTCAAAATTTGCAGCTCTCCACCGGCAAGTGGTGGCGTCTCCATCTCGACAGGAACGTTAAACAAAAAACAAACAAACCAGTAGAGCTACTGTTTCATCAGAGGCTTCCGGTTTTCTTTCTTGTTTTATTTTTTTTTTTGTCGAACACTATCAAATTCTTTCCGTTTAAGAGAGGGCAAAATGAATTCTGATTCTAATTTTTCTAAATATTTCTCCTTGTTGGCAAATTTCTGAAGTCTTGGTTTCATATAATGGTGCGCTTGGCTTTCGTGAATTGGATTTATTAGTTCTTTTTCTATTTGAAGAAACAGATTTCTTCATGATATGCCATATAATTTCCTGTATTTTCTTAAAAATGTTGTCATTATATAAAATCATGTTGGTGTGTTTCACATTTTGCCGTTATGAAAATATTTACAATACATGTATATACTGCAAATAATAAGTATATTTTTCCATATCTTAAAAAAATTATTTTTTCTGTGTATAGAATCAGAAAATCACTTTTTATAATGGATTCTTAGTACTTTATCTCAGGGTTAACATATAGAGGGAAACAAGAGAAAGTGGCAGACAATGTCATGATGATGCAAAACACTTCCTCTTGAAACGATGAATTTATGTACATTATGCAAACACATTGATAGATAGAATATTAATTAAAAAAAAGAGAGTACATCTTCAAGACATATTTGACACTGTCCGACTGTCAATCCAAAAGATAATATGCCTTCATTAAACAAAAGTAAAACATAATGTTTATGTACATGACTATACGATCACAATAGGCCTCTTTTCTTGTGTCCTAAATTTTCATCAAATGTGTTCAAAATTTAATTTTTATCTAATGAAGTATATACACTGTATTATAAATTTAATAAAAAATCCCACCAAATACCTACAGCAATTTAATTTCACTTATTCAGGTAATGTCCAAGTGACAAATTAAGTACATCGGTTAGTAGTTGTCTGGTTCCTGAAGATGTGACTTTTACATTGTTTGCGGTCTTCCAACACATGAGGTTGAATAAAGTCTAACTTTCTCTGGGATGAGGTGCCTAGGAGGAGTAAGCATACCCTATTGACCGGTCACACCCGCCGTGAACTCTATGTATTGATTAGGTAGTCAAATTCCGTAGTCAGATAAAACAAACAGTAAATGCATGCTGAGTGAAAATGTCAAACCTTTATGAAACAAAAATCCATGCTGGGTTACTTATTATAATTTATAAATTATAAATATAATCAGTCTTAAGTAAACATATAGGTACGAGTATAAGGACGGCCGTTGCATTTGGCTCCTGTGATGCATTCCAAATTGGGTTGATTCTGGACTAATCTTTTTCTCTTTGGAAGTTTCCCCACGAGTTGCCTGTAAACTCTGGATAAAGATGCTTTTTTGTTAGCATACATTTACAAAATGCTTGGAGCGATGTCTGTCGTGACTTGAGGGGTTAAATTCACGGCGCAGTTACTTCAAGGAAGTTTTGGCTGCTTCGACGTGGTAAAATAGAGAGAATTCAACATTTGAAATATACAAATGCCTTCCTTGCGCTTGTTTCGTACCAATTATTAGGCCTTTGTTTTTATACTGAATTGACTATGGATAGATCCGTCTACCTGATCAATAGATAGGGTTCCCGGCGGGTGTGACCGGTCGACAGAGGATGCTTATTCCTCCTAGGCATCTGATCCCACCTCAGGAATATCCAAGGGTCCGTGTTTTATGCCCTCTTCACATATTTGTATTGAGATGGATTTTTTTTTTTTAGATCAATCACTGTTCGTTACCTTTACCTTTTATAAATTAATTGACGTTATCATGATTATTAAATATCATATACTAGATAACACTCCAGCAAAAGCGATTTCTTGCTCAGCCTAACAAATGAATTGGTTAATCAAGAATCCTGCTACAAGTTGAGTTTTATAAGGAACAAATTGTCTGTGGGAGGAAATTGGGAACTTACATCTTCGTATGTTTTGTATATAAGATTTTGTTATTTTTCCTTTGCTTCCATTTTTAATGATTTTAATTATATTTTCAGATCACTCGAGTAAAGTCAGATGACCCATTGCTATCTGTTTTCGTCCGTTGTCGTGCATCAACATTTGAACATTTTCAGTTTCTTCTCTGCAACCGCTCAACCAATTTTGGCATACATATAGCGAATATAGAGAATCTAGATGGCGAATTTCCCTTATTTAGTGAGGCTTTTAAATGTTCTAAAACACTACACCAAAATGTTGTGACTTCATGGTATTCTTGTATTAACTTCATACTTAACCATATTGATATTTAACTTAGTGATGTTTTAGGTATGTCACTCCCACAGTTTAAAATTAACTTGAAAAAAAAATTACTTAACTTCTATAAAATTACATGGGAAAAAGACAGAAATTTAAATAAAGATGGTAAATTATCTACCTTCACCTGCCTAAAGACTAAATTTTGTTTTTATTTTAACAATCAACATAGATCAGTCATAACAAGGTTACGAATATCGAATATCAGCTCACAGGCTTAAAATTGAAACTGGACGATATCAAAAAATACCTAAAGATGAACGAATCTGTTCCCTTTGTGATCAAAAGGAGATTCAGGATGAAATTCATCTTCTCCTTGTATATCCTCCTTTTAGTGTACACAGACTTGAACTCATAAATATTTGCAATCTAAACAAAATAAGAATATTGATCAACCTAACATTTTAGATATATTAATTCAAAATCATCATTTCGGGCAACAAGGTAAAATAGATGACTTTTCTGTTGGATTCCGAGTCATATCGGCATCCCTGGAAACACTAAGCCTGACAGTGCTGCAAAAACTGCACTTGAACATGAAATTACTTTATTCAAAATTCCTTACACCGATTTGAAATATCTAGTTAAATTTATGTTGATTCTCTTTGGCAAATTTATTGGGATTTTTGTTATGAACGTAAGCGTTATGCTATTGAAAACAAAGTGTATATCCTGTGACTGTCCGATAACTATAAACCACATGCTTTTAGAATGTTCATGCTATTGAAAACAAAGTGTATATCCTGTGACTGTCCGATAACTATAAACCACATGCTTTTAGAATGTTCCGATTTTACACTTATTCGAAGTAGACTTTTTGGTAATGTGAGAACGATGTATGAACTTTTTGCAAATGTTAATGTTTATAAAATTTTAAAATATCTACAAAAAAACTGATTAATACAGTAAAATTTGTAATAAAATAATGAAAACAATTTTGATGAGAAATACAAGTACATAGATCAATTTAATTTTTTAATAGTTTACACATTCTTAAAAGTTTACATATTTTTTTAAATTTTAAGTCCGTCGGACGGGACATTAAATGGTGCCCCGTGTCAAGGATTACAACCCTTTTGGCACGTAAAAGTTCGTTTCTCTGGATTTCGAAAAAGAGTAGGCTCACTGGGGGCCGCCAGAGAAACCAAAAACCTTTCATAAACCGATTATTTAAAATAAATTATCCGCCGAAACATGGCTGAAATATTTCCGACTCGGCGTTAATCAATAAAAACAATCAATCAGTTACAAATATTTGTAATAATAAATGTAAAAAAAATTTCAGTCATATATATGTATATTCAGTATATCTCTTGTAAATGCATTTGTCAATGATTATACAATTAAGCACTGCTCATTATATTTAAGAACAGGTTTGTTCTGTCATTTGGATCTTCCTCCTTTTGTTTCATGTTTGTAAATCTTTTTTGCTCCTCCGGGAGCCCAAAGAGGACTAATAAAATCTTGTATGTTGTATCTTGTATAGCATCTGTGGGTGAAGGAGAACAAACATTTCATGCCCCCCCCCCCCCCACGGGTCAAAACCACTAAAATTAATGCAATCTTTTTGTAGTGCATGTGACCCCCCCCCCTTTTAAATATACATAGCGGGTTCCAGTAAATGTTCAACCAAGCCTCTTTCTTTACTCCTCAATAAGATATTAACTGTAGTGAAGGAGAAACTTCAAGAGTACTGTGCACCAATATATTCGAGAAGTGGTGTAAATCAGATGTGGATATTTAAAAATTCCAAGGAACTTTGGAAAATTTGAAATCACAAGATTTTACCAATATCAACAGCTTAAAAACTTACGACTTTTCAACTTTATTCACAACCATTCACCACGATAAATTAAAGTCCATGCTTTTTGATATCATTGACAGCTGCTTTTTCAATAAAAATGGAACTTGTAAATTTACTTACCTTGTCATTGGTCATTTGCAAAATTATTTTGTTAAAAAATATTCTGATTGTACACATAAGTATTCTAAAGTTGACATTTAAAAGATGCTTGAGTTTCTGATTGACAATATCTATGTGGTTTTTGGAGACCAGGTCTTCCAACAATCTATTGGAATTTCCATGGGTACCCATTGCGCCCCGTTATTAGCAGACGTTGTTTGTATTCATATGAGCAATTTGTCCAAAAATTTATACGTGAAAAGAAAAAAAAACTTGCTGTGGTCTTCAACTCGACATATAGATATATCGACGACGTATTGTCAATTAACAATGGTTATTTCCATTATTATGTCGATACGATATCCGATGATCTTAAATTTATATTTTTCTAATGTCTAAATTATCCTAGGTTAGGATCTGGTCTTTGAGTCATAAGGAACCTTTATCTTGAGTAAAAGCCCTTTTTTTAACTTCAAAGTTGTGGCTAGAACTGTGATATAGTATTTTTTTTACCCTCTGACCTTGACCTTGGTACGTGGTTAAAGCTTTTAAGTTTAGAAGCAACCTTTTTATTTATACAGGTATGAACCTCTGAAGTTTCTTGGCTATAAAGTCAAGAAGACAACATTTTCACCCATTCCATTCCTTTCAAAATAGTTGTATAGTTACAATGAAATTCTTAAATTGATACAATATTATTTTGAAAAAATGTTTCAAAATTTAAGGGGGCACATTTTCAAATATGTTATAAACTAGTTAAAAAACTATTCAGTAGTTTTAGAGATAATTTTCTAAGCAGACAAAAATGTCTACTGTGTAAACAGATGGACAGAATGACAGACAGGCATGATCAATTCCTAAATGCCCCTGAAACTATTTGTGGGGGCATTAAAACTGCATTACACACACAGATATATATAAACATACGGACTTGGAAAAAGAGGATGGACAAACTTTGATAAGAAAAATCTAATGCTTTTTTACACAATGCCACATATTATTCTGCCTACTTGCCGATAAATGTACACCATCGTTACATAGTCGCATGGCGCAGTGGTTAGACCGTTCGCTCTAGAGTCGCGGTTTAAGGAGTTGATCCATCCGTCGCGGGTTCGAATCCCACTGTGGGACGTGGAGACCGGTCCTTTGGATGAGACCGTATAAACCGAGGTCCCGTGTCGCATTAGGTGCTGGCACGAAAAAGATCCCTCAGCAAGTGCCGAGTATAGGTCAAAAATTTGCAGCTCTCCACTGGCAAGTGGTGGCGTCTCCATATGAGTGAAAAAATTCTCGAGAGGGACGTTAAACGATAACAAACACAAATCGCTCATTCTGAAATTCCTTGTTGAAAAAAGTGAACAGGTGAACTGTTATTTTCAAAGGTAATATTCAATTGCTTATTTATAAAAGATTTTATGTTACAATATTGCAGCTGGTCCATGTTTCTTGGATTACTCCTAGGAAACAAACCTCCAACAAAGTAAATGGGCCAATATTGTTTATAAAATGTATAGTTTCTATTAAATCAAACAAAAGTAAACATGGATTTTTATTAACAGACACATCATTTCCCCCAATCGGCAAGTAAATGTAATCTGGTGGGAATCTTAATATACTACACAACGCCATATCTCTCATGTCACTTAATTTCCCACCAGATTTTCCACAGAGATATATTTTCCAAAAAGGAGAAAAATGTCTTTTAAGTAGAGACCTATCTATTCTAGAAACAAAACAGGATATCCCATTCTTTCACGCAATGTAAATGAAATTTCATTAGTTTTGTAAATTTTCCGTATACCTGGAACACCCTTTGAGGTGCCCACCAGTGTGAAGTAGTTTGAACTTTCTTGTTGCCTTTCTGTTGTCTTTTGTCAAAAACATGATCTTTAATGAATATTACATTTATAAATGATGGTGGACTAAATGTTTCATATTCCTGATTATGTAAACTGTGCGACAAATAGTCAACTTGGGGATAAACTGGTATTTTAGCATGTCGAATTGGAAAGTTCATTGCTGGGTCATTTAAAATTGCTGATATTTCAATGGTTTTCGATTTAACAACTTCAAGCTATTTTACACTTGGAACACCTCCAAAGGGTTTCAACATAGCCTCCTCTAAACCATGAAGTGTTTCATTATCATTTGTACTGATAGCTCTTATATTATACGAACCTGATGGAACCAAAGCATGTAACTGCAAATATGAATCTGCAGAAGATACTAAGACTTCAAAAAGTTAAATGGCATGCCCATTACATTACCAGGGGGTGGAAATGAAAAGACATTGATCAATTGTAAAAATCAGGCCCGTAGGAAGCAATTTCACTTTGAGGGGGCACAACCATACATTTTCAGTTGGGGGGGGGGGGCATCAACTACCAAAATTCCTTGACAAGCAACAAATAAAAAAAAAGGTCATCAGACGTTATTATTGAGGGGGCACAAGCATACAGTAGGTATGTTTTCTTTAGTATTCTATATATCTGCAAAATAACTGGAGGGGGGCACCCCCCCCCCCGGTTCCTACGGCCATGAAAATATCAACGGCGGAAATACTAGGCATATCATTTGCATCCATGTATCCCCGAACTGGCAAAATATAGCTTCCTGTTCAAAATTATGTATTTTTCAAAAGAGTTTCAACTGACTGTGAAAACATTAGTCTAGCAAAGGATTCACTTTGTGGATCTGCACCATTTACAACTGGTATTGGTAGTAGAGAATCTGGTAAATTACTAATAAATTTCCAACCTTCTAATGAAACAAATTTTAATTTTCCTTTGATGAGACACACTCTCAGTCTTATGTGCAAATGATGGTAATCAATGAAATGTAGTAGCAACTTATCAGATATGTGATGCAGTTCTGGGACTGAACACCAGAAGTCGCCTGGTAATTTTGGCAGTTGGAAAGACACAGGGCTCTCCGACTTCTATTTTGCAAAAGTATCATGCATCATATGATGTGCAGCTATGCCATTCAAATGGACTTTCCTTACTTTTTAAAATTCTTTCAAATATATACTACACAAAGTATTTGCATTTTTAAACAACTGTTTTTCTTTTGGCTCCACTGAGAGTGCTGAGATGCAAAGGGTTTTAGTAAAACGAAGAACAAGATCATACTTCTTATGAGAGACTCTCAAATCTTTGTTATTTTTTTTTTGGTCCCGAAAGATTGTCTTCAGCCACTTGATAATGTTTTTCATGTCATCTAAAGTTGCAGTTTGGTATAACTTATCAGCATTTTGTAATAAATCTAAAAGACTGCCGTCATCTAGGGATTGACGTTTTGAAGTTTCTCTTGGAAAAACTTGTAAAGTTGAAACATTATCTAATGTAAGTAAAACTTGATCATGACAATTAAAAGTATCTAAATTTAAATTATCATCATTATTGTTTTCATCTGCCAAGATCACTTCAGCATTCCCAATGTCACTGACTGAATCTGAGGAAAATAAATAGAGGATATTCAATGTTTTGTAGATGAATATGGAATTTATTTCACGAGTAGGACAGGATTTTTTGATATTTTCATGAGTGCGAAGCACGAGTGAAAATATAAAAAAATCCTGTCTCACGAGTGAAATAAATTCCATATTCATCTACGAAACATTGAATGTTCTGTTTATTACATTTTCTTTGATTTTCCCTTTGCCTCTGTCTTTTCATAACACAGTGTCATAGGCTTGACGTCATAGTTGAGCGGTCAAGATGTCATAGCTTAATTAGCAGTTGTGAGATTGAAAACATTACATAGCATGGATTTTAGCAACATATTTGGGAAGAAATGTGCAGTTTTAGCTCTATCAAGATGGTTAGTTACTATCTCTATCTTATGACAGTCCAGAAATTATTTTTTACTTACTTTGATATCCTTTCACACTGTGAGAGAATATCATTTTGGGTATCCTTTCACAGTGTGAGAGAATATCACTTTTATTCAATAAATAAATCACAGTATTTCACTGTTGAAAATGTAATAAATCAGACAATACTACATCACCTGAAGCAGTAGTGACATCATCATCATTACTTATACATTCAAACGCTTCAAGTTATTGATCTTGTTCATCTATCTCACCAGCAGGCATTGTTGGGTCATTGAAAATGGACTTGCCAAGCTTGAGGTTGGTAGTAATGATACCAGGACAAGTTACATGAAACACTGTTAGCTCCACTGATTTTATGACAGTGTATTTTGACAACTCTCTAACTATGTTTTACAACATACTTCAAAATGTCTAATTTAGACATACGTTGAACCATTTCCCAACATTGTTTTTACACTTGAAATATTGTTTAAGGTTTTCCAACACTGGATATAGCAAGGATCCTTGGAAATTGTCCATCGAATGCAACTGCTGGTACATACTGTTTCTAGATAGAAGTTGTCTAAGACAGCCTTTGCATTTCTTTATGAAAAACTGGAACCAGACAAAACATAGCCAATTTTAATCCCATAGCCTCTTTCATTTGTAGCAAGTCTGTCTGTGTTAGAAAGCATATGCATATAGGTAATGCTATCTGTTGCTCTAACTTTCTGAATTTGTCTGCTATTCTTCAGAATATCCAAACATTGCAATAACAATGTTTTTAAATCAGACACAAAAATTGAAGTATCTTGCAAATGACTTTTGTACATAGGTGTCTCATTGCAATTAGAGAAATTGCAATATTTCATACAAGACACACTTTTCACTTCTGTTAAAAAAATCAAAATTGTCTGCCACAGATTTTGTGAGTAGTTTAAGGGGTATAGATTCTGTATTCAAGATTTTCCTTTTCCCCTCAACAAATGTTTTTTTTTTTAACATGGTCATAACATTTTCAAAATATTCTTCATTTTTTTCCACAAATAAACAGAAGTGGTATCTGAAGTATAGGACACAAACAGAGAAGTTATAGCATTGGTTACAGCAATGCCAGATCTAACAGGGACTGCCATGTGACATTCACTCTTGAAATACGGACACTTTATCTCAGTAGCCATGCTAATTTATTTTTCATCTGGGCATTTGAGAGAATCTTTGTGTGGTATAAAAACACCATCAAGAGAAAACAATGAATATTCATGTTGATTGATTGATTGTATATTGTTTTACGTCCCATTCGAGAATTTTTCACTCATATAGAGACGTCACCATATACCGGTGAAGGGCTTCAAATTTTGACCTTTACTCGGCACTCAGGGCCATTGAGCAGTGAGGGATCTTTATCGTGCCAACGCCTGCCGTGACACGGGGCCTCGGTTTTTAAGGTCTCATCCGAAAGACCCGCAACTTTCACTCCAAAGTGCCGAGCGCATGGCGAAGGAACAGTTGCTACCTATTTTTTATCGACTTAGGTCTGTCGCGGCCGAGATTCGAACTCACGACCTCCCGATCACGGAGCGAGCGCTCTACCGACTGAGCTACCGTGAACGGTAATATTCATGTTGAGAATCAGCTGATGAACATTTGTTCTCAACATGACAATGGCACGTTTTGGGGGTAGCGAAATATACCCACTTCAACAAAATCTAATTGTGGGAAATACACAGGCAAAACTTTGGTACATTTGTGGCAATGCCATTTATTTCATTTTCTGTGCCATGTTCCATTGCTTTGCAGACTTCTTCATTCGGACTTTTCTCTTGAATAGAGAAGTGAACCTTGTCAAACAAAGAAAGTATGGCTTGCAAGGTATCCAACCCAGCTGCCTGATACAAAATACTGCCTGTAACATACACTTCCTTCCTTTTAGTATGCCGTCTTTCTTAACTTTGTTTTATTGGGATGTAATTGCAATTAGATGATAAATGTCAATATTTTCATTAAAAATCCAGCAATTTTTTTATTGAATGCAATGGAACAAACTGACAAAGGGCAAGTCATTCCATAAACTATCTGAATTTTGTAAAGCACACGAAGCAGATGACAATGAATTCCTAACATTAAGGGACTGTTCCAAAACCTCAGTGCTTTTCCTGATAATTCCTGTCAAGTAAGAAATTATTTTCTTATATTTAGAATGAATCCAATCTTTCCCTGCTATTTTCAGTTTTGTTCTAAGGACGTTTGCAAACAGGTTTTCTTTTCTTTTAGTTCAAATGATTTAATCAAAATTTCCAAGACGTTTTTCAAACAAAGAATGAGAGAATGGTCTGAGTGGTCATTTGCTTTGTCAGTGCAAAATTTGACAACATCTAAAAGTTCTTGTTGTTTTTGTATTTGTTTTGCAAGAGAAAGACTGGACTCACACTCATCTAAATCAACATCTCCCACTTCATCATCATCAAAACCGGGTCGAATCCTTCTCCCATCAAATTTGAAAACAAGTGCAGAAGATGAGGAAGTACATTTTACAGCAATATCAATAAAATCTTTGCAAACCCCAGGATTTAATCTCTTTGGAATGTCAAACTGTAGTGGTTGAAACTGATCAAGAACAAATTCTGAAGGAATAGGAAGCAAGGCTTGGCATTCTGAGGGACTATAAAACCCACGTTATTTACAATCTCTTTCATTTTTCCGACTACTCAAAAAGCGCAGTGTTGCACCACCAAATAGACCTTTGGCAAATTTAAAAATGCATTTAGTGGATTCTGAATATCGCATAGCACAAGTGTTTTCCAGGCTATAAAATTTAATTTCATCAGCAATTAAATTAAATGCAGGACTTCAAATGCTTGGAAAGTTTTTGATTATATTCTGAGAAAACATTTCAATATTTCAGTAATGTTTTCTTGGAGGGAACCTTCAATTGAAGCAAGTGCATTGCATACTGAAATCAATGTACATATTTTTTATACTTGTTTATCAGTTTCTTTATATTTCAAGAAATTGATAATATATGTAATATATTTTTGTCCTGATCAGTTTCAACACACTCAGTTTGAGAAGATATAGACGTCACTGACTTACTGTGTAAATGTGTCTGTACTCCTTGAGATTGCAATATGCTAGAAGACTGGACTGACCTTCAGGTATATAGAGGTGAACATTGGCTTGCTGTGGAAAGAGACTGTTGTTTGACAACATTTACTTTTTGCACTTAATTCAATATCTGCCTGCACACCTCTTGGGATTCCAATAATAATAGTTTGGATTCCCCTGTGATGGCTTTGTCCTCTTTCTTTGATTGCTACTGCTTTGGACAGTGTTACACTGTTTTCTTTTCATCATTTTTTTATTACTAGAAGGGAGACTTGACTATACATCTAAAAGGCAAAAAATTAGCATATTGTTCTTCAATTTTTTGTAACACTTAAAATAAACCAATTTTACCAGGTAATGCTCTTTTGATAAAGTGTAGAATAGGCACAAGGGCTACAAATAGCTCACCAGAGTCATTTTAACAAAGTTCTGAAGAGATTCAAATTTTTACCCCCTCTTTGATCTCAAGGAAAATTGTAACCCTATATTTTGGCTTATTCAAGCTCTACAAGGTCTCTGAATCCATGAAAAATGGTGTGTGGCTAACATGGCCTTGCTGTTTTTCATGCAATCTTGCCTAGATTTTTGTTGCACTTCATGCATGTGTGTAATTGGTGATCAGAAATTGGAGATACCTTCACAAAGACAACCTACAAAGATCATGGTGAATCCATTTATCAGTGGATAAAAGATAAACATTAATTAAAATTAAACCTTCCATATACTCACATATTTGATGCACAAAGGAACCTTTGCATAGAAAAATTCATATTCGAGTAATCATGGAAAAAATGTAATTTTCTGAAAACTGAATAAAATATAGTACTGAACTTAAAAATGAATCTTATTACTGCAAATGTCAGGTCTCCCACTGATTTGAGGGGAAAAAAATATATTCTTCAGTACTCATCTTTGAAGGATTCAGCATCATGGCCGACATGTATTCATTTTTTTGGATAAAAACCTGTAAAAGAAATTAAAAAAAAACTGCTTTATATATTTCCGATTATGTAAAAAGTATATGTACATGTAGAGATTGAATGAAATACATAATTTATACTATATTACAAAAGAACCAAATGCTCACCTGAGTATCATTGCTTATAATGCTGAATCATTGTTGAAACCAACATTCACTACATATACCGGAATGATTTTTTTTACCCTAATTTAAAAAGGGCGAATGTACTTGAGAAACAAGAGGCCCATGGGCCACATCCCTCTCCTGAGCACACTGGCTAGAAAAACAGAAGGAATCGGTTTTGTATTGAAAAGGTAAAACATATAGGTGATCACAGACTCCACCACCCACCCCCCATAGTGGGCTAGATTTATTCACATTTGAATCTACACTAACTAAGGATGAATATCCCCAATCATCGCTTGGCTGTTCTTGAGAAGAAGATTTTTAAAGATTTTCCCTATGAATATCTATGTAAAAAGTTGTTCAATAAATAAGACCCCTTCCTACTCCCAGGGGGTCATTATTTGAACAAATTTGCTTTTATACTACCTGAGTATGCTTCCATTTAAATATCACCAATCTTGGCCATACTGTTCTTAATAAAAAGTTTTTAAAAATATTTTTCCTATATATTTCTATGTAAAACTTTGATCTCCAAATATGGCCCCACCCTACAACCAGGGGTCATGATATGAACAAACTTGTATCTACACTATACCTGAGGGTGCTTCCGTATAAATATCATTAATCTTGGTTATACTGTTCTTGAGAAGAAGATTTTAAAAATATTTCCTATATATTTCTATGTAAAACTTTTATTGCCCATCTTGGCCCCACCCTACCCCCTGGGGATCACGATTTGAACAAACTTGAATCTACATAATGTCAGAAAGCTTTCACATAAATTCATCTTTTCTATCCAAGTGGTTCTTGAGAAGAAGATTTTTAAATACACCCACCCATTTTTCACCATTTCTTAGTTATTTCCCATTGGAAGAGGGTGTGGCCCTTCATTTGAACAAACTTGAATCCCTTTTACCCAAGGATATTATGTGCCAAGTTATGTTGAAATCGTCCTAGTGGTTCTTGAGAAGATGAAAATGTGAAAACTAAATGAAAACAAGAACAGACGAATTTCGATCAGAAAAACTCTCTTGAGCTTTTGGCTCAGGTGCGCCAATAATTCTGACATATACATGTTTGACAACAATAACATCAATATTAAAGTATTTTTATCATTCATTGATAAATTAATTTAATATTAATATTATCTTTTTGGGTTGAGTATTTCAAAGACTTAAATTGTTAAATGTTGCATACCATGATATTTTTAGGAAACATTAAATCAGTATTCATTAGATGAAATACATGTTTGGAAATCAAATAATGATATCCTTCCTATATAATCAGGACAGTTTGATGTAAAACCTTGGTAAACTCTGACTGGTCTTCTTAATATGAATTCCTGCACACACACACACACACAAAATAACAACAAATGAATAAATAAAAAAGGAATTGTTTACAGTAACATCCAAATTCACTATTTTTATGCCCCCTGTATCGGAGAGTCGGGGGTATATAGTTTTTGCCCTGTCAGTCCGTCTGTCTATATGTCCGCAAAAACTGTAACCTTGCCCATAACCTTTGATTGGTTGGAGCTATAGCTTTCATATTTCACATGTGTATTCCTTATGACAAGACCTTTCTTTGGGTATCACCATATTTGACCTTGACCTTGGAGTTTGACCCAGTTTTGCAAAATTTTACCAAACTTTTACCTTGGCAATAACTTTTGAACAATTGGTGCTAGGGCTTTCATACTTCACTTGTGTAATTCTTGTGACAAGACCTTCCTTTGGATACCAACAATTTTGACCTTGACCTAGGAGTTTGACCTACTTTTGAAAAACATTAACCTTGGTCATAATTTTTGAACGCTTGGTGCTTCGGCTTTCATATTTCACCTGTGTATTTCTTGGGAGAAGGCTTTTCCTTGGGCACCATTAATTTTGACCATTTGGCCTTGACCTTGATGTTTAACATACTGTTGAAAAAACTTTAACCTTTTCCATATCTATTCAGTGGTTGCTGCTAGGTCTTTCATATTTCACAGGTTTATTCCTCGAGACAGGACCTTACTTTGGGTACCAACATATTTGATTCGCATTTGAGAAAGTGTAACCTTTCTTATACCGGTAAGTTGCCATACGGGAGCATCAGTGTTTCACGAACACATCTTGTTTATCTTGTTTTTATGCATGACTTAATTAAAATAAAAATACATATATACATTTATATCATATTTTAACCTCATTCTACCCATAGGGCCATGTAAATTATACAAACTTGAATCTACACTATATGAGGATGCTTTTGTTATTAATATGAATAACATGCAAAAAAAAATTACACAGAGCTTGCTATCTCCCATTTTTTTTCTCTATTCATTCATTCAATCTTTATTTCCTCCATTTGGAGATTTCATAAACAAAACAAATACATGTATTACAACATGTTTACATCAATGAAAATATATAAAAAGAAAATAATAAAGAAAAAATGCGGCATGTACAATATGCTTATATATTCTATATGAAAACATAAAAAAACGCCTCATGTATGTTTATCATGCACATTATCGTGGTAAGTGGCTATACTAGAAACTATGAATGAAAAACATTTTAACATGAATTTCTTTTTGTCTAAAACTTGGTCATGGGTACCCCTAAGCACAGATAGGTAAAAATTGTACTCGTTTAATGTGACAAAATCTATATAAACAGCATTGTATTCATATGATAATTCAAACATAAATTCAGATCTTTCATTAGATGTTACAGAACAAGTCGCTATGGCATGTTGAAAGCTGTTTGTAAAGGATTTCGAACAGATAATGCACTGATATGTATAATCCTTCTTCGGTACAAGAGTCCACAGATTTGCAATATACTTAACAACTTGCATTTCTTTTGTTGAAAGTGAATATTTCCAAAGTGAAGCCAAATGTACAGTTGTATGAAGAAATTTAAAGTCATCGAAATCTGGATCGGAGTGAATTAAATCTTTCCATGAAGAAATGTAGTAAGAATTAATGGCCTGTTTTACAATGTTCTTTCAAATATTTTTGGGTGGAAAACTGGTATTGCTTATGTATGTCTGAAGGAATCTTTCTAAATAGTATTTCTGGATAATAAAGACAAGTTCTCTAACAAAACCGAATTTTGATGTTTGGTTGTGGTTGACATATTCGAACATTCGGATCGTGAAAACTTGTTTTGGAAGGAGATTACTATCCATGCAGCAAAGCTTTCCAAAGAAATTTAGTTTTCTTTTATCAATTTCAGCTTGTATTGGGTGTAATCCGAGCATACTTTCACAAATGGCCGATCTTGTTGATTTTTTGGAAAGAGCTAAATCCACGAAGTGCCAAAATCGGCCCAGTCATCAAAATAAATGAAACTTTCTCACATATTACTCTAAGATTTTTATGTTGTGAAACAATTTATTTTTAAACAATATCTTTTCTGGATTTCTTTTTACATTCGTTTAAATTTGGTATTGTTTTCCTTATTAATATTAACACGTCATTTTGTTGACGTTACATACTTTTACGTCGTGACGTTTACATTTTATATAAGAAAGTAACACATGTACGTTAATAGAATACAAATAACCAATATAAGCTCTTCTTTAAAATTTTGGGAAAATTTTACTGTGAATTTTCGAAGAAGTTCTGAAAACTTTTGGTTTATTTTTTAATTAAAGTTATTTGTATTCTAAAAAATGCCAAATATTTGTTATATATACAACGGTTGTCTGGTATAATCGGAGATGCATGTAACACGTTTTAAATGAAAATAAGAGACATGTTATTAAAGCTGAAAACAAAAACAAAGTGTTAATCCATCATATTTGCGTAAACTGAATTAATGTATACAGTAGTAAAATATATACTATAGTAGCCATGGATAAGGATTTTATCATTCATAAATGTGTTATTGTATGGTCATACGGCGAACAAACAAAAAATAGACGTTTTATCAGAAGGATACACAAGTACTCTTTAATAACGAAAACATGAAATTAAAATAAAAAGTTGCATTAAAAATGAATACATTTGAAGTTACCATCTATTATATTGTCATTTCTAGGATATCGCTGCACTTCCGTAATTTATGGCATTTCCCAGACATTTGAAATGAAATTAGTTCATACATGTAATACACGAAAAATAGTGACGTTTGACGGCAATCCTGAGCACCACAGATTGTCAGGAAAGAAGCCACTACAGACTGTTAAACAAGAGTAATACAAAGTTATCAAATCGGCCGCAAAAAAATTAAGCATTTTTAATTTTTTTTTACAAGAGTCCAACAAAAACACAAGATTTCTAAAGTATTTGTTTGTTCGTTTTATTTGGTTTTTTGCTTATCATGGAAATTTTGGTAGTTGATAGTGCCCCCAACTGAAAATGTATGGCTGTGCCAACCTCCCCCAACTGAAATTGCTACCTACGGGCCTGGGATATATAATGAATTTATGCAATGACTGAGTCACGAAAAATCAATCGTTTTTAAATTAAATTTTTATCAAGGTGATTGGAAAAAAAAATTAAAACTGCTATTGAATTAATTTTTTTATACGATATATCCAAAGACTAATATTATTGACATTGTTATTTATTTACTTTACTACTTTCTTGTTTAAATGACAGTAGTAATTGGTCGATCGAACTGTCCCACGAATTTAATGAGTGAGGGTGGGAATCCCGAACAACCCCCCCCCCCCCCCCCATAACCCCAGTCTTTTTTTTGTAAATGTGTTTTTTTTTTGTTTCTTATTTTATATCTTATTTTAAGCTCTCTAATCACCCTTTATGAAACATGCTTGCTAATGTTGGATGCTCTCTCTATCTTGGGCCTGTTACATTTAAGAGGAGTAACTCAAAATAGAAAGAGATAGCAAGTAGCCTCCCTTTGACTTTTTTCATGTGTTGGCTAGGTCACAGCATGCAGGCGATACTGAAATTACTGAAGGTTTTACCAAGGCTGAACATGTCCTAAAATTTATTTTTACAATAGCTCCAAAACTGTGATTTATAAAGTTAAAACTTTTACGGTAAATAAATATATCATTGATGAACAGATAGAAAGTATCACTTGATAACAAAAACTTGAAAAAAATATTTATCGAGAAAAATTCTTTTTAAAAAAATGCATATATTTAAAAAAAAAAAATACACCTAATTAATTCCGTACTTTTAGTGAAAGCCATCACCGCAGAAACAATATATGTTTATCAATGAAGGGCAAGTTGGACTTCGATAGCCTCCGAAAAGTTGTTTTCCCTGTTCATTTTGTCCAAATGTTAAGATTTGAAACCGAAAGTACATTGCAAATGGCGGATTTTATAGGGGTCTTGTCTTTATACATGTCATGCTTTCAATGACAGCCCTTCAGAGACCATTCGCGTCCAACTTGCCCTTCATTGATAAACATATATTATTTCTGCAATGATGGTTTTCACTCAAAGTACGGAATTAAGGAGGTGCATTTTTTTTTTAAATACGCAATTTTTTTGATTTTTTTTTTCTCAATTTTTTTTTTTAAATATTTGTTTTCAAGTGATACTTTCTATCTGTTAATCAATGATATATTTATAAACTGTAAAAGTTTTAACTTTATACCTCAACATAGTTTTGGAGCTATTATAAAAATAAATTTTTGGACATCTTGGCCTTTGGCAAAACCTTAAATCATAAAGAGTTATCACTGCCTTGGTAGTAAGTTATTCCTTTATCCAATGTCGCTATAGGGCATTTGTCTTACAGAGGCCTATCACAAAAATTACACGCGATCTGACTGTTTATCAATGTATTGTTTATTTGATTTGTCAACTCGAATTTTCTAGGTTCAATATTTCGTAACATAATGCATGTTAAGAGGTCTCGGATCAGAAAAGGTTTTTTTCACTAGGCCTAATAAATATTAATTAATCTTTTGTCTTAAAATGCCAATGACGATTTCTGAAACGCATGTTGGTGGGTATGGGTTATAATAGTTATAATATATACTAGACTCTATTGCCTAACATTAACCATTTGTATGCTGTCGATCGATGCAGACATACTGATACACAATTTGTTTTGTAAGGTGGCAAAACAATCATTATAAATTTAATACGTCTTGGTAGTTGCATTCGATGTAATCTGTTTAATCTTCTTGGCTATTCCGACTCGGTCACTCAAGAGAAAATAAAGATGTAGCCTACATGTTACTCGGGTGATCTCCCTTTGATTACCGGTACATAGTGACCATGGTGACGAGGAGCCAGGAATATTGGAAAACAAATTCAAAGCATAAATAAATAGGCTGTCGTAGGTAAAAAAGTACACATTATTTTTTAAAACATTTCAGCATAATGATGAGTTAAATATAGATCAGCTACTTGAAGGAAAAGTCTTGGGTCAGGACTAATGCACGTAGTACACAAAATGTCGACATTATTGCATCTGCATGCGGTCATGCGTAGCAAGAGTTTTTCGTGCTTTTTTGCACCACAACACAAAATTACTTATAATAAAAAGAACATTTGCATTTCGAAACTTTATAATATTTAAAAAAAGCAATATAGAATCTTTTTCTTTTCTATTAATGTAGGGTAATCCCTGTTACTTCCACTGTGTGAGTCGGTGCTAAGAGATTTGAATCGAACGAAAAGTATTAATTTTGATGTGGCCACACCCCCCGAACAAAATAAAAATATACTTTTTTTATTCATATTTTAATTCTTTTTTCAATGGTATCAATTTTATTTTGTTCGAAGGGTGTGGCCACAGCAAAAAATTGAACCAAAGACGAAAAAATGCTTTATTTTGATAAAAAGTAGCAAAGTGCACGTGTTTAGACGTTTTCTGTAAAAATATGACGTCATCAAAAAAAAAATTGGCATAAACTATTTCAGTTTGATACCCAATGATACTATTTCTATTGTTAAGTTTCTTCTTCCCCTCAGTTTAATTTTCCTGAAAAAATAGGCCGAATTAGCCCCTTCGTGGATTTAGCTCTTTTGTACGTCTTTTACAATAAAATGTTGAAACCTAATAGAATTCAGAATGTTCCAGTCTTTCGTTTTCAGATTGTTCCATAACTCACAACCGAATAAAACTGAGGGTAATACAACTTTCTTATAAATATTAACTAACGTTATGGGGTGAGGCTTTTTCATCATATTTGCTTTATTCCAAAGTAGGATTTCCTTCCTTTTTCGCAGGAACGGGTTGTATTCAGTAAAGATTGAAGGTTTGATGTCTGTTGTACGCCAAGATGGTCGTAATTTGTCGAAATTGGTATGACCTTATCACCTACATGCCATGCGTAAGTACTAAATACTTTTTTGTTATTATCCCTAAGTATTACAATATTTGATTTTTAAGCACTAAAAGTAGAACTCCATTTACATGAGTACTTATAGGCAACTGTAAGTAATGTCTGAAGACCTGCAGGTGTCAAACTTAACAAAGCCATCTCATCTGCCAAGTATGGGTTTGAAATTTTAGCATTTAGAATACCCATATTTTTACAAGCATTATGAAGTTCATTTAGCAGGTCATTTGTAAAAAACAGAGTACAAAAAACCTGATAAAACTCTCCCTTGTCGTACACCTTGCTCTACACTAAACCATTTTGACAATAGCACTATGTGTATCTATATGACAGTCATCTATGATAGACCATAATTTGCCATTAATCCCTAATTTATCCAACTTGACCATCAACTCTTCTCTCCACACGGTGTCAAAAGCTTTGGTACTATCCAAACAAGAGGCCCAGGGGCCACATCGCTCACCTGAGCACTCTGGCTAGGAAAAAGCAGAAATCAGTTCAGTCTTGAAATGTTTTGATATAAAAGTGGTTCGGGGGGGGGGGGGGGGGTTGATTTAAATTAACTTGAATCTATACTTCATAGGAATGCTTTTGAATTAATATGACAAATAATGGCTTTGCTGTTCTTAAGAAGACAATTTTTATTGATATATCATTTGTGTTCATTGTATAATAGCTGCAATAATGTAGCCCTCTCCGATTTTTTTTAATCTGATATTTTCAGGAGAGGGCTACAATTCCACTGCATCTCCGTAATGGTGCAAATATATTTTTTAGATACGGGCGACTGCAGGCAAAATAAATTGTTTTTGCATTCAACTTACTTCCAATAAGACGGAATTTTTATTCACTATCAACATCATAGCCCTTTATACGCGAAAATCAAGTAAAATAATTCTGCGTGTTTACCAGTCGTTCTCTTCAGCAGCCATGACAGTTCTCGCGTGATGTACTGAGACTTACGCTTGAAATTTAGAATTACTTGATAAAGTAAATGTCGGTGTTGATAAATGTTTGTGTTGTATAATATCACTAAACATCGATAAATAAAAGCATTCCATGGGATATTTTTTCATAAACAGTGATACTTATGCTTAAAATAAAGGAAATCCTAAACGATCCGCTCCCCTGGATCCCGAATTTTCATTGGTTGTCCCAAAATAAAATCGATCAAGGTCAGTAAACATGACGGATAAATTTAAGTTGGGATGTTGACATACACGAAAAATAGCCGATATACGGATTGTTCTGTATATTTTTGGATCTATTCATGTCTTGTATAACTATATTTTATGAGTTCAGGTAAGATATGTCAATAAAATACCCACTTACTGATAATTTGAGCCGAAATCATTGCGGTAGTGAATCACTCCCGCACTTGCACCATTACGGAGATCCTAAGGAGTTGTAGCCCTCTCCCCCCCAAAAAAAGCGGAGAGGGCTACATTATTGCAGCTAATTGTATAACTATGATCCCCTCTTTTCTCCTGGGGTTCATGATTTGAACAAAATTTGAATTTATATTACTCGAGGACGCTTCCATTTAAACAGGACTAATTATGGCTTTGCTGTTCTTGAGAAAAAGATTTTTAAAGATTTTTTCCTATGTAAAACTTTGATAGCCCATTGTGACCCCACCCTACCCCAGGGGGGTCATGATTTGAACAAACTTGAATCTACACTACCGGAGGATGCTTCCATATAAATATGACCAATCATGGCTTTGCTGTTCTTGAGAAGAAGATTTTTGAAGATTTGTCCTGTGTATTCCTATGTAAAACTTTGCTTGCCCATTGTGGCCCCACCATAACCCTGGGGGGTCATGAATGGAACAAACTTGAACCTACACTACTTAAGGATGCTTCCATATAAATATGACTAATCATGGCTTTGCTGTTCTTGAGAAGAAGATTTTTCCTTTATATTCCTATGTAAAACTTTGATCGTCCAATGTGGCCCCACCCTACCCCAGGGGGTCATGATTTGAATAATTTAGAATTTACACTACCTGAGGATGATTCCACATGAGTTTTATCTTTCCTGGCCCAGTGGTTCTTGAGAAGAAGATTTTTAAAGATTTTTCCTACATGTATATATTTCTATGTAAAACTTTGATCGTCCATTGTGACTCCACCCTACCCCACTGGGGTCATGATTTGAACAAAATTGAATCTACACCACTTGAAGATGCTTCCATATAAATATGAGCAATCATGGCTTTGCTGTTCTTGAGAAGATTTTTTTTTAAAAATTTCTACTATATATTCCTATGTAAAACTTTAATCGTCCATTGTCGCCCCACCCTACCCCTTGGGGTCATGATTTAAAAAACTTGAATTTACACTACCTGAGGATGATTCCACATGAGTTTCAATTTTTCTGGCCCAGTGGTTCTTGAGAAAGAGATTTTTAAAATTTTTAATTTTTCACTAATTTGTAATTATCTCCCCTTGGAAGAGGGCGTGGCCCTTCATATGAACAAAATTCAACCCCCTTTACCCAAGGATACTTTGTGCCAAGTTTGGTTGAAATTGGCCCAGTAGTACTGGAGAAGAAGATGGAATTGTGAAAAGTTTACAACGACAACGACGACAGACAACGGACGAATTTCGATCAGAAAAGCTCACTTGATTCATCTTAAACATCATTCAAATTGCAATAAAAATGTTCTGGTTATATATAAACTGTATATTAATGTACAAAATGAATGTGGTAAAAATGTAACACAAGCCTTATTTTCGGCAACATTAATGTTCAGAATCTATGAAAATTACATTTGGAAAGGGACATAACTGTTCTAGTAAATATTGATTAAAATCATTTTGCATTTTTTTGAATTTCCGGTAAACTATCTTTAATAACATGCCGTAAAATATTTCATACAGAGCAAAAAAAAAAAAAAAAAGGTTTCACATGTTAAGGCCATTTATTTCGAAGTATTTGTTGCATTTCTTCATCTTATCTCATCTTATGATACATGTACATGTAATTATGTTCCCCAAACGAAGTTTGGGAACATATTGTTTTTACTCTGTTTCTTCTTCTTCTTCTTATTTTTCTTCCTGGGTACTTTTTTGTCCGTGAGTGATCTCCGAAACTACACATCCGATTGAGGTGAAACCTTTTTAGGGTTAATAGGAATGTTATGTAGATTTGCGGAACGAAGGTCATTTTGCGCGCATGCACGTGCGTGCGCGTGCAATGCGTGAAATGACCAATATACTTGATATAGCTATAACTTTTATATTTTTTGATGAAATGCTTTGATACTCAGAATATAAGGATGTATTAATAGTGTAGACAAGATGACAGGGTCAGAATGCGCATGCATGCACGTGCGCGCATGCGCATTAGTTGAAATAACCAATACAATCGATATAGACTTAACTTGTACATTTTTTGATGAATTGCATTGAAATTCAGAATATAAATATATATTAGAAGTGTACACAAGATGACATGATCAGCGCACACATGCATGCACGTGCGCGCGCGTGCAATGATTAAAATGACAGATATACTTGATATAGCTATAACTTTCATATCCTTTGATGAAATGCTTTGATACTCAGGATATCAGGATATATTAAAAGTGTAGACAAGATGACATGGTCAGAATGCACATGCATGCACGTGTGCGCATGCGCAATGATTGAAATAACCAATACAAATGATATAGACTTAACTTGTACATTTTTTGATGAATTGCTTTGAAACTCAGAATATAAATATATATTAGAAGTGTACACAAGATGACATGATCAGCGCACACATGCATGCACTTGCAAGCCACGTTCGTGTGCGTGCAATGAGTAGAATGACCAATATACTTGATATAGAAAAAACTTTCATATCTTTTGATGAAATACTTTAATACTCAGAATATAAAGATATATTAATAGTGTAGACAAGATGACATGGTCAGCATGCACATGCATGCATGTGCGTACGCGTGCAATGAGTAAAATTACTAATATACTTGATATAACCATTACTTTTACATTTTTTGATGTAATGCTTTGATACTCAGAATATATAGACCCTTTATAAATGTAGACAAGACGACATTGTCAACATGCAATTGCATGCACATGCGCGCGAATGCAATGCTAAAATGACCAATTTACTTGATATATTATAGCTGTAACTTTTACACTTTTTGATGAAATGCTTTGATACTCAAAATATGTAGATATATTAATAGTGTTGACAAGATGACACGGTCATCATGGACATGCATACACTTTCGCGCGCTTGCAATGCGTATAATGACAGATATACTTAATATAGTCGATTTTTTTTTGTCTTTTGATGAAATTTGAATATAAAGATGTATTAAAAGTGTAGACAAGTTGACATGGTCATTTTTTACATGCATGCCCTTGCGCCCGCGTGTAATGCGTAAAAAAACCAATATACTTGATTACCTTTTTTAATGAAGCTTACAGGGAATAAGACACCAAAAGGAAGGGTTGGGGAGCGTTTGGGGAACATCTGTAACGGTCCCCGTTACAATTAATACTAGTTATATTTTGAGGTAGACTAGAACATAGGTGAAATTTTGTATTTTGTTTTTTTAGCATATATATATTTTTTTTTATTATGTATTGAGTTTTTAAGTATAATAATGATCAGTGTATACTAAAACATAACCTAAAGGAATTTCATTTCTTTCTGAACTCTGTATTCACTTTCTTACATTTGCAAAATCCCCCCCCCCCCTAAAAAAGCAAACGTTAAATTCGAAACATTCATTTTAAATTTATATTATCTATGATTAGTGATGTTTGGTTAAACTAGTCACAAAAATGCTTTAATCATGCAGATAAGTCTATCATGAAAAGACAAGAATTTTCTGTTGATACTATAGCAAAACATAGAATAAATTTATTGTTATGCCTTTTTTCCTCACTTATTCCCATAGGTACACTGTAATTAAACCATGCCAAAATGATGTTTTTCCCTCTCTAAATTTTTAAAGAATTTTTTACTTCACATGTTTTGAACTAGTAAGGTTGCATTTACCACAAAATGTTGCAATTAGATTTATACTGTGCCTACATATTTGCTAAATTCACTGACTTCTAGCTGGACTAATACATTAACCCCACCCACCCCCTTCAGTGCCATAATTTGAACAAAACTTAAATGTGAACGATCTGAAAATACTTGCAAAACAGCACCATTACATTCTTTGCTATACATTTCAATGTAAAATGCATTTCCAATGTTGTGGTCCAGGAACCGTGAGTTGAAGAAAGCTGAATTGTTAACCTGACGGTGCTTGCATATATATATATATATATATATATATATATATATATATATATATATATATATATATATATATATATATATATAAAATATCATCTTCTGTGACTTAGCCCTACCCCAAGGGCCATTAAATGAACAAATTACAATCTATATCTTTGCTTAAAGGATAGAGGTGCAACGATACACGAACCTCACGATACGATACGTATCACGGTATTCAGTTCACGATACGATACGTATCACGATACATGACAAGGTTAAAAAGTCTTTCAAGTTTGTCATATTTTTTAAAACTTGACAGGGTTATATAAAATGTTCATATTTTTAATAATAATTAAAATAACATTTTGTTAACTTGAATTGGATTGTTAGGTAGATCTTTGAGTTTTGACAATATTCTAAACCAATGATGAACATTTACAGGGAACTATGGGACCTTTCCTAATAATCTTCCTTTTAAATTGTAATGAAAAAGAAAGACACTCATTCTTTTACTTACGTAGAAAAACCAGTTATCATATTTCTCGTGTTAACACGTTTTAGTAAACAAGACAGTGAATTTTCATCGAAATGCACACGAGATGAAATATCGTGTATTACCAAAGAATACGTTTAGATCTAACGAGTTTATCATTTGTCTTAACATCTGTAACTTATAATCACATTAAGTCCTTCTCTGTGTTAAATCTGAGGTCTGTAAGATGCTGGAGATGAGTTTAACTTCCGTTAATGCGTTATCGGAGACCTCACGTTTTGCGCGGAAGCCATTTTGAAATTGCCAAAAAGGAAACAAAACGGACGATTCGGATAATTCTGGACCGATCGAACCGAACCGCGATATCAGTTTAGCGTATCGTGAATTGAACCGTGGAAAAATATACCGCCATATATACCGTCAAACGGTTTATTGTTGCACCCTTATTAAAGGAGCATTTATTTTCGATTAGTTTTCTCTTTTGAGACTAACAGATGCTTGAATAAAGAAGACTTTTAAAGAGGGTGTTGCAGTTCTTTTGTTATTTTCCCTAAAGTTGTATCAGTTCAAAAGAAAAATTTTAAGTAACAGAAAACGGTCTTAATTTTTTTTCAGATACAACGGTATACACTGCACAATGTGGAACAATATTTAGAAACTGCATAACGACTTCCAATTTGCCATTAAATGAAGTGTAAATTAGTCAAATAGCAAAATAAGTCAGGTTTCCTTTTTTTCAAATAGGGAATCCCAATTGTTCCGAAAAATTGCCTCCTTGAAACAAAATGAATTTGATATACGCATTAAGAGACAGAATTTTTCTTAAAAACTGCCATTTCCGATTTTTGTTTCAAAGAGGCATATTTTTGAAAATCACAAAAATCGATTAAAATTATTATCCATCCGAAATGCAAAATGTGCACATAAAATAGCACGTGATACCTCACTATCGGAGCTAGCCTAGTGGTAAAGTGTGGGGACTCTATGCAAAGATATTTTTACCTGAGAATGGCTGGTATATACATGTATATATACATACATTTTTTTTCTTACATAATGGAAGTGCAATGTAACATCTCTCTTGAGAGAGAAAGAGAGATTGAGAGAGTGTCAGAAAGTTGATGGGTAATATCTTAAATGCATGTAGAATTAAATTGTTTTCCTTGATATTGTAATCTAAAACTATAATAAGACATATATTTAATCTTATTATTTAGTGGCGATGTCTTAAAAAACTAAGTACTATCATTTTAAATAATTAATTTTAAATAATTAAATTTTTCCATACGCATTTCGTTTCAGTATTTTTCTGTTAATAGGTGGCTCAGATTTGACTTGAAACAACTAAATTGAAATGACTCGATAGAATTTCTTGGATATTGCACCAACAGCTGATAATTGGTCACATTTTTATATATTGAAAAATATTAACGCACGCTGTCTACATCTTTCAAAATGATGTGCGAGGTGCACTTCCCATTAATCTGTTAATTGTGCTTTTTATCGTTCAGACTATTCTCTTGCAATATGGCGACAGTGACCACAGATATGAAAAAAAAGTTTACTTTCACTTTCAGGTCGCCAGTCTATGTTAGGAAAAAAAATATGCATGAAATAAACGTAAAATGTGAAATGTTTTGTTATAACAAGCTGGAGATACCCGTCGTATAAATAAAGTCATCTACGTAGCACTACCTCTATTTAGAGATAACTCTTTATGGGTCGTGGGTATTTAAATGTCCTTCTCGATTTAGGGAATAATCTTGAGTGTCTGCAACACCCTCTTTATAACATCACAACATTTTCATAATGTCCAAAATATCTCCCTATAAAGAAGCAAGACTCTTCAATTAACAAAGAATCACCTCCATCTCAGGATGTGAATGTGGCAATTGTTTGAAAAAGCCCAGTGGTTCTGGAGAAGAAGTAGAAAATGTTTACAGACATAAATGAAATATATGGAGATAACGAACAGTATTCAAGCTCAAAAGTCCATTAATCAATACAAAATAGGAGCAGAGCAAACACGGACCTCCAAACATCAGAGGTGGGATCAGGTGCCATGGAATATTCATTCCCACACTCATGACAGAAAAACTCAATCAGAAAAGCTCATTTGAGATTTGGCTTAGATGAACTAAAAACTGTACACTTTATGATGGCACAACCACAGGAAATTTAAAATCAATATTCATTGCATGGAGTAATTATCATATTCATGGAATTAAGTAGAATTAAATAAAGATATTCTTACTTTACGCTATATATAATGCAACTTGAATGTAAAGAAAGTCTTAACATAATTTCATAAGAAGTGAAATCCTGAAGAAAAAAAATCGGTAATATATTTTAAAAATCATTTCCTATTCAGTATCTTATCTATTTTATTACTTTTATATTGTTATTAACTGTTTTAAAATATAAAAAGTACATTTAGGATAAAGACACCATTATTTTAAGACACATAAAATCAATGTATAAGGGTATAAGAAAAAATAATGTTATCCTTACTTTAGGGTGGTAAATCTCTCTCTGGCAGCAGAGTATCTATACAATATATATATATATATATATATATATATATATATATATATATATATATATATATATAGATATCTCTCTTTCTATATATATATATATATATATATATATATATATATATATATATATATATATATAGAGTACATTTTCTAAGATAAGGAATTTAAGTATTATAATTGGAACTATAAGTTTTATTTATTTAACAGTCAATTAGGCTTTGAAAAAAAGTGTTTCAAAGAATGCATAACTGCTGCCTGCTTTATGGCATCATTAAAGCTCAAAATAAATCTGAGGGTGGTGAGCTCTTTATTTGCTACTAGCATGAAAGCATAGAAAACAAAATCAAAACACAGGAAGACAAATAGAATAGCATCACAAGTTTTAGATGAAACCTTTGCACTAAAGAATGCCTCCCAGGGCAATGATGCCTCAACAGAGAATGTTGCCAGTACAAGTGTAGCTGAGGGAGAAGAAGATGGAGCCAAATTGGATTATACAGAAGTCAGCAGTAGCTCCAAAATGATTAAGACAACATAATTTAGTTGTAAGTTTATTTTGTTAATTAATTTAACTTTAAAAGGATGAATTCCCCTAACTATACTCAGCAACTCCTTTTCTATGATGAAATATAATAAATGTACAATGATTCTGAAAATATTCAAACAGGAGTGAAAGCAAATGATATCTTCTGAGTAATGTCAATAGTTTGCATCTTCATAATTTTGAGAGTTACAGCATTTTCTTTTTTTTAGACTCAATAACTGTAAAATCAATTCTGGTTTTTTGATACTTTGTTCTTTTATTCCAAAGGTAAAATGGTCAACAAATGTCATTTATATATGACAACACATGTGGGCACTTTAGTCCTGGGCCAGAGAATGATATCTGTGTTCACTGATATTTTTTAGGGGCCATTTTGGTATTTACTGCCAATAAGTAATATCACCTATTCGAGTAGGTGATATAATCAAATTGAATATGTGATATCACCTGTTCGATAAGGTGATACCACCTATTGGAAAAGGTGACATCACCTATTGGAAAAGCCTATACAGTTGGAATGAGTGATATCACCTACTGAACTAGTGATATCACTAAATGGTAATTAATACCAAAACGGTGCCATATACATATTACAACAAAGGAATGAAAACAACTGTCCACCAAAAAAAGAAAACATAAATAAAAAATGTACCTACTGGAAGGACTTTCAAGAATTTGGTGGGGAATTGAATGTAAACAGTGTACCCCTACCTACAACATTGTACATTGAAACCAGAAGTCTCTGACGAGACTGTAGCTCTACTGGTTGTATTTATAAAGGAAGATAAAAGTAGCACTTTGACTTGAAACTTTGCAACAGCAATAAACAGAATAATGATCCTTGGTTTAGTCTCTTTTGTGGCAAGATTTATTATTATATCAGACTAAAACTGTAGGAGGAGTAGCCTTTTAAAACAATTTTACAGAAATTTTGATTTAAGTAACCATGGCAACATCATTCAACAAAATCAAAAAACAATAACACCAATTATGTATCTCTGTAGTCTACTTGTATGCCACATTATACTGAAATCAGACAAAAAGTGTATGAGGAGTAGCGTTTTGAACGTATTTCAAGAAAATTTCTATTTTTAGTAACCATGGCAACACCGTTCATTGAAATCCAAAACAGAGAATTATGTATCTTAGTGTAGTCTAATTGTGTGCTAAGTAATACTAAAATTAGACCAAAACTGTAGGAGGAGTAGCATTTTGAAGGTATTTCAAGGAAATTTCTATTTTTAGTAACCATGGCAACACTGTTCATCAAAATCCGAAACTGGTACAGAGAATAATGTATCTTAGTGTAGTTTACTTGTGAGCTAAGTAACACTAAAATCAGACCAAAACTGTAGGGGAAGCATTTTGAAGGTATTTCAAGGAAATTTCTACTTTTAGTAACCAAGGCAACAATGTTCATCAAAATCAGAAAATCAATACAAAGAATTATGTATCTTAGTGTAGTCTACTTGTTTGCCAAGTTATACTGAAATCAGACCAAGACTGTAAGAGGAGTAGCATTTTGAAAGTATTTCAGAGAAATTTCTATTTTTAGTAACCATGGCAACACCGTTCATTGAAATCAAAAACCGATACACAGAATTACGCATCTTAGTATAGTCTACTTGTGTGCCAAGTAATATTGAAATCAGATAAAAACTGTAGGAGGAGTAGCATTTTGAAAGTATTTCACAGAAATTTCTATTTTTAGTAACCATGGCAACATCGTTCACCGAAATCAAAAACCGATAAACAGAATTATGCATCTTAGTATAGTCTACTTGTGCGCCAAGTTATATTGAAATCAGATCAAAACTGTAGGAGGAGTAGCATTTTGAAAGTATTTCACAGAAATTTCTATTTTTAGTAACCATGGCAACACCGTTCATCGAAATTAAAAACCGATACACAGAATTATGTATCTTAGTGTAGTCTACTTGTGTGCCAAGTTATATTGAAATCAGACCAAAACTGTAGGAGGAGTAGCATTTTGAATGTTTTTCACAGAAATTTCTATTTTTAGTAACCATGGCAAAACCGTTCATTGAAATCAAAAACCGATACACAGAATTATGTATCTTAGTGTAGTCTACTTGTGTGCCAAGTTATACTGAAATCAGACCAAAACTGTAGGAGGAGTAGCATTTTGAAAAATTGTTTACAGACGGACGGACAGACAGACAGACGGACGGACGACGGACACCTTACTATCGCATAAGCTCTTCTGGTCTCTGACCAGTAGAGCTAAAAATAGCTATCTTCCTATGATGTTTTGTTTTGTTTCTTTTTTAAGTAGTATTTTAGGAGGGTACACACAATACATAGGTTAAGTACATGCAAGAATTATGTACAGTCCTGATATCTTGATTTTCCTTTTTGTCAGTCTTCTAGGGGGATGTAAACCATATAATCCTTTATTGTACATACCCTATTTATTTTACACTATTTCTTTTTCTTGTGCACCACATTTACCTACAATGTAATATAGATTAATGGTTATGTGGAGCTACATAAATTGATGTTCATATTGTAGAAAAGACGTCATGCACGGATTCAAACAGAGCTTCCACATATTCTATCTTTGAAAGCTGTTTCCACAGGAACACAGACTGAGGAGGCTTGTTTCAGTGAAAGTGGTAGTCCTAATACCAGCTTTCTTTCCATTCAGGATGATCTAGAAGCTGACCCTTTGTTGAATCCTGTAAATGAGACGGACGAGATTTCAGAGGAGCATGGAGACATTCAAGAAGAAAATACTGCCAAGGAAAGAAAATTCATTGTATTTGAATCTTGTCTTGATGAACTATTTACAGTGTGCAGTGAATGTGGGTCACCTTGTTCCTTGGAAAAGACTGTAAGTGGAAGTTTGTTAAGAGTAAAGAGCTTGTACGATAATTGCGGATCCTTAAAGAACTGGGGCAGTCAGCCATCATCCAGATCAATGCCTCTTGGTAATCTGATCATGGCAGCAGCAAATATTGTTTTCAGGAAGCAGTGCTCATAAATTTTTAACTCTTTGATTCTTTGTCAGAGTCAAAATGGTTTAGCTGTATGGACCTCAACTCTGGGTTTTGGCAGATTGGGATGGATCCAGCTGACAAACGTAAGACAGCATTTTCTACTAGTCAAGGTCTCTACCAATTCACTGTGATGTCATTTTGACTTGGTTACTCGCCCTCTACTTTTGAACGCTTGATGGAAGACGTATTCCGAGGTCTCCAATGGCGTGAATGCCTTATTCATATTGACGATATCATTGTATCTGAAAAGACAGTTGAAGATACTTTGAGTAGGTTAGAACATGTTTTCATGAGCCAGACTCCAGATTGCCAATTTCAAGCTCAAACCTTCCAACACTGGTTAGCCTATACCAACCAGTGTTAAAGAAGTACGAAGCTTTCTGGGGTTATGTTCCTACTGTAGAAGATTTGTACAGGGTTTCGCAGCAATTGCCCAACCTCTCCATTTGGCTTATCAAAAAGATAAGAAATTCCAGTGGAATGAAGACTGCTCTATGGTTTTCCAAAAACTCAAAGAAGTACTTGTTTCTGCTCCTATTTTGATTTATCCAATACCTGGCCAAAGTTTTATACTGGATACTGATGCAAGTAACATGGCTGTTGGAGCGGTTTTGTCTCAAATAGAAAATGACCAGGAAAAGGTAATTTCATATTACAGTAAAGCACTAAACAAACATGAACAGTCTTGCTGCACTACTCGCAAAGAGCAAAGAACTGTTAGCAGTTGTGTGTGCCCTTAAACATTTTCACCCATACCTGTATGGCCAACCAGTTCTTTTAAGAACAGACAATGCAGTAGTCAACTGGATGAGAAACTTGGAAGAATCCTTTACAGAGCAGGTTGCCAGATGGCTACAAGAGCTAGAAACTTATAACCTTACAGTTGTCCATCGCCCTGGAATCAAGCACAAGAATGCAGATGCCTTGTCCAGAAGACCCTGTAAAGCCTGTTAACATCAGCATGACAATGATGCAGAAAACAGGTTCAGAAAATGAATCTAGCAAAGAGATTGACTAACGACAAAGATTTATGTCATGTTTGTATTGTTACCAGAGGACAGTATAAAAATTCAGAGCCCCCTGAATTTCCAAATACAGCTTATTGCAAGGTTGGGAGCCAGACCAAATCCGTTTACTCCAGTTGCAAGACCAGTACATCTCGCCAATCATAGATGATGCCTCCAACATACCTGTCTGGAATGATATTTCTTACCTTTCAAGTTCTGCAAAAACACTATGGAGACAATTGGATAGATAATACAAGTTGGCATATTATACAGAATTTGGGAAGCTGATGACTAAGAAACCAAAATTCAGTTAGTTGTACCTTTAAAAGGCAGTCTGAAGTTATCAAATATTACTGTTTGCTGGTCATGTTGGCATTGAGAAAACCTTGGAAAGAATCAAAAAATAGATTTTATTGGCCCAACATTAAGGAATCTGTAGAAAAATACATAAGAACCTGTTCCAGATGTTCTGCTAGAAAGGACCCCTTCGTCAGGAGTTGCTCCCCTCAGACAGTATCTAGTTGGTGAGCCAATGGAAAGGATTGAGATTGACATCATGAGTCCGCCTCCCCTATCCCTCCAAGGCAACAAGTATATACTGGTTGTCTGTAACTGCTCAACAAGTGGACAGAGGCCTATGCAATACCCAATCAGGAGGCAGAAAAAGTTGTCAAAGTCTTAATCAATGATTTCTTTTGTCGTTTTGGCACTTCCCTTCAGATTCACTCTGACCAAGTGCGCAAGTTCGAATCTCAGCTGTTTCCACAAATGTGTCAACTATTTCATATAGAAAAAACCAGAACCACAAGTATGAGACCCCAAAGTAATGGAAATACTGAACGTTTCAACCGTACCTTAGCAACAATGTTTATCATGTATTGTGAAAAAGAACAGAACAGGTTGTGCTCCTGTGGTTTTTTGGTGACCATGAAGAATGTTGTCTGTATTTTGTTTTTATTTTGGTGATATCGGATCTACGGGATCACTTGGTGTTGCATCTCCTCTGTTGTGGTATCTGCCTTAGGTATATTGTTTTGTAAAATATTTTACTTCTCCTTGTCCTGCTGGTCATCCCGTCAATTTTATTAGTAATAGTAGGGTAGGGGGTTGATTTTAGAATGTTTTTACTAAAACTAAATATGTATCTGCAGACGATGTTGGTTCCTTTTCCTTATTTGTATGTACAGTGATCACGTCAAATCAAACAAAGTATATTACTGGTACCTGTGCAGCACCCCTGCTTCACCATTGCTGTTTCTGAGACCATTCTATCCATGTCATTTGAATCCAAGAAAATTCAAAGAAGCCTCTATCTTCCACATCGCTTCCTGGCACCGCCCTTCCAGACTTGAAGAACTTTGTTCTCTAGTTCTGATAGCTGAGGGCCCCCAGTCAGTCTCCAGTGGAACTAACGAACACCGAGTCTCCTTTGCTACCTCCCAGGTGTTACAACTATCCTCTCTTCTGTGTTCTTTATCCATTTCGGAAGAGACCTCGGAACACTCTGTTGTATTTGATTTTGGAACCACAGAGAGGGCTGGTGTTCTCTTGGAGTATGAGGTAATGCCGCTTTTGCCAGCTGCCAGGAGGAATTTGCAAGGAGTGCCTCCATTTAACATCTTGTTGGAGGGAGCCACGATTACATGGCCGCCTGCTGGGTGGGAATCCTTTACACCAGACCAGAAGCTCTAGGTGTGTGAGTTTGCTGCCCTTTCACTTGAAACTAATGGTGTCCTCTCTGCAGACAGCTTCTCTCTCTCTCTCTCTCTCTCGGGCACAACTCCTTTCAAAATACAATATGCTGTGTCTTCCAGGATCTGAAAAACCATCCATGTTACCTAAGGATGAGGTTGACCGCAAGCTAAAATTTTACAATTACAAGAAACTTTGTGATATTGATGTCAAGGGATCTAAGTCTGCTAATGACACTGACTTTCTGACCATGATGGAGGCAGATTCTCTAAAATGATCACAGAAATATGACTCTATAATTGATCAAATTAAGAAAAGGAATGTTTTGTAAGGCCATCTTAAATGTTCCTATCTTAAAATTCAGGAGAATTTTGTATTTTTTAAGTGTGTGTGTGTGTGGGGGGGGGGGGGGTGTAATATGTGAAACCTTCATGTGGTAATTCTTATATTGTTTATAATTGATTCATTATGGATGGAAATTCACTATAATCATAGTATTTGATTTTAAAGTGTGATTTATTAAGCTTAAACAGCATTTATTATGCCTTATTTTAACTCGGATTTGATTTACAGAACTTGCAGTATTACCGTTCGTGTTTTGACAACATCCCCAATTTTCGATCATTTGTTTACAAATTTTATTCTCTAAGTTCCTTCGTAAATACGGTAAAAGAATGCTTTATTTTTATAATTACAGTAAAACCTGTATAGTTCGAACACGGATATAACGAATTTACGGATATAGCGAAGTTTTTTGCAATTCCCGGCGAAAATCTTAACAATTCCTTGTAAAATATTACGGATAAAACGAACTCGGATATAATGAATTTACGGTTATAGCAAACTCATTCTGTGTCCCGTAGAAGTTAAAAATAACGAAATTTACATCTTTTATAGCGAATTTTTAAAGAATTTAGTTTTTTAAAATATTGAACTGACATTTTCTTTACAAGTATATAAATTTAGAACACTATTCATCCGAAAATTTTTGAACTCCAAGGTAAATTTTATATTTTATACTTCCTTTAATACATTTGGTAGTCATACTTCAAGGAAAAAAAATTATATTGCGAAGTCGCTGTGTATACCTTTAACGAATTTGTTATACGGATATGACGAATTACGGATATAACGAAGTAAATTCTCAGGCCCCCAGAACTTCGCTATAACCGAGTTTTACTGTACCAGTAATTCTATTCTGTTCAGTATCAACGCATTCTTTTGCTTACAACTTTGTGAAATCGTCATTTTACCGCTCGCGAACTTCTTGTGTACTTCACAATGCATTTCTCTCATCTGACTGACCGCTTCACTACTGATCTTGTCACTTGTGATTCCGCTGCATGATTTTTCATTATTTAACCAATTTGTACATTATTTTTGTCTTGAATTATTGTTATATGATGCTGACCACAAATTTTGACTATTTTCACTTTATGATGGGGAACTATTGTCTTATTTTATCGATCTCATAGGTGCACTTGGATGTGAAGTCATACTTCCGTATTTACATATATCCTGCAAGCACTACATTAGAAGGCGCCTGAATTCAAATCTAGATTTTTATGGTAAACTATATATTCCTGGATTTTTTTTTCATTTATTACATTAATTACATAATTTAGTGTCCATTTAATTAAATTAATCCGGACAAGGTCTTGTACTGTTCATAAAGTGTTTATTAAGGGTTTTAATTCAGCTGTCCGGATATGGGAATCTTCAGAGAAAGTCCAAGGTATTCAAGATGATAAATCTTGTAGTGGATGATGCTAATTTTTATAAGGACTTGCGTGTCCGTTCAGAACAGATTTATGAGTATAGATATTATTCCAGTCATGTAGACTAGTAGTTTATTTGTTTACAGTTGGTGTTATTAATTAGGACTTATGACCGGGACATTTCTGTAAGTTAACCGTTTTCTAGTTCAGAGGTTTATTTGTGAAGTTTATGTCACATTCATATTTTAATAGTTGTCCGGATTGTTTGTTCGTATGTCCAGCGTAGTTCACACAATTACGTTCACAAAGGTTATTCTTGTCCGGAATGGGTTGTTCGGATTTGGCAGTATTAGTTCAAAATACTTTGAGCTGAAAATAAATGCAATTTATAAATATACACGTGTTCGGAAAAGTTTAAGCATAATTTCTGTTCAAGTTAAGTTGTATTACAGTAGAATATAAAGGATAAGAAGTCAAGTGCAGAAAAAAGTTTATTTAAAATTTCATGATAGTTAGGGACTGTCCGAATAGGGTTCGCCGACCACCGTCTCTGGTTCTAAATTTTACTGTGTTGTTGTGGGGTATACGAAAGACGCTTGATCACGTCACACGTGCGCTTTAACACGTTATTTTCAGTTTCTCACTTTTGTTTATCAACTTGATTACGAGTTTGCGATGGTTATATACCTTTGAGTTCCTCGTTTTGGGCGGTAAAATGGTCACAGATATACCAAACCATGCTGTAATATAACTAAAGTGGCGTGTAGCCATAAAACGAGAAGATCCTACGACGAAACGGTTACATGGCGTCCCTGGATTCAGCTAAAGATCACACTTCTGTAGTTTGCCACTACTATTTCCAAGAGTCTGACTAAGGGGTCAGAGTCAGGTGCAGTAAGATTGATTTATTGATAATCTGTACAATATAAAGGATTTCTTGATTTCATCAGTGTTCATTTGATTGCTATTGCATGTAATGATTTATTGAAGTTGATGTAGCTTAAATGTTTCCGTTTTGTTTTACATTTCAGAATTCAGAATTTCCAATACTAAAATAAGTACAAATTTAATCATGCATCATACAAGTCTCGTAAAAAACAAGTGAATTTATAGTTTTTATTTATCACTGAGCCATAATATGTAAAGAGTTATGACTGTATGAAAAGTGAATCACAAAATAAGATTACATTATTAATGTAATTTGATTCGACAAAAAATAATAGTTTGGTTAGAATGAAGTGCTTGCTGAAGTCCAGTAACCATATGTGACTTTAATTTCAGCACAGCAAGTGATGGAAGACAATTTGAAGAGACTCCACATTTTAAAAGCAACTGGGGGAAAAATAAGCAAGTACCAAGCACCTCGTCTGTAATGGAGATGACATGTAGTAATCAAATCCAACATGTTGTTATTTTTGAATTTTCTACAGGAGAGACTACCCCTGAATACAAAGAACCTATTCATAAATAGATCCAATATCCATGCAGACTTTGGACAACTTTTCTATTGACCACTTTCAGAAATTGAGAACTGTAAAATAGTTTAGGATTACACTAGTTTCAACAATTAAACATGTTCAGCTATTTGTCAATGCCTGTGGTATATGAACTGAATTTTATCCTTTATATATTTTGCAATGGCTAATTCTGGAAATGTTACTTAGTCGACAAAAGTGCACAATAAAAATGCTGAAGAATTAAACTAATTACAGTCAATATGAAAGCTTAAATGTACAACTTCTTCTTTTACATGTACCAATCCAATGTTTAAGCTGTAAACACTGCTCACTGAAAAAGTTCTAATTACAGTAAAACATGCTTATAGTGAATATGCTTATAATGAAGTGACGCTTAAAGCGAAGCGATTTTCATTCTCCTTGACTTCAAATGTATTGAATACTTAACAGATGTAACGAATTATGCTAATATCGAAGAAGATTGTCAGTCCCGGAACTTCCTTTTTAGAGCGTTTACTGTATATAATTGGATCGTGATCTGGCATTTGAAGAAAAATAAACAGAAATCTTCAGAAAATGACAATTTGAAAAACAGTTAAAAAAAACTTGTATTCCTAATATGTTAGACCAAAATATAGTTACTGAATACATGACCTGTATATATTTTGCTAATACATGTATAAGTAAACAGCATTCATGTGAATACTTCATTGTCTTTAAACATTTTCCCTGGAAAAATATGGCATGTACATGTATTCTATGTTAAAAATGAGCTACATAAAATCAATATGTACACTTTATTTGATACAACTTTCTTAAAACATTTTTCATTAGTGCTTGGAGCTTCCTTAAATATATTCAAGGCTTGATCACCTGGACAAAAAAATTGGAATATAATTGCAAGAATTGTAGATAAATTCATTTACTTTTATACATGTCTTTCTACAAAGGGAATGCAAAAATCTGGTGATTAGAAGCTATAGTAATTGTGTAGATGGTTATACATTTATCTTTTGCATATAACAAATGATGCTAAGATATTTCCTGTAGTATTAAAATGAATAGAGGAGATCCAATTTTAAATAAACAGAATTAAAATCTTTTTGAATTAACAAATCTGAGAATGTAAAAGAGATGTATCAGAGAAGTGAAATTCTCATTAAGAGATGTACAACTGATCTCGCTTTGAATTCAATTTCAATACAATTTCATTGAATTCATGATCCACAGTCAAGAAATTGAAGTATTTAAACAGTAGTTGATGACCATATTCCTGTCCCTGTCATGGAATCCATGATTATTTCTATAATGGTTCTGGACAGGAGTTATCAAAGAAGTCATTAAAATTTCTTTCTTCAGTGATCTTCTGCTTCAATCAGAGAGGCTGAAATAAATAAAAGTTTATTTATCCACAATATCAAGCTTCAGAAGTGGTAAAATGATTGTTACTGTATATTTTGACTGAAGTATGCAGAACTCATGTATAGTATGTAAATATATTGTCAGGAAGGCTATAGGCTATCCATACAGTTATTTAATAGAGGTGTAACGATACAGCAATACATCGATTGTATTGATCACAAGGGCTTACGATACGCATATCGTATCGCCATGTATATATCGTGATACAGTACATTATAATTGTCATTGTTTTGTTTGAAACTTGTACATACAAGCTAACAAATTTTAATGTTTTAAAATGACTGAAAACAAGGTAGCAAAGAAAAAATACAATGTCAAGACTATAAATCCACCTATAATAAACTTTGGTGAGGGGTATCAAGATATTATTTTTATATTTTCTATAACTGTAGATGTTAGCAATGAATAATGTGTTAAGATAACAGTCAATTCAATTTTTGACAGCTGTATCATGATACATCTTGTATCGCATGACCATATCGTGATATGTATCATATCGTTCGGTAGCTTGCGATACTCAAGCCTATTATTTAATTACATGTATTTAAGTTAAGTAAATCTTGGGATTAAGTTTATACCTGAAAAATGAATATTTTGGCTCAATTATGAATTTTTTGGATATTTTCTGTATTTGATCACCTGATCATCAGTCTATTCAAGATTGCCTGCAGCAAAATGGTGTAACATCAGGAACACTGCAGCTTAATGTTTACACATCCCATGGTACCCTGTGCCTCCCAGTCATTCATAGTGGGAATTTAAAACTTCTTCTGTGCCATTTATCTACAGTTTGAAGTTCTAGTTAACCTAAATAAAATGTTAAACAATCAAGATGAATTATAGAACATTGCAAAGAGTAATATATGTTTTAAAAATACTTGTGATCTTTTATTAAATTTGTAAAATTGGGGGGTGATTCAATCATTAAAGTATCTATAACAAGAATAACCATTAACATTTCAAGTGTGGAATATGGGCTGCATATAGATTCTATCGTTAAAATGATATTGTCCTACAGATCCGGTGAGGGCTTGACCCGAGACACAGTTAGATTATTCTTACTAGGGCTGCATAGTACAGGTAAATACAGATATCTCAAATATCTACGGAACCCAAATTTCAATGTTCGAGATACCAAATTTTAACTGTACTACTACTAATATATGAGATCCCTATACATGGGTGTGTGTATGAGTGCACAATGTCTTGCGTTAATATATAAAGTATGATTATTAATGAACATACACAGTAAACAAACCTGCAAGTCTGTGCATAAAGTACACATCTATTTGTTGAACACAGATACAAGGCAGATTTCAATGTTATGACTGAAGTTGCTAACGGGTGAATTAAAAAAAAATGACCACCCAACTGAATTTTTTTGGCAAAATTCAACTACTTGTAACATATTTTTCACTTATATCATCATATTGCAAATGCATTCTAGTTTAAAATCCTGAAGTGGCAATAGAATAGACAATTGGATTAAAAAGTTTCAGAATTTTTATTAGAAAAATTTCTTTTGAAAAAAGAAAATATCATTACACCTTAAAAGACTTTCTAAAATACATAATCACAAGAAATTATAGTTTTCTATGCTTCAAAATGGTAAAAGGGGTATAAATGATTAAATCTAGACCTTGAATGAGTCTCTTCTCTTGTACATGTGACAAAAAATTGGCTTTTTGATTGTTATTTTACATTATTTTTTCAATTCTGGTATGAAAAGTTTTAATATGAAAAAAATATGAAGCAATAAAATTCCCCAAAATTCACTTTTTTGTCCGTTCAAGTCAATTCTTTAAATCTAAGCCAAAAAAGAATTGTTTTATACGAGTTCTCTTACAAAAAATACTAGATTTTGAAGTGACCCTATGTTACATAATTGTGTTGCACTCCTGACATCTGATATGTATTTTATTTAACATTGTTTTAAAAATTATAACACACAATAACCCATTCTTACTTTGTAAATCAATTTGCCGTGTTGATATTTTTCATCGTTTACAGCAGGTTTTTCATATTTTGAAGACCTTAAAACATGATTATTTGCAAAGTGTAATATATATAAAATGTATTTAAAATATATGTGAAATGATGAAAACTATTCCCTGAATTGACTGTAAAATTTCTGTAATTTCTTGATAGACATAGTGTTTCGAACATCAAATAGTATCAAGCATTTTTTTTCAACTCATTTTTTAGTAAAGATAGTTAAAAAGCATCGGTAATTATGAAGCAGTTTTGTTGCACTCCTGACTGCAGTAAAGTTTAAAATTAAAACCATAGAACACAAACATTCATAAAGTGTTGGCAACATCAAGTGGTAATGAAATTGTGCAATACTTATAGTCCAATACTTCATAATTAAAACAGATGAAAGTATTTAAAATTCGCATTTTATCTGGATTATACCCTATTTTATGCCCCAAAACTAGCTTAAATGTATATTTAGAAGATAAAATACATTTTAAAGCATATTTTCCTTTAGAAGACAAACACAGTAACCCACCAGAGAAATTCTACTCATCATTTTTTCTTTATTTTTATTCTTAGTGGATGATTTATAATTCTAACATATTTGTTGCACTCCTTACCAAAAGCATTGGGGCCTTTAAAGTAGAATTGTGAAGTGAAAATTACATAAGAATTTGTTCTGTTGTTTCAGTGAAGTTTAGGAGGAATTACCTGAAGTTTATGACAATGTTTTAGTATGTTTATTTTTAACGTTCATTAAAAAAAAATCTCAAAAAGATAAAAACACATCTGAATTGATAAAATTGAAAATGGAAGGATTTTAATAATAAAACTGTCAATAATTTAGCATTAAATTATACAAAAAGATCATTATTAATTAATGAATACTTCTAAGCATGAATAGAAGTCTTTTCGTCACACAACTTGAATCTTTTAAAAAATGTGTTGCACTCCTGACCATAGAAATATGGATCTGAAGCACAGACAGATCCTGTAATTGATAAATCTATTTGGTAAAAATGTTCTTTTTGTCTTTATTTTCCAAAATAAAAATCAGAAAATCATATAATGATAATAGTTTTTTCATGCTTGGGAGCAAAACATCAAATGTTGCACTCCTGACATTTTGGGGTATGCACATATACTTGACTCTCATTAATGCTGCTTGTGATTTATATAATATTTTTAAGTTTTAAAATGTATATCAGTTATTATTTTACACTTCCAAAATTCTTTTTTGTCTTAATTTTCTATCAGAATTTCACAATTGATGTTTTTTGGCAACACTACATTTTTTCTGTTGCACTCCTGACATGGTATGACATTTTTTTAAACATCAGCCAAGACCACAACTTGATTAAACAAAAGTTATGACAGTCCACATTTAAAGCTCAATACTTTGAATATTATCAGGAAAGTCTTTATTTTCAACATGAAGCATTATTTTTTATTTCACAGACCTCCAAAAAATATTGAAATTTCAAAATGTCACAAAAAGGTGTTGCACTCCTGACAATTTTAGCATCATTTTTGGGCATAACTTTTTTGTTAATTGAGATATCAACGAGATATTTGGCAGGTATTTAGACACTATCTAAAGACATATGCTGAGACATTGAAATCTATTTTCATTGCCTGTATTTTTAGTGTGGGTTGATAAATATGCATTTGGTCATTTTGTTTGAATTCACCCTAACACATCTTGAAGGCCATATACCATACATTCCACTTTTAGGTTCAGACAGCAGAGGCTGGACGCCTTCACATTCTACAAGTTTTTTATTGAAGTTAAGTGTCAATCTGACAATGAAGAGTATGTTAGACATAACAATGACTGTGATGTGAGAGACAAAGGTACTTGCAGTACATCCTCTAACGTCAACAAGTGCACACTTTCGTCTGCACAACATTATTATACGAATGATAGTAATTCCCATGATTTGCTGAATTATTAACTTTAAGTACCTTTCTATCAAATCTGCCATTCTGCCACGTGTTTACATTCCTCCTTTTCTCATATCCTCTCTTAAATCGCTTTATTAAATGTAAATAAAGCGATGTCTTGCGAAACAGTACTGTCACGGTTTTGACTTAACTTTGTTTACAAGCGTCTTGGTGAAATCAAGCGTTCTCCGTATACCCCATAGCAAAGTAAATTTAGAACCAAAAACGGTGCTCGGCGAACCCTATTGACGCATGTTATATTATTTTCGTCAATACTTTAAGTAATAAAGAAAACAATTATTTCTACGCAATTATTTACGCAAAGTTGTTTTACTTTGAGTTCGAGAAGAGTTTTTTGCAGATACTTGTTAAAATAAATTAACTGTGTAATGTGGTCGCAAGACAAGTTCACACCCCCCCCTTTTTTCGGATCACCTATTATCTGAATGGTCAGCATCTCATTCGTTGTTATCTTTCTTGATTGTTGCCATACTCAATAAAAACTTGTAATGCCTGACAAAGGAGTTTTTATTTTGTGACAAGGGTCCGCTCGACTTGTTACACATGAAAATGAAGTTCTGAAAATGAGTTTATCAGAGCCTTAATTGATATGTATTTTTCATCCTTTTATTTTTGTTTATTATAAGTTACATAGTTTTTGTAGTGACCGTGTACAGGGTGGTACCCATGGTTATTTACTTTTATATCTGGTTAGGCAAAGCCGAGCCATTGATATGAAATTTTGCAAATCATAGGCTTTTTATACCCCCGCGTTTTACTGAAGAAAATGCAGCTAAAACAATCCGTTTTTTCCTTAAACTTCAATATGCCAACAAAGGAATTGACGCGGTTAATATAAGTAATATTCTTAATCACGAAAGGGTCCAGTGTTGTATTCCACCATATTTCAAGTTAAAGACTACACCTTGTATTTCCTACAAATATACATCGACTATTGCTTCCAAACTTTTTAATTACAAGAAAACTTTACAGGGCCTGGATATCGAATATCTGAAACATAATCCTCCATCGTGTTCATGTTCTCTTTGCCCTATAACTATAGTCCTGCTGGACACGTTATTACTGGTGACGTTAATATAGCTAATAATGAGGACCTTAGATCACTAATTTTAAAAGGTCCTAAATTTAGGGAACCCCGATCCTTCAACTGGCGTCGGAATTTCATAAATATTATGGATTCTGTAGAGGACTAAGCCAGACGATGGGCCAGACATGAAAAAGAAGACCTTGACACTTTGTCAGAATGGATTAAATGTATCAGATGCATGTTAAAATCACGCATTAAAAGATTGAGGGGCAATATGAGAACCATCTATCCTTCTGTATTCAATAATCCAGAAGTGAAAAAAGAATTAGATAGATTACATGATCAGTACGTACTGGTCCCTGCTGACAAAGCAGGTAACAACATTGTCTTTGTTTGTAAGGCTCATTATATTAAATGTATTTTAGAGGAACTTGGATTTAATTCTACAAGTGGTAATCCAACTTATACTCGTAGTTCCCTTTCTAAGGAAGAAATTCTTCAAAATCATATGTCAGTTTTAAATATTTTTAATATTCCAAACAACCAAAATGAATTTGAATTACCATATTTATATTGGATTCCGAAACTTCATAAAAATCCTTGCAAACAAAGATACATAGCGGGTTCCAGTAAATGTTCAACCAAGCCTCTTTCTCTACTCCTCACTAAGATATTAACAGTGGTGAAGGAGAAACTTCAAGAGTACTGTACAACAATATATTCGAGAAGTGGTGTAAATCAGATGTGGATACTTAAAAATTCCAAGGAACTTTTGGAAAATTTGAAATCGCAAGATTTTACCAAAATCAACAGCTTAAAAACTTATGACTTTTCTACTTTATACACAACCATTCCCCACGATAAATTAAAGTCCAGGCTTTTTGATATAATTGACAGCTGCTTTTTCAATAAAAATATACTTACCTTGTCATTGGTCATTTGCAAAATTATTTTGTTAAAAAACATTCTGATTGTACACACAAGTACTCTGAAGTTGACATTAAAAAGATGCTTGAGTTTCTGATTGACAATATCTATGTGGTTTTTGGAGACCAGGTCTTCCAACAATCTATTGGAATTCCCATGGGTACCAATTGCGCCCCGTTATTAGCAGACCTTTTTTTGTATTCATATGAAGCAGAATTTGTCCAAAATCTTGTACGTGAAAAGAAGAAAACACTTGCTGTGGCCTTCAACTCGACATTTAGATATATCGACGATGTATTGTCAATTAACAATGGCTATTTTCATTCTAATGTCGATACGATATATCCTGGTGAGCTTGAGATAAAAGATACCACAGAGTCTGACACATCTGTTTCATACTTAGATATTGTACTTGAAAAAGACATTAATGGTAATCTAACAACCAAGCTTTATGATAAACGTGATGACTTTAACTTTTCAATCGTCAACTTCCCTTACTTATGCAGCAATATACCTTCATCACCTGCATACGGGGTATATATCTCTCAGTTGATTCGATACGCAAGAGCATGCTCTACGTATGAACAATTTCTAAAACGAGGTAAATTATTGACAAACAAGTTGATGAAACAAGAATATCAGCTGTCTCGTTTAAAGTCATCATTTCGTAAGTTCTATGGTCGATACAATGACCTTGTCAGCAAATACAATTTATCATTGAGTCAAATGCTGACTGACGTTTTTTCATACTAATTGTTAGGCCATTATTTACACACTGAATTGTCGACGGATTTTTCCGTTATTTCCCGATCATGACAAGGAGCACACGGCGGGTGTGACCGGTCGGCAGGGGATGCTCACTCCTCCATGGCACCTGATCCCACCTCTGATGTTTAGAGGTCCGTGTTTGCTCTGCTCCTATTTTGTATTGTTTAATGGACTTTTGAGATTGAATACTGTTCGTTATCTCCATATATTTCATTTACTAATCGGGCAGATAACACTCCGTACCTGGTCACTTTGTAATAAATTTACCCTACTGATAACATAAATCCATATGTCTATGGTTTATAAAATTGTTTCTCCCACAATATATGTTTCATTCCCATACAGTGTCTTTTATGACGTCACATTGTGCTATGTAACATTATTTTGAGAGTGTTTCTTGCAATAGTAACGTTAAGAGAGTTTTGAAGAATTTTAGTAAAGGGAGAAAAAGGTAACATAATGTATGCTCGTTACTGACTTTAGTTAACTTAAAATTGTCAACCGATACTCAACAGGCCTCGGTTCAATATATTGTCACTTATTAACAGGAATTGTTACAAGAGAATGATAACTCCGTTTGACCATGTATTGATTTTCAAGTGACCGTGTATAAGTATTATACCCCCTCACGTGACAGACGTCAACCAATTGTAAGCTAGGGGCGCTTTCCGTTAACGGTGCGCCGCCTGCAACGTTGCCAGGAAACGGTTGGTAACGTCATAGAGAAACAAATATGGATAACGTTAACATTGGATTGATGGAGACTAGATTTTTATTCTCTCGGACCAGTTTGGCGAATTAGAGGCAGAGGAAAATGATATCATTATACGTGCTATTGGACTTTTGCGAGAAGCGCTGACTTTTACAGTCGACGGCTTACTTTTACACTAGATCAATATACGGAAGCTCTTTTGCGATTTAAATATTTAGCTGAACAATTAATTAAAAGTCAATAATGGGCGGTTTCAAAGCACATTACATTGTCTAGGAAGGAAACTGCAACTACCCTATCATCAACCATCTCCCTTTCCACCTTGACCAAACTCCCGCCAAGTTTTCCTTTCGGAAAGTTTTTTTTCCTTATTTAATTTCTTCAGCAAATGATACTACCCTTCACGAACAACATATTTTAAGTAATGTTATTCTGCCTCCCATCATCTCTTGTGTTGTTTGTTTACCGGTAAATCATGTTAGCGCCCCTAACGCCACACCTACAACAACTTTTAATGTTTTCTGATCTATTATCAATTCCATACCTCCGTACATAACGCAGGTTTAATTGTCAAAGTAAGCCGTCAACTGTAAATGTCAGCGCTTCTCGCAAAAGTCCATTAGAACCATTGATGGGAAAAGGGTATGTCGTCAACGCATCACCAATTTTTACCATGTTACAGCACCAGGGTACTCTCCAGATGAGTTTAACTCTCATTTTAGGGTGGGAAGGGAAAAGTTTGAGAGACTGTGCCAAGAGATATGCTTGACCGGAGAGATACACCTTGAAAGGCGTCACGGCAGAGAACTGATCGAGCCTGAGAAACAAATTACGATTTCAATCTGGATGATGCAAATCTGGAGTGATATCGCCAGATACCTTTTTATGAGCTAATTAAAACCTAATGATAATTTATCCGTTTATTCAATTTAACCTCTATACATACATTATGAGCTAATTAAAACCTAATGATAATTTATCCGTTTATTCAATTTAACCTCTATACATACATTATGCAGATTGGAGGCAGCTGTTACAATCATTGATATGTCCTCAACGTTTGACATATCCAAACATCTCAGTCTTCTCTATTTAGATTTCAGCAATCTGAAAGCCCTCTCGATTGTCTGTCTGGTTGTGGAGTGAATGTTGTTATATTTTTTCTTAGGTTCAGTCCGATTACCATTATCTTTAAATGGTGTGAGGATCCAACTGAAAGATTACATATGTTATAAATATAATTGATAAAACCAAAGAATGAGAGGAATCTTTAGCTTCTGAGATTGAAAAAGTAACATTGATTTTTTTTATTTTTGGTAAGAAAAAATTACAAATCATTAATGATGATTTTACTGAATCTTATCCTATATTTTATAATGTGGGTGATACAATATTCTTGGGGTGTCCTAACATGTAGTACCTGTTCTCAACAAGGTTATTCAGTTTTTTTTTCGGACAAAATGTTGAGATAGCTTTGTGAAAACATTGTGAAGGTGAAAAGGGGAATAATGCAATTTCTTTTTTTCAATTTCAAAAACAAAATTGAGTTATTTCCCTTCCCTACTTGTGAATATGCCGAGAAACGGAAGATTAATAACATTTCGTGTTTACCAAAGCCTTTAACTTGTGAGATTTTAAATTTACAAAGTAAGCTCTTGGTTCTCCACGTGTTATTGTTTTGATACCTGTGTAGAGGATAATTATAAGCTGCATCACCAAGAATGTGCATATCTCCGGGGAAGAGCTGCTGACTTCTGCTGTAGACCGACGAATTCTTGAAAACTCTCGCATCATGCGATCCTGGCCAGCCAGACATAATATCGGTGAATTCTTAAATAATTGTCACATACAGCCTGAAATAAGTGAACCTATACTTCGAGATATCCGAGGATACGAGATATCAAGGGTAATTTAAAATACTTACAGAATAAGTGGTTGAGACTTCCAAATCACTTCGACATATACATGGTATTTAAGATTTCAGTGTTCGAGATACCAAAGCTCAACTGTGAATAAAATTATGATTGTGCACCCTCCTTAAAAATTATATTATATGGTATCACGGGGTTCTTAAGCTCTGACAACCCAATCCATGTTATATCTGTATAAATTTGGTAGTGAAGAAATTCTTTCCTTACATATTAAAACACAAAGTACGATGAAAAGAGAGAAATAGATTACCAGTACATGTACCTGAGGAGCAAGGCTCATGATCAGTTGCTGAATAGTCTGGAAATTCACTGCACGACACTGATCCACCTATTTATATAATAGTGTTGTGTTTTGCATGCACTATGCCTAAATTTTCGAAAACCATTGTCAACCGAGGCTGCGCCTCGGTTGACAATGGTTTTCTTGGGGTTAAAATTTTCAGTGTTACACTCAACTACATGCAATATTTATATATTGCTGTCACTCAAGCACGCAAACACAATAGCACTGATTTCTAACTCGCATACACAGGTAAACATTCGTTCATTTTTCCGTGGTTTTGCAAGCACACGGACTTGGCACAGTGTCGATTTTAAATAAAAGAAAACATACCGAGTTTATTCTTAAAAACCATGCATGCATCGAAGAAACTGGTAAACATCTTTATACTTATAAATTAATAAATTTTGCAAATAAACTCCGAAACGGGTGCACCAGAGTTCTTACTTATTCCTCTAACAATGCACTAGATACAAGATGATGTCCGTAAACTATATTAAGATTTCACTCGCATAGTAAGTATCGGACATTAAATTAAAAGTCTACTTTTATTTTCTATAAACAGCCATGAAATAGCAAAAACGTGAGTACGATGGCGTTTCCAGTTGGCGGATCTAGGTTATTGGAAATTTTTAATGAAACTGACAACAAGCAATTGTTTATTTATTTCATAAAACGTCAACACTGAATTATTCAATCAAAGCTTGATTTAAATTATATAAAAGAAAAAGATTGTGATAACCATCTAAAAAGGGAAATGTCCAAATTATTTTTGTCATTCACCGATCTTAATATTGAAGGAAGCTTCTAGAACATAATATAGCATCGAGCCCGATGTTAAAAAGAAAAACCAGGCGATTATAGCTGTATGAACATAAAAAAAAGCTTTTGTGTGAATGGTCATTGAAATAATGGTAAATCATTGATAACACTATAAGTGGTGAATATATTTATATATCGAAAGACTCTTACATATATGTAGTAGGTTTTCTAATAAATTTATCGGTAAAATTTGTATAAATAATTTATATTCCTATATTCCTTACTAAATGCATCGTGGCAACGAACTCGGAAGTAAAATTTGTACTTCGTAATAAACTTGCGTATATGAAAAGAGAAAATTAATGAATAAGGTATTGTTCAAATACAATTAAAACTGTAAAATTTTGTGTTTTAATCAATACATTTCAGTTGTTTTTTTTTTCTGAATACAGTCTTTGTATCAAATACTCGGCCTATTCATAGGGCGTTATAAGCTAATTTTTACACAGACTGTACTTGGGTCTTGGTTTATAAATATGTATGTACCTTATTGATATGTAAAAAAAGTAAATAAAAATATATTTTTTACATATCAATAAGGTACATACATATTTATGAACCAAGACTCAAGTACCTGTGAATTTTTAAACCCCCCCCCCCCCCCAAATAAATAAATAAATTTATCAGTAAAATGTGTACATTCGCTGATTTTATCCTTGGCGGAAATGAAATAAGAGCATCTGAAGTACAATATCCATAACATAGTATAGCAGGTTTCATAATAAACGTCAATTTATGAAATTGTTATTTTTCAATTTTTTACAAAAAGGGGGTGGGTGGGGTGGATGTACATGTACATCTACTTCATGCGGGATTTTGAACAAGTATTTCTTTCTGCTATAAGCCTATAGGCTGTCAGTAGAAACTACAATATATTTTCTGTCGGTAATGGTATAAATTCAATTCCCCGCGCTTGCGCGGGATTTCATCTAGTAATTTTTAAAACTCGAGACGATAGATGATTGACACGGCGAGAAGCCCAACTTTGAAGATGCTAATGATAAGTACCGAGTAACCACTAACAGTTATAGTTAAATTAGCTGATTAATTCATGATTTGGCAGAACTTTCTCGATCGATCCTACAGTTTACCAATGCGAGTACAGCTACCCTACGACATTACGTAATCGCGCGTTCCATTTTACATGTGGTTAGGTGACTGATTTGAACACAAAACGTTTAATATTTAGAAATCCGTTAGCGCACAATAAATTTTAGTGCCCAGAAAATTAGTAGTGCGCTATATTTTCTCGTTTTACAGTATAATATATCTTTGATGTTATGGAAATTATGACTTGTTTTGAGGCATGACAAGGGTTTACTACTTCATTATTCATTGTCTAAAAAGAAAAGAAAAAATAAAACAATGAGGTTGAGTGTTGTGGCCCTTGAAACCTGTTGTAAAATTATTTATTTCTGTACCTTTTATAACAGCACACTGTGCTACATTTACGTACAATTTACTGTACGTGACAAAAATGTGTTTTATATCAGTAAATTAAATTAACCAACTGTTAATTAAATAGTAAAATAGTCGTAATTTAGTGGCACCTAGGAGAAAAAGGTCCTCACCATGTGAGCACTCATGACATTGCCTCCAGCAGGGCAAGGATCAGCATCATCAACCTGCTGTACAACATTCTCCTCTGGCTTCAAGCTCCTCGCCCCTCTCTATCCCATAGTTGTGCAGAGTAACTGCCGCTTTAACGTACATCACTGCCGTGTCTGGTTTCGTAGGGAGGAGATATAAGCATTGAAACCTAATTTTCAGGTATCCAAATGTTGGCTTTATGAGCACTCTGGTCCTACACAAGGCATTGTTGTATCGCTTTTCGCTGTCATTTGCAGGGCTTACAAAAGGTGTCATGAGAAAAGGGCGTCACTGATAACCAGAATCACCTAGTAAAAGGCTATCATGGTCACCTGAAATACAAATCATTTTCGAATGTGGTCTCTTTTGCACCACTGCAAACAGTTAAGTGTAGGGATTGTAAATCATAAATGTCCCAGGTAATTCCTTTACTAAATCGGTGACATAATGGAGACATTATGAATATCCTCTTGTCATGTGTAGCCCCTGGCCAATTACAGCTGATGCTAGTGATTATAAATGACGGATCACAAACCATCTATAAAAGAAAATGAGGGGGTGGAGGCTGTAAAAATGACACTTCTTTAGGGGTTCTTGTTTTTTAATCGAAGTTCATGTTTATATCGGTGAACAAAAGAAATATTTCGTGGGTTATTGGTGATTTCAAAAGAATATATGAATGTCTCTAAACTGATGCTAAGGTACCGGGACATTAAGAGAATGGTACTGCTTTCTGTTTACAAAATCTGCCTCTTGAGGCCCAGATGGTTTGGAAATTCTTATATGTGTTCCATTTACGCAGCCCAGAACCCTTGGAAATCCTGTTAATTGTGAAATCAAGAAAATTTGGCCCTTTAGCATTACAATATAGTAGAATGAGAAATGGTCTTTTCGGGATATTAATTTACTTTATACAGTTACAGGTAATAACAATGACAATTTTATTAGGAGCTAATCTTCAATGTACACCCTCTGAACCCCCCCCCCCACTCCTATAACTGCTATAATTGACCAGCGTTAAAGTAGCATTTCAACCAGAGTTGTTTTTCTTTAGATGTGCCAAAAACTCATAACCTCTAGCACATACAGGTAATGGCAATGAACCTTAACTTTTGGCTAGGTTTTCAAAAAAGAAAATCAATGATTAAGAAGGATTGCAAGTTTTTCTTAATTGTTCTTAATCATTGGATCATTTAATGAAACAATTATTTTTTTGTTGTCAGTATCTGATGATTAAGCCACGTGAGGGACATTATATTCACATAGCTCTAATTGAATGAGAAAACAGCAATAATATATATTTTAATAAGGGGCAGGCCCTCTTATACCCTCTTCCATACTCACAGACAAAATGTAAAGACTATTTTATGAAAGTTAAAGTAGAATATGATCAAGAGTTGTCTCCCTTCATATGTGTCATAAATCATTAGTTCTATACCTTAAAGTCAATCTATATGAGTCTTAAAAAACCTGCAATGTGTGAAAATTCCATCATCACTTGGTGCGCCCGATCTCCTCTGTGAAATGAAATGTATTGTGGTGCCAATTCTGCAATGAGTGTGGATACACGCCATGCATCGCCCGGCTGTCGATCTTGAGATTTTGATGTCATCACCAACGAGGATGTGAGTAGCACCAGTGGATATAAATCTTAGTGTCACTAGTAATCGAAGGAGGGGTGGGACTGGAATGTTGCTCTGAGTTGGATGTGACAAGTCTGGCAGCTGACGCAGGAGATCCATAATGGTGTCTGGGTGGAACCTGTACCTTGCAAAGACATCATCTGCTGATAATTCTTCCAGTAAATTTGATCCATCCCTGAAATTGCGAGGAAACAATGAGCCATTTGCCGGTGTGCAGCCATTTTTATATGAGCAGACGACACTTGGAGCACACAACTGAAACCTCAAGTAAGCTCTTAAGCTTACTCGAGATTTCAGCAATAATTACTCCGTTTGGAGTATGTGTACTGTACTCGAAGTTTTACAACCTATATTTCGAGTATGTGCTCCAGCTAAAAATTTCGAGACAGCTTTCGAGCTAGATTTGGAGCTGGAGCCAAGTTTTATAACCATGAATTATTTCAAGCCTTACTCCAAATCTATATTTTCGAGCCAGAGTTGGAGCTGGAGCCCGAGTCAATGTATATAACCTCCTAGCCAGGTGTTAGAGCTGTGGTCTGTTGATTATACTGTGAAAATGTATGATTTTTTTTTAAATCTTGTTCTCTGCTCCTGGGTAGTAAGAAAATAAACTAAATGCAAAGTTGTGATAAGAAAGGGTGTCTCTTTTGTAATTGTTAATTCCATATGGCCCCTGGGTCAGGGGTTCTGATGATTGGGGAGCTCTTTTGATGATATAGTGAAAATGCATTATTTCTTTAAAAGTATTCACCTCGCTCCAGGGTAGTGAGGAAATAAACTAAATGCATAGTTATGATGAAGAAGAGACTCTGTTGATTATATAATGGAAATGCATTATCTCTAAAAAGAAAAAAAAAAAAAGAAAAAAAAATCTTTGCTCCTGGGTATAAAACAAACAAACTAAATGCATAGTTGTGATTAGGAAGGGTGTCTCATGATTTCTTAATATCTGTATTTAAAGTTTAATTTCAGGTCCAAGAAATGAATGGAATCATTCAAAACATAATATAAACTAAATCTTGTCGTTTTTAGGTGGTATAAATAGATAAGTATTTAGCACAGGAGTTAAATACCAAACCCATGACGTCATAACTATTGATCAAATATTTGCCGAGTGAAATTAAACCTGACGAGAATTCATGTAAACAAATATACGAAATAGGAGTTTTAGAGCATATACCGTGAATGTTATGTGTGATTCATAAGGAATTAAAGATTAAGAATCAGGTACGCTGATATATTATTATCATGTTTATGATGAACACAGGCAGTGCTTTGGAATTCCTATCAGGCTTTCCTCTGTCGTTCTATAACAAAGATGCAAAAGTTCAAAACTACGCCGCATACTTTGAAACATAATTTTTGTTTGTATCGAAAGCTTGTATTCTATTTTACTGACCGTTCACGGTAGCTCAGTCGGTAGAGCGCTCGCTTCGTGATCGGGAGGTCGTGAGTTCGAATCTCGGCCGCGACAGACCTAAGTCGATAAAAAATAGGTAGCAACTGTTCCTTCGCCATGCGCTCGGCACTTTGGAGTGAAAGTTGCGGGTCTTTCGGATGAGACCTTAAAAACCGAGGCCCCGTGTCACGGCAGGCGTTGGCACGATAAAGATCCCTCACTGCTCAATGGCCCTGAGTGCCGAGTAAAGGTCAAAATTTGAAGCCCTTCACCGGTATATGGTGACGTCTCTATATGAGTGAAAAATTCTCGAATGGGACGTAAAACAATATACAATCAATCTATTTTACTGGGAAAGTGCTGCTAGAATCGTGTGGTTAACATGAATTGATAACAATTCCTTGATCGTATGTTTAAAATGTAAAAAATATGGTAAGGTTTCATGCAAAACTTTGGAATATTTTTTTCTGTGTCGGGAGAGTAAGATTCTACATGTAGCAGCACTTTTCATGGCCCAGTGATATTTTAACATACTTATTTTCACTAAAAGAAAAGAATTGTGTCCGGAGTAGTGTTGAACTCTTCACCTTTTCATTACGGAAACTTTTCTATTTATAGAAATCAAGTGATGACGTCGTAGTGGAGTGCTTCTTTTAGCCTAAGACTCAATGACGTCTATACTATGGATAATTATAGTAAATGTTTTATCTATGGCTTTTCCAATTTCTCAATGTTACATTTTTCGAAAAAAGTCTAAATTCGCCGAAATATGATCTGGGTACTGCCTTAACATACCTGCGCAATACTCAGGAGCAGATTTTCAAAGGAATAATTCGTTTTCACTATATAATCTATAGACCCCCCTCTCCCCTTCAGTGAACCCTGACCCTTGGGCCACACATATCAAAATTTTGGAAGAGACACCCTAGCTCCTCATAACTATGCATTTAGTTCATCGGCTTAATCCGCAGGAGCAGAGAAGTTCTTTGAAGAATTAATGCATTTTCACTATACAATCAAAGCCCCGCCCTAACACCAGAACCCCTGAACCCGGGGCCATGAGACACCCTTCCTAATCACAAATATGCATTTAGTTTGTTTGCTTTATACCCAGGAGCAGAGTTTTTTTCTTTCTTTTTTCTCTTCTTTTTTTTTTTTTATAGAAATAATGCATTTCTACTATATAATCAACAGAGTCTCTTCTTCATCATAACTATGCATTTAGTTTATTTCCTCACTACCCAGGAGCGAGGTGAATACTTTTAAAGAAATAATGCATTTTCACTATATCATCAAAAGAGCTCCCCAATCATCAGAACCCCTGACCCAGGGGCCATATGGAATTAACAATTCCAAAAGAGACACCCTTTCTTATCACAACTATGCATTTAGTTTGTTTTCTTACTACCCAGGAGCAGAGAACTAGAGTTTCAAAAAAAAATCATGCATTTTCACAATATAATCAACAGACCACAGCTCTAACACCTAGCTAGGAGGTTATATACATTGACTCGGGCTCCAGCTCCAACTCTGGCTCGAAAATATAGATTTGAAGTAAGGCTCGAAATAATTCATGGTTAAAAACTTGGCTCCAGCTCTAAATCTAGCTCGAAAGCTGTCTCGAAATTTTTAGCTGGAGCACATACTCGAAATATAGGTTGTAAAACTTTCGAGTACAGTACACATACTCCAATTTGAGTAAGTATTGCTGAATTCTCGAGTATGCTTAAGAGTTTACTTGAAGTTTCAGTTGTGTACTCCAAGTGTCGTCTGCTCATATAAAAATGGCTGCACACCGGCAAATGGCTCATAGGGAACGTGTTCCGCGCAATTTCAGGGATAGATCAAATTTACTGGAAGAATTATCAGCAGATGATGTCTTTGCAAGGTACAGGTTCCACCCAGACACAATTATGGATCTCCTGCGTCAGCTGCCAGACTTGTCACATCCAACCTAGTGCAACATTCCAGTCCCACCCCTCCTTCAATTACTAGTGACCCTAAGATTTATATCCACTGGTGCTACTCACATCCTCGTTGGTGATGACATCAAAATCTCAAGATCGACAGCCGGGCGACGCATCGCGTACGTGTATCCACACTCATTGCAGAACTGGCACCACAATACATTTCATTTCACAGAGGAGATCGGGCGCACCAAGTGATGGTGGAATTTTCACACATTGCAGTTTTTTTTTTAAGACTAATATACATTGACCTTAAGGTAGAACTAATGATTTATGACACATATGAAGGGAGACAGCTCTTGATCAAATTCTACTTTAACTTTCATAAAATAGTCTTTACACTTTGTGAGTATGAAAGAGGGTATAAGAGGGCCTGCCCCTTATTAAAATATTATATATTATTGCTGTTTTCTCATTAAATAAGAGCTATGTGAATATAATGTCCCTCTCGTGGCTTAATCATCAGATACTGACAACAAAACAGTAATTGTTTTATTAAATAATCCAATGATTAAGAATAATTAAGAAAAACTTGCAATCCTTCTTAATCATTGATTTCCTTTTTTGAAGACCTAGCCAAAAGTTAAGGTTCATTGCCATTACCTGTATGTGCTAGAGGTTATAAGTTTTTGGCACATCTAAAGAAAAACAACTCTGGTTCAAATGCTACTTTAACGCTGATAAATTATAGCAGTTATAGGAGTGGGGGGGGGGGGGGGTCAGAGGGTCTACATTGAAGATTAGCTCCTAATAAAATTGTCATCGTTATTACCTGTAACTGTATAAAGTAAATTAATATCCCGAAAAGACCATTTCTCATTCTACTATATTGTAATGCTAAAGGGCCAAATTTTCTTGATTTCACAATTAACAGGATTTCCAAGGGTTCTGGGCTGCGTAAATGGAACACATATAAGAATTTCCAAACCATCTGGGCCTCAAGAGGCAGATTTTGTAAACAGAAAGCAGTACCATTCTCTTAATGTCCCGGTACCTTAGCATCAGTTTAGAGACGTTCATATATTCTTTTGAAATCACCAATAACCCACTAAATATTTCTTCTGTTCACCGATATAAACATGAACTTAAATTAAAAAACAAGAACCCCTAAAGAAGTGTCATTTTTACAGCCTCCACCCCCCTCATTTTCTTTTATAGATGGTTTGTGATCCGTCATTTATAATCACTAGCATCAGCTGTATTTGGCCAGGGGCTACACATGACAAGAGGATATTAAAAATGTCTGCATTATGTCACCAATTTAGTAAAGGAATTACCTGGGACATTTATGATTTACAGTTCCTACACTTAACTGTTTGCGGTGGTGCAAAAGAGACCACATTCGAAAATGATTTGTTTTCTAGGTGACCATGATAGGCTTTTACTAGGTGATTCTGGTTATCAGTGACGCCCTTTTCTCATGACACCTTTTGTAAGCCCTGCAAATGACAGCGAAAAGCGATACAACAATGCCTTGTGTAGGACCAGAGTACTCATAAAGCCAACATTTGGATACCTGAAAATAAGGTTTCAATGCTTATATCTCCTCCCTACGAAACCAGACACGGCAGTGATGTACGTTAAAGCGGCAGTTACTCTGCACAACTATGGGATAGAGAGGGACGAAGAGTTGGAAGCCCAGCAAAATGTTGTACAGCAGGTGGATGATGCTGATCCTTGCCCTGCTGGAGGCGATCCACGGGTATGCCATGAGTGCTCACATTGTGAGGACCTTTTTCTCTTAAGGGCCACTAAATTACGACTTGTTTACTATTTAATTAACAGTTGGTTAATTTAATTTAATGATACAAACACATTTTTGTCACAAACAGTAAATTTGTACATACATGTAGCACAGTGTACTGTTATAGAAAGTACAGAAATAAATAATTTGACAATAGGTTCAAAGGCCACAACACTGAACATGAGTCTTTGTTTTCATTTTAGACAATGAATTTTGAAGTAGTAAAACCCTTGTCATGGCTCAAAACAAAAGTAATAATTTCCATAACATCAAAGATATATTATATGTATTAATTGATAAATGCATATTGATTTGACTAATTATAGTTCTTCACTCAACTTATCAACTGTGAGTAGTAATTTTTGAGAGCCTTGCACATTAATTCTGCATAAACATAGTGAATGAATATGAACAAGGATCCCAGTGGCCAGTGTTGTTCAGGTGGATGTAGTCCAATTAAAACTAGATGTGTCGTAACGCCACGAATGCCCCTGCAGGCATCCAAAAATTCAAATGCCATGCACAAAATGTGCATTTATAACTAAGACAAGAAATAAACTGCAAATTTTAAATTGCACATTTGTAGCCAAGATAATGGATAGAAATTGTGAATTTTTAAATTTTTCCAAGTTCAAGGAGGATAACCGTCAAAAATCTTCGGACCAGGACCAAATTCGAATCTGACCTGTATTTTCTGGTAAAATACCTGCATATGCAATTTCAACCTTATACATAAATCCCTACAAAAGTTAGAAAAGCGGAAACTGAAAATTTCTTAATTTTTTCTGAGTTCAACAGGGATAACCCCGTCAAAAATCATCAGACCATGAACAAATTCAAACTTGACATGGGTATTCTTGTGACGTATCCGTATGTCAAATTTGAGTTGAATGTATGCAACACTTGCCGAGATAATGAAAGGAAAGTCAATAATGACGGAAGAGAGTAACACTATATGCCTCGGCCATTTTATGGCGGGGTCATAAAAATTATCAAATATTTGTATGGCTTCTAGATAAAATCTTGCAAAAGATAATCTTTGAAATAGGATGCAGAGATACTATTATCTGATTTAGCTAGAAATAATGAAGCTTGAGAAGGATGATTGTTAACCAAAGTGACAACAGTGATGGAAAAATACAAAATCACAAAAAAAAATCCGGGGGGGGGGGGATAATTTTAAAATGGAAGCGACTTCATACATATGTACTTAGGAAAATTGATAAATAGTTGACATTTTTTTTCTTCTAAAATTTGAAGAGCATCTATTTTATACTTTTATTTTTTGACATAATTAACGACCCCGCTTAAAGAACCTCGGTTATTCATAACGTCAAAAACACACTTTTACCACGTCTATGTACCCATCATTTGAAAAATCGTTTAAAAACAATTATTTAAAAAAGTAATTAGACTTTTAACCTAAGATTTCCTTAATTTGTTAATTCTTATGAATTATGTAAAAATAGTTGCTTTCAAAGAGTAAGTTGATGAGTGACATTTATTAATTACAATTCTAAGTATTTAATTTTGTTTTCAACCTTTATCTATAAGTGCACCGGTTCCGTAGAACCCCGGCATACTATACAATAACAAAATTAACAGTAAAAATAATTTTAATAATTGTATAATTACAAGTTAATCATCATTTAATTTATAGGATTTTCTTAAAATTTAAAATAATAATAATTGAAATAAAACAAAATTGACAACTTTCTTTAAATGTTATGGGTGTTTCGGCTTTGGCCGTGGAACTATTTCCTCCCCGTCCTTCCAAAAAGTGAAAGGATGACTGCACTAAAGGACATGCGAAATTCGCCATAAAAATAAACTTTCAAAACAAGCATTCTTCTTCTCATTGCAAGAAAGGTCAACATCCAATCTACAACTTTTATGTAATAACGTTTAATAAAAGAGTGTATTTACGAAGTTCGAATCTGTTTTCAAAGGCAGGGGTATCACAATTACGTACTTGAATCTCCGTTCGATAATGAGGACGCCCACTTTTTTAGACTTTATACGTACACGTAGTCAGCGCATGTTTGTCTATTGTTCTACGTTTAACAGTAGTTGTATATTTGCATAAATAATAATGTGTCAAAAGAAGATTAATAGACAAATATGCGCTTATAGTTAAAAAGAGAAAAAACTGCTTCTTCTTAAATTCGCTCTCTGTGTTGTAACCAAGGATCGTGACATGTTGAATATTATAATTCACCACGTGATTTCTTACCTCAGGTAACTTTGTGAATACTAAATTCCGTCACGTGACTTGTAAGGTAGCATGTTTTGTGCTAACTGGGGCATTGTGTTCGAACACGTTAAGTCATCTGGCATTGATATAAAATCTGCTTTAACTACATGACGTGCTCAAATTCTTAATTTCGTTTTGAAACCTTTGTCAGAAGTGTATTTGTGCCATACAGAATGGAGAGGGAGATTGGAAAGAGTGATCAAGTTCTTTTTTCCAAACAATGTCATTATTATTTATCAAGTATAATTTTAGACCCATTCTTACAATGTTAGCTCCACCTCTCATGCATATGTAATGTTCAATCAAGGGCAGGTAAGTATAAATTCACTATATTTGGAAAGCAGTAAGGACAAAAAACATTGAATCATTCTATTGTATCACAGTCTAAAATCATTTTCAGATTTTGAATTTGGTTCCAAATTGACAGGATTCTTTTATAAACATACATAAGTGAAATAAGGTTTAGATGTAAAAGCAACAGAAGCAACCGAAAAAGACCCAAAAACAGGCGTTAAGTGCAGTCATCCTTTGTCGAGCACTGGATTTTCACTGTGATCTCGTCCGTGAAAATTACATCATTGAAATGTCCATTTGATGAAGCACAGTTGATAGCAAATTTTAGTCTCTTCGATCTGTTCAGGATGCGAACTTGTTGGCAGTATTTTACACTTCGCCGTTTCCACCCCAATTTCTGCAATGCCAATTGCACTGTCACTTACACTTGGTCCGAATCTATCCCTCAACAATCTTGACAGTTCAGATGCTGAGCGTTCTCGGTCTGATGAAACGGCATTGTCTAAATACTCCAAATGTTCATCAGACAATTTGATGCGTGGATCTCTCCCATTTCGTTGCACTCAGTCATTTATGCTGCCAGTCGCTCTATACCGCTTCAAAAATTCTGAAATTCCTTGTCTGGACACAAGAACAATATCTTCTCTGTTAATGGAATCTCGTATTTGGGTATTGTTCAGTCCATTATCCTTTAGCAAAATTATCCGCCGCCGAATGTAGGAGATATTCTGGTACTGGGAGGTGCAGGGATGTACGTAATCCACGCCTAAAGTACATGGGTACATATGCATTGAAAATTATGGGATTTTTCGCTCATACGGCTCATGAGGATATCGGATACCTGCCGTTCATATTGGTCAGAGTGATCTTCAATTAAGTTTTCCAAATTATCCATATTTTAACACAACATGTTACATGTACATATGCACAGCATTAAATATTTTCGGTTCCGTTTTTTTTTTTCGTACCCTGTGCTTTGTCTCTGTTCAGAGATCTTCATGAATAATAGAATGAACATGACTAAATTAACTCGTATTTTAATAATTAAGGATTAAATATGAAAAATTTATATGATGTATACTGTTTCTTGTGTGATTTTTTATATTTAAAGTGATTTAACCTCGAATCATATTTTCCGTTCCTTTCCTCCTTCCGTTCCGCGTTTTAGCAACACCCGAGTATATGTGCCTAATGTGATAAATTCTCCACAAATATAGAAAGAAATTGACACAGTACAAGGGTTTTGCCCAAAATAATAAATTACTTGACTACTGAATTTTTGTGGCTTTTTAGGTCACCTGAGTTTACTCAACTAGGGTTGAAGAGGAATAAAAATTGAGAATTTCATGGTCACTGCCCCCCCTGGGGCCTGAGGGATGGGGCCAAAACCATTAAAATTAAAGCAATCTTAAAATCTTCTTCTTTTCTCCTGGACATCAACAGATCAAGCAGTCAAAATGTTGGCATGATTGTAATAAGCATTGAGCCCTCCACCAAAATTGTGAAATTCATGGTTAGGGGTTCTGGTGCTAGCTAGGGCGGGGCTCTATTGATTATATAGTGAAAATGCATTATTTCTTTAAAAATCTTCTCTGCTCCTAGGTATTTAGCAGATAAACCAAGTATATAGTTATAATGAAAAAATATCACCTCTTCCAAAATACTGAATATCTTAGGCCCTGGGTCAGCGGATCTGGTATCAGGGCGGGGCTCTATTGATCATATAGGGAAAATGCATTAATTCTTCAAAAATCTTCTTCTCTCCCCCTGTATATAAAGCAAATAAATTAAGTGCATGGTTATTATGATCAAGGATGCCTCTTACATTAGCTAGATTGTGAAATTTGTGGCCCCAAGTTGAGGGGTTCTCTGGGGAAGGGAGGGGAGCTCTATTGATTATATAGTGAAAGTGCATTATTTTTGTGAAATCTCTCAGCCCCTGAGTTTTTTAACCTTGGACTTCCACTTGCATTTGAGAAACTTTAGCCTTTGCCATGAGCTGCCAAACAGGGGCATCAGTGTTTCACAAACACATTTTGTTGATCCTATATTGGTCAGATACAAATCAATCAAGGAGAGAAACAACAGGAAGTGGGAGACAATCGTGGCAGTACTTCTCTATAATGGATGATCACCCCGCTGTGAACCCCACTACGGTAACCTCATCAATGCAAAACTCAAATGCATCAAACACCCCTTCTTATTCAAAGCCTCCCACCCCAAAAAAAAAAAAGAACTGATAAAGAACCAATATGGGTTACCCAATACCATGAGGGGTTGAAGGTAATTCATCAAGAAAGAATGGAGTTGGAAAAAGAAAAATTAAAATTGGAAGGAGAGTTGCTGCTCTAGAAAAACTGATAAATAAAGAATAAAGCAGTCATTAATTGGTTTCATAAGGGTTACGGTCTACTGTCCCTCTGTTCCAAAGTTTATAAAAAAAATCTTTAAAAAAATCCTAACATTGATTTTATGTACGACCAAAGCATTACATTCAAATGGAATAAAGTCTAAGGTATGAAGTGAGACTTACTTTTTCAAAATTGCATTTATGTCTAGTCATCTTATGAAGAAAATTTAAGACACTGACAGAAAGAGAACTAAATTATTAAGTGAATCGCTGTTAAAAAATTATACCCGTTGAAAAAAAAATTCGAATGTTTGTGTTTAATTATGTCTCCCATTCAAAGGGGAGACTTATAGTTTTTGTCGATTCTCTTATGTCCAGGCCATAACTTTTATATCCTTTGACATTAAGACTTCAAACTTTGAACATAGACAAATGACATTGAGGAGGAGTGCAGGCCACCAAAATTTTGACCTTGACCAATTTTTGAGGTCAATCTTTTACATTAAAATAGAATCCAAGCCATAACTTGAGATTCCTTTGATATTAGGACTTCAAAACTTGGAACATAGAAGACTTTGATACAAGATGAACTGCTCCAAAATTTTGACCTTGACCATTTCTTCATCAAGGTCGAATTTAGAAAACATGACAAAAGACTATTACTTAAGAACCCTTTGACATTAAGTAGGCCTTTCAACTGCCGCTAGGGTTCGATGAAAAGAACGATAACCCATTACCGGAACTTGTTTAGAGCGGGTCCGACGAAGCTAATTGTTTTTAAGGATGTCAAGTTTTAGCATTTCCCAAGTGTTCCTTCACCGACAGGGAAATCCAGTGGTTTTAAAATTTAGGTCAAATGTTCTACTCAAATATCATGTAGTTATAGACACTGTACAATAATATATAAGTGAAATTTTTAGTAAAAATATAAAGTGAAATCCATCCCCCTTCTTAATTTGATTAAATTTTTATACTTGATCGTTCTTCTTCGTGCTTAGTGAAAAGAATAAGATAATTTATTGTTGCATTTCATTGTAGAAATATTTATCTTTATAGATGAAGCACAACAATGCACAAATTAAAAAACATAGCATTATATTTTCTTCTTCATAACAACTGTTAGGTAGAGTTAAAAATCTTGAATATAGTCCATTCCCCATTCATTGATCCCGTTATTCCAGGTATAGAGTGAAGGCATTCTCCTTGTTTTGGTCAACCCTTTTGTGTACCAAAGGATATAAGGAACCCTTTTGTGTACATAACAATACCAATTGAAGCAGCCTATATGTCATTCCTATAAACGATAACTCAAAAATCGGCACTTTGTTGGTCATGTTTTACATTTGAGTTACCTGTCCTTAAAACACCACATCGTACAAATCTAATATTAATAATTAATTTTTTTTATGATTTAATCAAAGGTATGTATAGGTTATAATCTTTTTTAAGAATTTCATGTACCTACAAATATCTCTATCAATTGTTTTTTACCATATGTATAACTTGAAAAATCAGTTGAAAGGCCTACATTAAGACTTCAAACATGGAGAGGTAGTATAGAACAAGGGTGAATGCCAACATTTTTTTAACCTTGACCTATTAATAAAGTCAAGGTCAACCTGTTACATGAAAATATAGTCCAGGTCATAACTTGAGAACTTTTCGACATAAGGATTTCAAACTTGGAACAAGGAAAGACAACATTCAGACTAAATGCACGGCATAAATCTTTGACCTTGACTGCTTTCTTTATTCAAGGTCGAATTAAGAAAAAGATGACCAGACCATAATTTAAGATCCTTTGGACATGAAGATTTGAAATTTTGTACACAGATCGAGGAATTTGAGCTGAAATGAACTGCATTATTATTTTTGACCCTGATTGTATTATTGCCCTTGTTAATGTTGGTAAAAAACAAAACAATACCCACTAGCTTCTTCAGAATTTATTCTTCATATCAGAGGGACATTAGACCTTAACAAATATTCTGGTCAGTTTTGCTGTATAACCTGAACCATATACTAGATTCTTTTATCATCATATGATGCATTTTGAATTCATACAAGTTTAATGCTTTATATCTAAAATTTATACCCCCTTTACAGCTCATCATTACATACAAACCTATCGGCTGATAAATACAAATATTCATACCATGCTTTGTTGAACTTCAAAGATAAGACCATTAGAAATGATTTTTATGCCCCCTGATCGAAAGATCCCGGGGGTATATTGTTTTTGTCCGTTTGTCTGTCTGTCTGTTGTCAACTTTAACCTTGCCCATAGCTTTTGATTGGTTAGAGCTATGACTTTCATATTTCACATGTGTATTCCTTGTGACAAGATCTTCCTTTGGATACCAACAACTTTGACCTTGACGTTTTACTTACTTTTAAAAAACTTTAACCTTCGCCATAACTTTTGAACAGTTGCAGCTAGGGCTTTGAAATTTCACAGGTATATTCCTTGAGACATGACCTTTCTTTGGGTACCAACATTTTTTATCTTTTGGCCTGGATTTTGACTTGCATTTGAGAAACTTTAACCTTCACCATAAGCTGCCTCACGGGGGCATCAGTGTTTCACAAACACATCTTGTTATTATTTAAACTGCTCAGCTGACTTCAGAAGAAAAGAAACACAGTGTATTTGTTAAATAATATCTTTAACATTTAAACAAAATTTTCTGCAAAAAACTGTAAAACCTGTGACATTTGATAACTAACACTTCTTTCACTAGTGGTCTTACTGGACAGAGCTTCTACACCAAGACTTGGGAAAATCTGAACAGCAAATCCTCTAATGTTGTCTACGGAATAGAATCTAATCTTTGTGGACTTATTTATGTTGGTGAAACCAAGGGTTCACTTCATAAACGAATATCGGGTCACACATTTCAAATAAACAACGGGGGCCAGCAGCTTCTCTACAAGCACTTTAATTTACCTGATCATTCAATTTTGTCGATGAAAGATTTACCATCATACCAACAGTCCATCACTGAGTACACCTTTACATAGAAAACGAAAAGGATTTTGGATTAGAAAACTAAGGACGGCCTTTCCCTATGGATGCAATGACAATGTCGATAGTGTTGGGAATCTTTCCAGTCCACAGTACAACAATGTCAATGTGATGGGACTTTTCAACCATACACAGAGACGTAAACGTAGTAACGGGCATCGGTCTTACAATAAACCTTTAATACACGATGTCTCTTTTGATTCGTTACTACCTTATGTAAATCGACAGTTGGGTCTTCATCACATTCGCACCAAACTTTACTCTGTCCCTTTGAAACTTTTGCATAGTCCATTTTTTGATCCCTCGACACCAGAAAACAGGCTCGGATCTGTGATTATGGATATTCCAAATTATAGGCTTTTTAAACCGCCACATTTTACGGAGGAAAATGCAGCTAAAACAACCCGTTTTTTCCTTAAACTCCAATATTCCAGCAAAGGAATTGACGCGGTCAATATAAGTAACATTCTTAATCACAAAAGGGCCCGACTTGTATTCCACTATATTTCAAGTTGAAGACTACACCTTGTATTTCCTACAAATACACATCGACTATTGCTTCCAAACATTTTAATTACAAGAAAACTTTACAGGGCCTGGATATCGAATATCTGAAACATAATCCTCCTTCGTTTTCGTGTTCTTCTTCACCCTATAACTATAGTCCTGCTGGACACGTTATTACTGGTGACGTAAATATAGTTGATGAGGACCTTAGATCACTAATTTTAAAAGGTCCGAAATATAGGGAACCCCGATCCTTTTACTGGCGTCGTAATTTCATACATATTATGGATTCTGTAGAGGATTACACCGGGCGTTGGGTCAGACATGAAAAAGAAGACCTTGCCACTTTGTCAGAATGGATTAAATCTATCATATATATGTAAAAATCTCGCATTAAACGATTGAGGGACCGTATGAAAACCATCTATCCTTCTGTATTTCATAATTCAGAAGTGGAAAAAGAATTACATGGATTACGCGATCAGTACGTACTGGTCCTTGCTCACAAAGCAGGTAACAACATTGTCTTCGTAAGGCTCATTATATAAATTGTATTTTAGAGGAACTGGGATTTAATTCTACAAGAGGAAATCCAACTTATACCCATAGCTCCCTTTTAAGGAGGAAATTCTTCAAAATCATATGCCAGTTTTGAATATTCTTAACATTCCCAACAACCCAAATAAATTCGAATTACCATATCTATATTGGATTCCGAAACTTCAGAAAAATCCTTACAAACAAAGATACATAGCGGGTTCAAGTAAATGTTCTACCAAGCCTCTTTACTAGATATTAGCAGTAGTGAAGGAGAAACTTCAAGAGTACTGTGCAACAATATATTCAAGAAGTGGTGTAAATCAGATGTGGATACTAAAAAATTCCAAGGAACTTTTGGAACACTTGAAATAAAAAAAAAAATAACAAAATAGACAACACAAACGCTTACGACTTTTCAACTTTATATACAACTATTCCATCGAAAAATTAAAGTCCAAACTTTCTGACACCGTTGACAGCTGCTTTTGCAATAAAAATGGAACTCGTAAATTTACTTACATTGTCATTGATCATTTGTAAAATTACTTTGTTAAAAACAATTTGATTGTACACACAGGTACTCTGAAGTTGACATCAAAAAGATGCTCGAGTTTCTGATTGACAATATGTGGTTTTTGGAGACCAGGTCTTCCAAAAATCTGTTGGAATTCCCATGGGTACCAATTGCGCCCCGTTATTAGCAGACCTATTTTTGTATTCATATGAAGCAGAATTAGTTCAAAATCTTTTACGTGAAAAGAAGAAAACACTTGCTGTGGCCTTCAACTCGACATTTAGATATATCGACGATGTATTGTCAATTAACAATAGTTATTTCTATTCTTATGTCGACACGAAATATCCCGGTGAGCTTGAGATAAAAGATACCACAGAGTCTGACACATCTGTTTCATATTTGGATATTTCATTAGAAAAAGACGTTAATGGTAATCTAACAACAAAATCTTTATGATAAACATGATGACTTTTACTTTTCAATCGCCAACTTCCCTTACTTATGCAGCAATATACCCTTTTCACCTGCATACGGGGTTTATATCTCTCAGTTGATTCGATACGTCAGAGCATGCTCTACGTATGAACAATTTCTAAAACGAAGTATGTTACTGACAAACAAGTTGATGAAACAAGAGTATCAGCAATCTCGTTTAAAGTCATCATTTTGTAAGTTCTATGGTCGATACAATGACCTTGTCAACAAATACAATCTTTCAATAAATCAAATGCTGACTGGCTTTTTTCATACTAATTGTTAGGCCATTATTTACATATTGAGTTGTCGACGGATTTTTCCGTTATTTCCCGATCATGACAAGGAGCAGGGTGTGACCGGTCGGCAGGGGATGCTCACTCCTCCATGGCACTTGGTCCCACCTCTGATGTCTTAGAGGTCGTGTTTGCTCTGCTCCTATTTTGTAATGTTTAATGAACTTTTGAGCTCGAATACTGTTCGTTATATCCACATATTTCATATAGTATCTTAAATAGTTACATACAAATTTATTATGTGAAAAATTGTCAACATTTGTATCTTAAAGTGTCGAGCTTACCTATACAAATAAAATAAGAGGAAGAGATAGAGTCCCATGCAGTTGATCTGCCCATTGTTGCCCATTAAAATTTACAGCAGATATTATCTAATTCAGTTCCCCAGTTAAGTTTCATAAATGATGATTTTTGTTCACCTATCCTTTGTTACATTAGAAACAGTCTCTTAACATGTACTTTTTCCTGTTGGAAGTTATTGTAAAATATATGCAAGTGCCATGTGTTGAAAATACAACTGATCAACTTAACATTTACATCTCAATACAGTTTTACATTGTATAATTTTCTCAATGTCCATACACATTTTTAATTAGTGTATGGAGCTTCTTTATATATATATATATATATATATATATATATATATATATATATATATATATATATATATATATATATATATATATATATATATAATAATTATTATTATTTCCTTGTAATATGATTATTGTAATTAAAAAGTTGTAGTTTATAATTTATTATGGCTAAACTACATATTGTTGTACTTAAATTTGATACTAGGTAGTAGGTTAAGTGTTATATGTGGTTTATGTACATGTTTGTACACTAATTCACTTCTTGTCCATTGATTCATTTAATTATATATGTATTTTATTACCCACAAATTACGAATTGCATAATTTTTGTTTGTGTATTTGCTAACAGTAAAAATAGGGTAGATGTATTTTTATAATCAGCCGCAACAAAAGATTGCGATTGGTATGGTTAATTAATAAAAACCCCATCAAAAAGTGAAAATATTGCATATGCCATCTGTTCTTGAAGTTATCAAAGACCGGACCCCCCACCCCACCCCACCCCGAACTGCGCATGCTCTTCTTTTTTCCCTAAGCGGGGGACACAAATTCTCTGAATTAGCTTGTTCTATGATAGCATGCTTTAAAGACTTCTGTGAAGATGGAACATCTGAAGACTAGTGTACATGTTTTGAACTTTCAAGAAAAAAATTAAAGAACTTTTTAAAACATGCTATTAAAATAAAAAGTATTGCATAAATCAAATGTTGGCCTTCTGGCCATAGACAAACTTACCTTACTCGTTGAGCATCAGTGCCAGAAGCCACGAATATTGATTGATTATTATTGTTTAACGCCGAGTCGGCAATATTTCAGCCATATTTCGGCGATAACTCGAAGCATACGATATTGAGATGTATTACGTCTCAGACGAACCACTTCAATTATACCCTGTACTTATAAATTTCATAACAGAGAAAAAAATGGTAGAGTATGTTACATCTATTTACTTAGCTCACCTTTTGTACAATCTTTTCTTTCTTTCGATCGATATCATGATTATATAGCTATATGATTACATGCATATGAAATTTCAACGATAAAATATAAAATAAAGAAGTAAGAACACTGTGCCGGATAAATCTGCCACTTCCAAAGTGGCAAATCGGCGCCCGCCAAAGTCTTAGTTTACATAAAATCTATATATACCATGAGATAGACCATCACTTACAGAGTTCAAAACTATCTTTGTTACAGGTGAATCTCACCTGTCAGGTGAGATAATCACCTTTGAAAAGAAAATTCCCATGGGAAAAATGAAGTTCCTATAGGAAAATTAAAATTCCTGGGGGATATTATCAAAATCCTACAGGATTCGATCATTTCCTGTAGGATATTTCAGAATTCCTGCAGGAAATTAATTTACTATGGGAGAATTTAATCTCCTGTAGGAATGTTATTTCCTATAGGAGGAAGAAAAAATCCCTTAGGAAAGATGTTTCCCTTAGGATTTCCTAAATTCCTATAGGATTTTTTTTTCAGTGAGAAATTCCTATAGGAATATTTCAAACCTTTTGAAATTTTTGCTTGCTCCTAAGGGAGAAAAATATCCTGTAGGAAATTTTAAGTTCCTATAGGACTTTTTCTTTTCCTAGAGGAATTTGTTTCATCTATTTGTTCGACTGTAGCAAATTCTTACCAGTATAAAATATTTTGTATCAGAGAAAGAATCATAAAGAAACATCATTAATGTGATTGAAAAACATACTATATCTTAAAATAATTCCTTCCTGATGCTTAAAGGCAATTTAAAAGGTTATCTGTGGGGAATTAGTTTGAACACAATGGTAAAAATATGTATAATATTTTGTACAAAACAATATTATATCACAGTTGACCATTTCTACTGCTACATACTACTGCAAGACAATTTTATGTCAAAATTTGCATTCTAATTTTGAATAGATTGATAAATAGGATGAACTTTATAAAAATACTTGCTGTGGGGCATATGTTACTCTAAAATGCTGAAAAAATGCTCGAACCTTAGACGTTTATTGAATAAAGTGTATTCAAAATTAGTCAAAACCTGCCTCTGCAAATTACTATCAAGCAAGAGGTTCTTGAGATACTTTACTGGGCATCATATGGAATTGCTAATGTAGCAGAGAACCTGCTGAACTTTAATTGACCTGAAAATCACTAATAAGGGTCATTAAATTATTGATAATTTCAGACATGTCTGCTCTCATTTTTTTTTCTCAATATTTTTGAAACCTTGTTAGTATAGCAAAATCATTCGTTCTTAGAGATAACAAATACTGTTTATTAATTCATTCATAATGAATTACCTCCCTTGGATCCCCCACTTATAAAAAGAGACCCTTGGATCCACCAATAAATTCTTTGAATCTTAATGTATGATTCATGTAACATAGATATATTTTCTATATGACTTAATTATTCATATAAAGAATAAACTTTCTTATCTCCCATACAGAAGAGTACCATTGTTATATATATTTCAATATTTGTTTCATATTTCTTTTTTTTCTTCAAATTTCCCCTTGAATCCCCAAATAAACTGGATCCTTGGATCCATCACTTAATTCTATGGAGCTATTTAACTCATTCATGTTAAGCTTAAGTTATGTAGTTGATATCATTTTGTTGAAATCAAAAAATAATTTACGTTATCAGATAAAGGTATGTTCCTCTCACTTTCATTCAACAGCCTGAACATAAGACATTGATATTCTTGAGTCCTAATTAACATATTAAAATCATTTACTTTAAAATAAATTTAAAATACTTCTAATATCTCAAACTTTTTAATTCATGAAATATTTCCCACTCCCCTTGGATCCCCCTCTCAAAAGATTAGACCCCTGGATCCACCACAAAATTCTCTGGATCTATGTTTGAATATTTTTTTCTTCAAATTAAATCAATGCATATGTGATTAGATGAAGTTCTTCTTCCTTTGGATCCACAACTTAAAATTTAATTGATCCATATTATCTGTTATCAAATTGTTATCACATGTAATATCTTTGTTTTCAAATATAAGGAAATGCAAATGCTGTTTATTAATTAATTAGTAAATTATGTCCCACTCCCCTTGGATCCCTCACTCAAAAGAATAGACCCTTGAATCTACCACTAAATTCTTTGAATCTATATATAATTCACACCTATATATATAATATATGACTCATTCGTATAAAGGATAAATTTTCTTATCTCCCATACAGAAGAGTTACATAGCTACATTTCAAATTTTCTTTCATGAATATCTCATTTTTTAAATTGATAAATTATTCCCCACTCCCCTTGGATCCCTTATTAAAAACCTGGATCCTAGGATCCACCACTTAATTCTTTGGAGCTATATAACTCACTCATATTGAATGTATGTAACTTTGACATTATGTTTAAAACATTGTACCATAGGACTGGCGGTAAATTTAGATTTTGCTTTCATGTTGCTGTGGTGTATTTGCCAGAAGAATCACAGTTTTTTTTAAATCACGCCCACCTTTTGGCATCAAGCCATACTGTGTCAAGACCTTGACTAATGAATGAATGATGTCAATTTCAAGACCAAGGCAATGGCTGATGAATGAATTAAGTCAACATTTTAAATTTCAAAAATACTAACATTATTTAGCTTGTCGGTGTCCGCTTCATAAATGGTTCTGTATGTTTTCTCCGCGTATCCTTAATCAGTAAATGATACGTCCTATCTCGAATTCTCGTCATTTTCTTTCCCGTCTCCAAATACATATAGCAATTTCACATCAGAAGTCCCCGCATTTTTTTACTTCCAATACCATTTCAAACTTTCATTAAAATGTCACAAATCATTTCATTTTTTTCTGTACGCCGATTGCCATAAAGAAAAAGTTCAATGCCGATGTTTCCCATATCCATCCCCCCTTTTTTCAAAAAAAAAAAAACGATCTAGAAAGATAACTTTTTCTTTCAGAGTTGACGGCTTGAACATAAAAGCCTACAATCGCTACCCCTATACCTGTACCTGACAAAAATCATGTTTTCTGCGTCTTCAACATTTCAAAGGTACAATATCTTCACACGTACAAATTCCGATTTTTTTATCAACAACTTGTAGTAGCAGTGCCGCAGTAAAGTATGATCCTTGCAGATGGAGACAGCTATCTATACAGACTCCGGACCGTGTCTTGACACCTCGTAGTAGGCGGTGCTATTTATCAACTCGCTTTTCTCTCGTTGGTCCTCTGGTACAAGTAACTTACACAATAGATATTAATTGGTTAGCTGTAAATACACTCACAGTTTTTATTCACTCAGGGCTCTGCCCCTCGTGAATGAAAAACTGTGAGTGTATTTACAGCTAACCAATTAATATCTATAGTGTAACTATAACATACTTTATATTATCAGATAAAGCTAAATTCCTCTCCCTTTCGATCAACAGCTATGAACATTAAACATGCCTGATGATCTCAATTATTCATAGGTTTAACATATTTATCAAAATCATTTACTCTTAAATATAAAATACTTTTAATATCTCAAACTTTTTAATTCAAAAAATATTTCCCACTCCCCTTGGATCCCCCTCTCAAAAGATTAGACCCTTGGACCCTCCACAAAATCCTCTGGATCTATATTTGAATATTTTTTCTTCAAATTAAATCAATACATACATTGTATGTGATTAGAAAAAAGTTCCTCTTCCTTTGGATCCGAAATTTTAAAAAGGCAGATGAAAGATTTCATTATCACCTCCCATTTATCCCAGCATCTACACTTGTCCGTTATGCACTGCATGACAATAGCATAAAATTTGAGAGCAGTATAAAAAAAATTAGGTTAACTTAAAAATCACATTTAAGCCAACAGCATTGATTCATTTGTTTCCTTGGAACCAGTACCTAAATGAGTGTGTGTTGAAAATGGCAGCAGAAGAAATCAAGGGGAAAAACAAAACAATTTGTATTAAAAAAAAAATTAATTTCTGGTTCTGTCATTTGAGATGTTCATACATAACCTACTAATAATCCTTCCATTTACATCTCCAACTGATAATATTTAAAATTTATTAATGCTAACTTTCAAACAATTTATATTATTAAAAAAAATAAATTAAATTAAATCTGCAATCAACAATTGGATCACTCCCAATTACCCACTGTTCACAAGTAATCTGATTGTATGATATAGGAACTCCTTTCATTGTAAAGAATTAACTTCTGTACAACATTTAAAAATTGTTTGACTTATCATGTAAAAACAAAGTGTTGATGGACAAATGGATGGACAATGCAATTCTAACTGTGCATCCGCATTCCATGCAAGGTCCTAAATATCACAATATAATAAGTATACTACTTCAAAGAAATTAGGGCATATTGACTGAATGCAAGTTAAAAAGTATGGCTGTTGCTTGATTTCTGAAACTTTTGAGGGTTTGAGATAATGAAGATGACAATCGTATTAATTCCAAAAATTGTATATGTATTAATCACTTTAAAATATCCCTTGTATATTACATTTTTTTAACTGACCAAACCTCAACAGCAATCTTTGTACATCCAAAAAAAATAAAACCCAGAAAAAAACATGAAACCCAACACACCTAATGACAGTTGACCTAACTAGTAAATACCATTAATTTCATTGTATTATAGAGATTGCATGTATCTATTGCTGTGTATACATGTGTATATATCTGATGCATGTAGGTCCATTAGAAGCCAGCTAGGACCCAGTTCCAAATAAATCCTTTTAAAATTACCCAAAAATCAAGATGAAAATTCACTGACAAGCACTGTTTAATTCATCAGAAATCTAAATTTTTGGATTGTAATACAGTGTACTTAATTTATAAACTGAGATGTGAATATTAAAAATTAGGATAAACTTTCAATCTATTTTTAGAGTCTTTACTTTGCAGTAGAATGCAACTTGCACAAGATGTCAATATTTCTCCATTTTTCAACTTTTTGAATCTAAAATTAATTGAAATGGTATAGGATTTAATTTGTACTAAAAATGGTCAATTAAATCTTGGTAAAAAATTACATCAACATGCAGTTCTTAGTTAATATAGATACCAAGGTATAGCAATATCCAATCAAGGAAATTGTCTTGCATGTAGCAGAGTTGTTGAGTTACTTGATATACCTGCAGTCAAACCTTGTTATCTCGAACGCGATGGGACCAAATTAAAATTAAACCTAAAAGTATCCAAAGATTTGAGATAACTAAATGTAAAAAACATTAAGAACATGGTTGGGACAGACAACTCGCTTTGACATATCACTGGTATTCAAGATATTGGTGTTCGGGATATTGAAGATCAACTGTATTAGACATCTAGACCCTGTTTCTTCTCCTTATTTCAATTTACTTTCACTTATTTTTCTTCTGACTCATCAATTATTTTAATAACAGTTTAATTAGAGTTGTTGGGTTAAGCAGTCAATAATATATTTTTTAAAATAACTTTTTAACTTTTGATACAGAATTATAAGGCTTAATCCATGTGCGACACTATGTGTTAGCTAAAGGACACACAAATCTTTCCTTATAGATGGACTTTTCTTTGAAATCGTTTTTATATCTATGAAATTATTTGACAAGTATGAAATTTGCTTTTATTTCAGTAGACGAATTTCGTCAACAACCCTAAGCCTCTTACCAATGAAAATGACAGTAAATGTCACATAAATCACATTGTCTTGCCCCATGTATTGGTACAATTTCACCATGATATTATTAATTATTGACCATTTAATCATGTTTAATAATCTGCATATATAACTGCCTTTAGAAATATATTTTTATAGGTAGGTCCCCTACATTACATGTACTGTCAGTAGGAGCAGTCAAATGACCATGTGTCTAAAATCATGTCTGATTTGTACATTCTCTCTCTCTCTCGCTAACGGGCCCTTGGCTTTCTTTAAAAGTAGAGGAATCCACACCTGTGTTCGTTTAAAGCAACATGCATGTTTAATTGGTGCATGAATAAACTAATTTTATCATGTTTATAGTATTATAGATCTTTTTGTATTTTATAAATATTTACATTTAATAGGTTGTGCGTGACAATGTACTACATGTACATATATATTTGTGACTGAGGACCGCGTGTACAGTTCTAAGCTTACATGTAACAGTTAAAGTTTGTTTATGTGTATATACTCACTGATACTTACATCGTGGACAGCTGGTGAATGCGCACGCGAAATGCATCTTGTAATGGAACAGCTGATCACTGAACAGTAGCCTTTGACGGCGTCTAAGTTACGATTTAGTTCCCTATACCAACCAATAAAAAGTTCTTAATCACATATTTCACATAAATCACAAGTTGCAGCTTCGTGTTTAATCCACTGAGAAAACACTAAGCAGTCTAAATTTTGCATGCTTAGTCGCCGATCTTGGTAGTCGGTGCACGTGCTTTTAATTGTCCGATTCCCGGGTGCGTTTGATTTAATGCAATTGTAAGGTTACATTTTGAAAGAACGATTTATGATATGTGTTACTGTAGACTTCATACTGTTTGATGACTGTTCCTAAATACTGACCAGGTCTATAGGATTTATTGTATACTAGAAAACAAAGTTACTATAATATGCCCCTCATTATATGACAATAATATTACATATATTCTTTATTTATCATATATATTCATTTTGCTTCTCGACAAGGTTTTTTGGTCGGTATTGCCCTTGAAATGTTTGGATGCCCCCCCCCCTCCCCCTTTCCAAATTGAAATTGCTTCCATACAACTATATCATGCGCGGATCCAGGAAATTTTCCGCAGGATCAGATACAATATCGAACTGAGAAATTATTTTGTCAAGCAAACAACTTTCCTTACTATTTCACATGGGGTCTGTGTTTTCTATAAGGATGGGGTTTTCAACAGTTTAATTAGACTGGGATTTCAACATTTCCTTACCTCCCCCCCCCCCTTTCTCCCGTCGTTTAGATCTGCGATGGCAAACTGCTTAATTATAAATTTTACATCCTTGACGTTCCTTGACGTTGTTTGCAGGTAATTGAACGTGCTGGATTAATTTTTTTTTTTTTAAGTCAACTCCCCTCCTCACACATTTTTTTTTCTTTTTTTTTTTTTTCTTTTTTTTTTTTTCTTTTTTTTTTTTGTAAAATGAGATTTCAATCTTATGGTAATTAAAATTAGCCCCTACGTTGTTGTTGTTGTGTGTTTTTTTTTTTTTAATTTATTTAACATTTTAATTCTTATGCCACGGTCTAATTAAAATTAGCCCATATACGTCCTGTTATGCCATAACAAAAAAATAAAACGGAGGGGCTAATTTTAATTCGACTGAATGAGAGTTTTGTATGCCTGTCAGGTATCTAATTACTTCAAATAAGTGGTGAATATGACAATACATTATGCTTATTATCATATAATAGCGAACTGATTAACATGATTAAGGGCATTTTGGGAGTGCATTATCATAAGATTTTTTTTCGGATTCACCTCCTTGTAAATGTATTTCGAATGACGGGAAATATGTCACTGGATCCGCCTCTGTTCGGGCACCTGCAACCGCTAGATACAGTACTCCTGTGTGTTTGTACTATGTATATACCACGGTATACAGTTCCAATCGATAACAATAGAGGGTAGTCTGAAGATGTATACACGGTCCAATTCATTACGGCCGAAACACTGAAAAGGGCAATCATGAACTGAATCTCACGTACATTCTTTCTTTCAAACAGACACTTTCACATATTTTAATTTGAAGAAAAAGCATACAGATATAAAGTAGTATCTACTACTGCATATATATATAATTATATGAGCAAATTTGAGTGAGACTGATAATTTTGATAAGTTAACGGGGGGAAAAGGTGCAAAGCTTGTTTAAAATGCAATTGAAATTAGTTTTGTTACTATAACATACAACACATTTTTATTTCCTTTACCATGTTTATGCGTAAATAATCAAAATATCATGAACTGGACTACAAAGCTTATTGAACCATTGGCATAATATTCATCATACTGCTACTCAATGCATTTTTTTGTTAATTTTACCACTTCAACATTTTTATCACCATGATCACCACAAGCATTACACCGTGTCACATCTGAAAACAATTCCTAACAAATTAATAAAATAATATTCGATCACACAGGAATGAAAATTATGCTATGCGTATATTACTTACAAATGTGTTTAATTTACAATTGTCGTATGCCACTGACACTAACATTTTTTTGATTTTGAAATTTGGCCTTTGTGCTGTATGACCCCATGACCTCGAGGCTGACAGTGAAAACACTGATATACAATAGAGTGTTGCGACAGTGTATTATATCTCTTAATCGATAATTTGATAAATCATAATTTTAGAATGAAGTAATGAAAAGTAAAGTATCGTTTCAAACACTCTCGCCATGAATGTGTTAACATTACTAAAAAGTCAAATGTATAAGGAAGTCATGTAATTACTGATTTATTCAGAGATTTACTTGTAAATTTCATCGATAAATATATATAAATAATCAAGTTTGTAAGATGGTGGTAAGCCCCCCCCCCCCCAACCACCACACACACACTTCTTGCTGTGTAAGGTTAAACAATGGCGAATTTTCAGGATTTGAAAAACAAGGTACCAAGAAGTAAGAGGAAAGTCCAGCACCCCCCCCCCCCACCTTCAATAGGATTTGGATTTTAGGGGTTTTTTTTGGGGGGGGGGGGGTTTGGGGGGGTCAGATTTTCGTTTTAAAAAAAACATTAGTAAGGACCCGAAGAATATTTACTACCTATAAAGAAGTAGAAGTTTTGACACATACAAAAGGACAATGGCCGACCTGCCCCCGCCCCCTTCAGGGCTTGTCTTCTTTTTAACTTCTGGCATGTCTGCTAGCTCTGACATTTTTTAATCATGTTAATATGTCTCTGATATTAAGGAGTTCGTAAAGGTTTTAAAAAGAAAAAAAGAGCATTTTAATGACAAATAGATGCTTCGAACTCAGAAAATTAAATCCAACCATAAGCTTGGATAATCATTACTAATTATAAATTATGTGTAAATTTAATCGTTGGTTATTTTTACTCGTATGTAGTACGACTGTGGTTTTCAAAGTCTGAAATTATACAACATTAATTTTGAGTTCACATGTACTCTTATACTACACAGCCTGCGTTATTTTTGCAATGCTACCGTGCACTTGCATTAATACAGAACTACCAATATCAGGGTTGTTCCCAAGAATTAAAATAGCAGGGAACACTGAAGGGGGTCTCGGGTTCCTCCTCTACATGTAACAGGGATTTGAGTGGGAATGCCAGATTAACCGGGACATTGCGTCATTAAGGGTACATACCACAAACGAAAATTCGATGCATGGATTGATATATATTTTTTGACTGATTTTGAATGGAAATGACATAAAGAATCAATCCCTAAAATATAAAGAAATCGCAAGTTTTCTTTGGTGCTTAGGTACATTGTAAGCAACTTTGTATCGTTTTCTATCTAATTCTATACAAAATTTTGCACATAATTTTGACATTGTGACAAAATCTTACAAAATTCTCCCACTTTACCAGAAAATATCATTCAGGTTACCTATTTGAATATAAATCTATGAGAAATATTGCTAATTTCTGGAAAAAAAAGTTTGTGTTATTTATCCTTAAAGGCGGGGAAATTCCCCGGCTCCCGGGTCTTAGGGACAACCCTGTCAATATAATGTAATGGCAGGTATCGATTGGGGTGAAGCCGAATTCTTGAATATATGTCTTGGTTTCGATATGCCGCTATTGGCCGGTAATTCTATAAGGTGTGAATTCAGCCCTGCGGGTGAATATGCAATCGATTTTCAATCAAAGGTGTGAATTAAATGATCGATAGCATGCGATATTTTTTATCCTTGAATAATTGTATCCCTATTACATGATTTCCATGCAATGAAATAGTATTTACCGGTTTCAAGAATTAGAATACAAATTAATCTATCGAGATGCCAGTATACGTACAATGTCACATAGTTTGCATATCCCGTAACACAAAAGATTTGTTTTGAATATACATTAAATGGATTGGAAACAAATTTATATAACTTCGTAAGTTCCTCATAGCATAACATTTATTAGAGGCAGATTCCCCCTCCCACCCCCCACCCCTCCCCAAAAAAGATAAAAAAGAAATCAATGGCTTTCTATATCAATGAATTAGTTTAGCCATATAGTTTATTTTTTTATTCAGAGTTTCTCGATAATGTCATATTTATCGGATGTTTATAAAAGCATTTAAGGTCATGGCAGAAAATAAGAATTTTAAACATAGCTAGATTATTTGTTTAAAAAATATGTACAATTTTGTTTAATGTTTGATGTGTTTAGAAATTTGATATTTCTATCATTTACAACCTATTAAATGATTAAATCCAGTCTTTTTGAAGTCCGATCTCCTTGTCTCAAAGTTACAAATAAAATTAATGATCCGGTTGGGAAGGGGTGGTGGATCACAGTCACGCTTTCGTGATCGAACTGTGACAATGGCTGATTATCGGGTGTAAACAGAAGTAAACAGAAGTGAACATCGATAGCAGATATATACACATTGTAGGTTCATCAGTGTGTAGCGGATGTGTTCATATAGGATAAGACTACAGGGGAGGGGGTGCTTTATGCGATCTAATGCGTTTGCCATGCTGAATTAATTATTTTTTCTTTATTTTCACATTAATTTTTGAACGTCATTTCCATATATAGTCTTCAGGTTTCTTCGAAAGATATAGATGTCTTGAACAAATGTGTTGTAAAAACAAGGATTACAGAAGAAATTACTGATCAAGTTTTTGTTTGTGTACTTTGGTTTGCTGAAGAATAAAAATAAGCAAATTTAGACCAGAACTGTAAAGGGTCCAGTTTTTCTGTTATATAGTCACAGTCTACGATAATATGAAAAGGTTAGAAAATATCCGAACCCCTTCTATATTGTTATATTGTTATATTTGCTAATTGCTTTATATGTAATTAGGAGCTGTCGAAGATTCAACCCGGTAAAATAAAAGATTCTGAAAGCAAAAATCTATTTAAGAAAGATAATCAAAAAAAAAGGGGGGGGGGGTAACCTCTTTTGGCTAAATATCCATGTATGCGGTACGTGCGTATTTAAACGTGAAAAAAAATCAAGGTAATTAATTGATAGGAAATGATGTTTGTATAGAAAATATATAATATGTGTACCGTAATAAGGGACAAATAGCAGATGAGTATCATTATATTCTAGAATGTCATTTTTTCAGATTGCCGGAAAAAGCATCTACAAAAAATAAATAAATAAATACTGTAATAGACCAAATTTATACAAATTTTCAGAATTATTGTCAACTGATGACTCCAGTGTTTTAATTAGATTGTGTAATTACATACCTAAAGTATATGAACAAGTCTGTCCTCAATAATTATTTAATATAACTATGTTTATCTAACTTGTATGTATCCCCGATATTTCACGTGTATTTTTTATATTGTATTTGTATGTATTGTATATAGAACCTCGTGTACCACTAGGTGATTTGAGTGAACAAATTGAATTAAACCGTGAATTTCAAGATCTAAAAATAATATATTCCCCTCTTTAACTTTTAATGTACTGTTTTTCTTTTCTTGAAATGCAACCTTCCTTAGTTTTTTGTAATTGCAGCCGTACACTAATCTTGTATGTATACAGGACTACCCAATCTCCCAATTAACAGGAAATGGCAGGTATCAGTAGGTGTGAAGCCGAATTCTTGAATATATTCCGGTGACCGCTAGGACAGAAACTCTAAAAGGTGTGAATACAGCCCCGCGGGGTGAATCTTCCAATTGATTTTCAGCCAGAGGTTTGAATAGTGGGACATAACATGCCCCTAATTTTTTAATCCATTGAACTCAGACAACTTCTATGGAATATCCATTTTAACACGATTTCAAAGTTTTTACACTTATCAATATAGGATAGAAAAGTATTTATCAAGAATTGAATACATTTATCTCCGTAGGTTGCACCCCATAACAAAACATGTTTTAAGTTGTATTATCTATGCTACTATTCCGCTTACTAGTCGGACTTCAATAGTTTGCAGGCGTTTGATTATTTTGATACATTTTTTAAAAATATCTGTATTTTAATTTTCTGGTAACTATAAAGAGTATACTGGGAGAATTATTATGATAAATATTAGAATAATCAGATATTTAATAACTTGGCATATACACAACAAAGAGGACAAAAATGATCATTTTTCATACTTTCCATACGATTGGGTTTGTTTTTTTTTTTATTCTTTTTTTTTTGAAAAGATTATACTCAAAGTATGCATAATACTATATTTCACACTTTGGTAAACAAAAACATAGAGGAAAAACACACTGTGCCTAAAAAAGTACACTTTTATGACAAAACATTCGTATCTTTCCGAAAAATATTTGAAGTCCATATAGTCAAGCGTCATTTCACTTTTGGGATTTAAATGCCACTGTTTGTCATGAGCTGTGTAACGAAGTTGTTAGCGTGTTAGTCTCTATGAAAAAAGGAGGTGATATTCAGGATGTTTTAAAGAAAACTTCTGTTTGTCATAATTTAAACCTTTCAATAATAAGAACTTTACTCTAAATATTAAATTTACAAATTAAATATGATTTTTAAACTTTTGAAGCTATGGACAATTTGCACGCCTTGTTCGCCCATCTCCTTTAGATATATACACATTATAGAGACTATTAAATGCCCAAAGCACGCCTCTGCCGAAATTCTTGCATCTCCGCATGTAATTTCGGTGGAGAATCGACTAGGCTGGATAGGACGGGTGATTTCGAGCAATAATTCTTGAAAAAAGGAGAGATATTTTTAAAACTATTTCACTATATTATTTATTGCAAATATTATTAAATTTCACAGCATGTCATTACTCTATCTGTTTTAATAGCAAAGTATTTTCTTTTAACTTTTATAACAGAATATCAAGAATTTAAGTTAACATGATCTGTTTTCATAGCAATGTATAATTTTTAAAACTTTTATTACAGAATATCAAGAATTAAGTTTACATTATCCGTTTAAAACGCAGTGTTGAAAAAATTAAAACTTTTAACTGAAAATCAAGAATTTTCAACATGAATGAAGGTGTACATTTATTAATCTGTTTTAATAGCAATGTATTTTTCAAAACATTTATAACACAATATCAAGAAATTTCAATTCCCGATTTCGTTGGTCTCAAAATGAAACAAAAGAGATGGGGTGTCACAAGGTCACCAGGTCAAGTTCGCGTGAACTTCGACAATTGCCTAATAGATAAACATGATGGGTGTCAACAGCAGATATCGTATATATACACTGCACACGTACTAGTCGTTGTATCGATATCGAGAGGGAGAGAGAGAGAAGGGGGCCTAGATGCCATCTGGGTGCTATGCTGGATTACTTAAAACTGTTGTTTTTTTCCTTCTTATAAATTTTCCTCTTTTTTTTTATAATCTTCAGGTTTCTACTTACATACCCCTGGGATAATTATGTTTGCTATTTCATTTTGTTCTAATTAAGAACCGGATCTTTCTGAAGTAAACAATTAATCAGTCGCTAATTTATGATTTAACAAAAAAGAAAGAAGTCGGTGGGTTTTATATTTTGTAAAATTAACCTAAAACATTACAATTTAACACATTTCTTCACAAGCAAAAAAAAAAACCAAAAAACAAACAAACAAACCTTAAATCCATCTCTCAAACGTGAAAAAAACCTACATGTGTATTTCGTAGTAATGATGATGGGGTCAACGTTTTCTCCAGTCATTTTTTATTTGCTTCAGTATATACTTTTAATAACTCTGCAAATTCAAGAGGGGGTGGGGGTCTGGACCATCCGACCCCCTCTAGATCCGCGCATGCAGCGTCGAGAGTTATTGAAGGTCAAGCAAGTAGACTGTGTGTGATATAAAAAATGTGCATGGATATCTGATGCTGACGTTGAAATGAAATCAGATGGATTTTTTAAAGAATTATTAAAGAATGTTTTTAACTGATATTGAAAATAAAACAAAGAAGAATTCAAACAACATTTGCTTAATACATGTACAGTGGTATACATGTATATATATATATTATTTTTAAAAAGCAGGGGGGGGGGGTAACAAAAAGAACGTTTTTCCTCTCGAGATCTCTTTCTGACATATTAATTCTACGTGTTTCTCACGCTGCATTGCATTTCCGACATTTTTGTTTGCATTTCCGACATTTTTAATTTTCATTTCCGATATCTATTTCTTTACATTTCCGGAATTTTTGGAGGGTACTTTTGCGGCATTTAATGTTAACGAAGTAGGTGGAAATAGAATTTTAACAGGATAAATATTACATTTATTTCAAACCACATTTTCTGAATATAAACAATACAATACACTGTATATACATGCAACACTAAGTCTAGTTAAAAGTTTTGCATAAGTTAAATGAGCATGCAATTTTTGTTCACCAGATTTAATGTCCACTGAATTATATGTCAGGGACTGCACCGAAAACCAGAATTCCCTCAAGGATTTTGGCTTTATTCCCTCGATTAGTTTCTGTATGTCTTATCATTTCCATCTTAACCTATCTGATCTCAAACTGAATACATGTATCTTGAATTGAAAAGGAGATGAGCGAAAGTTCACAACACTTACATGTGTCCCTGGGTAAACACGTAAAATCATCGTCCCGAATAAGCTTTTTATAAGCCAAGCATTCCTGATTATTTGTGTATCAATGATTATATGATATATTCTTGATTTATTTTTTAACAATTTATACGAGGGAAGTCTTCTGTTCTATTTCCACTGCCTGAAAAGTACGATATGATAAATGTCGGACATGAAAACTTTAAAATGTCGGAAATGAAAAGTTCGATATTTTAACAAATTCCGAAAATGAAATGCAGCCTTTTCTCAATACCCTGATAATAAGTAGCATCAAAGTATATTCTAGATTTTCGTTCTCCAGAGAATAAAACAGTATATGCAATATGAACGTGTTTATGAAAAAAAATATATTAGTAGAAATGTGTGTGTCCGATGTAACCCATGGGTATTGTTGACAAGAAAAACCTTATGATGGTCTAAAACAAATTGGGTAAAAAAAAAAACAAAAAAAAAAAAAAAACAAAACGATGAATCAAAAAGACAATGATGAAAGTGTATCAACTCGCAGGGCCGTTGCCAAGTTTCTGAAACGATGGGTGCGGGGGATGGTTTGGGAGTGGTATCCCCTTCTCAGTCAGAAGAAAGAATTATGAATTGGTACTATTCTGCTGGGATCTGATGTAATATAGGGTAATAATTTCTTTACCTATCAAATAAACAAAATAAAGCAGAAGCAGCATTTCTTTAAACAGATAAAAAATGAATTTGTTTCCAAACATATTTTCAAGGTTTTTTTTTTTAATTTTTTTTTATTTTGGAAAAGGGGGTGCGATCGTACACATCGCTTCCTCCTTTTAGACGCAGCCTTGACTGGATCCCAAATTAAGATTCATAGTACTGTCAAATTTGCACCAAAAAAAATCCCTAGAAATATATTTCGTTTTCAAAACGAATTACAAACATAAATAATCATGAACTTTTACCTTTAGTCATTATATGAAACTACTGTTCGCTGAAAGTCACTATTTTTTTTAATCATCCGACAATTACGCGATCCAGAAAACCGCTCAGGTTTAACCCCACCCCCCACCCACACCCCCCAAAAAGTTATAACAATAATGATAATAATAATTTGTAATAATAAATAACAAAAAATAAAATTAAAATAATTACCATTTACATGTATAACATTATACAAAACTATTGACACAAGTCCCTTTTACCCCCAGATCCCAGTTGTTTATATAAGCATATTTTAATCTAGCTTTGTTACATAATAAATCTTACATATATTTTAAATATTAAATACATTAATTCTTTCATATCTAAATTTTTGCCAAAAAAAGTTTTCGCAATCGCAATTTCTAGGGGCCAGTGTTTTTCCGAGCTTGCCGGATTGGCCCGAGTTTTAACTGTTAGTGTACACTTTCATCCAAGTCAGTAGAGCGCTTTAAACTTAGAGACGAAAACTACCAGAAATGACAGAATGGAAAGCAAGAAATTTGGTTTTCAAGGGTTAATTCATGCAAGTTTTAAATCATTCTGTTTGATTTAGCATGTGTGAATTACTCCATTAACATCACCAGCATGTCAATTCTGCTGTCATTATAGACTGAAGCGACTTTTGTTTAAATGTAAGTATCAGCATGACTGCATGAGGCTGATTGCTTGCAAGCTGAAACAGAAAGTAGACAAAAATTACCTGAAACGTTCAATGAGGACATTTTTGCTAGTGATAATTGTAAGATTTATTTCTGCGATTGTACGCAATTGTACAAGTAAACCAATAGATATTTGGAGGATATTTACAGGCTTTTGTATATAGTTTGTGGACCTTGAACATTCCAACTTCATAAATTGGTGCATTATGCTTGTACATGTACTTGTCAATTTTTGAAGAGAAGACAACACATTACATGTAGACTCAATCTTTTATAAGTAATTATACTAATTAAAAATGTTATGTGTTGGATGGAAAGGAAGGAGATGTAGTGAAATTTATTCCTCTTATTTTTCTTTCTCCCAAAGGGAGGTCGAGACATTGGATTTGGCATGTTTGTTGATTTTTCCACCAGTTTTGTCTGTGTGTTTGTCTGTCAGGACTTGTTTTTCAGCCGTAACTCTCCAATCCTTGATAGGAATGAAGTCGAAATGAAGTTAAATTGTAGTATGTTGCTGATTATGATATATACATTTAGTTGTGTAGTGTCATTAATATTGACCCATCATCATATTTCAGACAAAGGTCAAGGTCATTGAGATAAAATTTATATTGACTATAACACTTAAAACCTTGAAGCCTTGACTGAAATTGTCTCAAACTTGAGTAAATGGTTTCATGAAGTATTAGACATGTAATGGTCTTACTCTAGGTCATATATCAAGTCAAGTACATCTGCTGTTGCTCTGAAAAAAGTGATATTTCCTTTTTTTGGAAATTTTACTACATCGATTCATCTTTGATTATGAGAATTAAGGTTATATGCTTCAGAATAGCATCAATGATGGAAATTCAATTTTCATAAATGTTCTTTTAGTTTTTGGTTTAGTTACAGAAAAATGTGTGATGGTGAAATCAATCAGTTTTCGGGATAGTGGAAAGATACTTTTGTTTTACTTTCCTAATTAAAAAATGAATGAACAGACACATACACATACACACACATTCATACACACACACACGCATGAGAAGAGAATACAGTTCATACAACATTATCAAAATGGGTATAAGAAGGCACACAGAAAAGAATATCATATGGACAAGGAGTAATATTGTAAATTCCTAAGGGATTTTTTTTTTATCAACATTATCAATATGAGAAGTAAAATAACACATATTAAAAGTCCCATAGGAGTAATTTAAAAATTCCTAAGGGAATTTTTATCCTAAGGGAAATTATTTTCCTAAGGGAGAAAAAAATTCCCTTAGGAGAAATTTTTTTTCCTGTAGGACTTTTTTCCTCCTACAGGATTTTTCTTTCTCCCATAGGAAGGTAAATTCCCCTAGGAAATAAAATTCTCCTTTGGTAAATTAATTTCCTGCATGAATTCTGAAATATCCTACAGGAAATGATCGAATCCCATAGGATTTTGATAATATCCCTCAGGAATTTTAATTTTCCTACAGGAACTTTATTTTTCCCATAGGAATTTTCTTTTTAAAGGTGATTATCTCACCTGACAGGTGAGATTCACCTGTAACAAAGGTAGTTTTGAACTCTGTAAGTGATGGTCTACCTCATGGTATGTATGGATTTTATGTTAACTAAGAGTTTGGCGGGCGCCGATTTGCCACTTTGGAAGTGGCAGATTTATCCGGCACAGTGTTCAAGCCTTAATGAGCATGGTGTCAAATTTCGGAATATATACATACGACAATTAATTTAAATTTTGAACTCTCTTCGATATAACGATAGAAAATTACAATTAAGTCGCCATTTTGGTTCGGTTGCGAGTGTTGTCTCCGTCCAAAACATTATCCTTTGTCAGAAGGACTACTTCACCTCAGAATAATGGAGCTTGATGTAAACAAAAATGTAAAGTCTAAATAGCGTAATTTGATTGGACAAGACAGTCACCTGACTTTGTTTTTATATAGTATAAAGGAGGTATACAGCCACGCCCCCTTGGCAACAATGACCCGGAACTACTTTTTACCATAACTTCCTGTTTACATTAGAGTTTGTAGTACATAAAAAATTAATAAATAATTTAAAGAAATTCTTTTAAAATTTTTTTGTGCCATCTTATGGTAAATTTAACAATAATTATGTCAATAAATAGTCAAGGCACTAATAAGATGGAACTGTATGAGTTGTGATTTGTTGTTGTCTACACAATGGCAGATTTTGACATGCTGGGGGTAGGAGAAGATGTTGAAATTGACTGGGAAACCCTTCATCAAATCTTTGATGGGGAATTTGATGCATCAACATCTAGAAAGGAGGCTGAGGAAGAGATGGAAATGGTTTTAAATCCTATAAAAAATATAGGAAACCATGCTGAGAGACTCAGACTGCAGGAAATAAGATTCAAAACTGTTCATGAAACAGAGCTGCAGGAATTGAAAGAAAGAAGGCAGTCAAAAGCTACAAAGTTTAATACAAAGTGGGGAGTAAATTTGTCTCAAGGTAAATGCATGTTTTAACTTATTGTATATTATATCAAGTCATCAACATTTTTAATATCCAGATTGGGACTTAAACCCAAATTCCCCACACAAATTGCATGGTTGCTTTACCATTAAGCTATCTGGATTGATATGAAATATGACTTGATAAATTGATTTTATAGAAAGGCCCCTTTTTTGCAGAATGGAGTGTTGAAGCTTTGGTACAGCCAACTGATTTCCACAAAATTTCTGCTACTGAGCTGAATAAACAACTTGAAAAATTTTATGCAAAGGCTACACCTAAGCCCAATGAAAAAAGAGCAAGCAACAGAATATCACAGTAATACATATAAGAGCATATGATCAGCAATTAACCGCCATGTCCACGACATTGGACGTCAGTTTGACATAGTGCGTGACAGAGAATTTAGGGGTAGCAATAATGTCTTAGAATGAAAACTAAAAAAAAAAATACAAGAAGGGCTCTCTCGACCAACAAAGCACAAGGCTGTTATTCCTAAAAATGATCTTGATAAAAATTCAGCGTATCTTTATGGAGATTCAACACCTTTGTCTTTAAGATTCCGCATCTGATTTTTAATTGCTATTCAGTTTGTCAGCAGGGGACTTGAGTTTCACGAGCAACTAAAGGTCGACTCATTTGAGTTTCACTTCGATGAAAATGGAGATGAGTACGCTGTTTCGTCTCATGAAACTAAACAAAAAAATTGGCAAGGGGGCATAGATGTGTCTGTAACCCTAAGGAAAAAAGAATGTATGCAGTACCAAATGCAGGGGAACACTGTCCAGTCAACTCTTTAAAGCAATACCTCTCAAAGATGGACCCTAATGCAACATTTCTTTTCAACAGATGTTCAAAAGAAGCGATATCCTCTCCAACATCCGAGAAAATTTGGTACACTAACGTCCCTATCAAAAAATACCAATTCACACGTTTTATGGCTGGTATTTGTAAAAACGCAAAATTTGAAAATTCTTACACTGCACACAGCTTACGTGCAACCTCCATACAAGGCATGAACAATGCAGGATTTGAAGTGCGACACATAATGCACATGAGTGACCATAAAAACGAATCCTCTGTAAGAAGTTATAGCCGAGAATGTGCTACTTACCAGAAGAAGTCAATGAGTATTGCTTTGTCTAATCTTATTGTCCCACAAACGGAAATAAACGACACTGTTCCACAGGTTACAGGATCCAGCCATGCCGCCACATGTAAACATCTTGATGTCTCAGCTCCAAAAAAACAACATCAGCAGAAATACCGATTGCTTTCCAGTCATCTACCTTCTCCTCTGGATTCATATCAAATTCTGATTTTCACCAACGTGTTTTAATTTCACATCCAAGTAGATATAACTTACACTACAGAGCTTGTTATGGCTAACGTGTTGTTGAAAACAAATGGCCGCGTCGATTGAAGCTCGTCGATCTCTAGATCACCTCGTTACTAGGATGACGCATTCTTACACGGTTAAATTTTAAATTGTATTATTCTTACGAAATAAAATTTGGTATTTGAAACATTTAGTGTTGAAAATTAAATTATAAGGAATGAATTATTTTTTTTAATTTGATACGATATAAAATGGGTTTGGGCAGTTTACGCTTTAATATAAACTGCCCCAAAACTATTTTATATCTTATCAAATTAAAAAAAAATTATAGTTCATTCCTTAATTGAAATTTTGTTTTGCATTCCGGGAGTAACTGTATGGCAATAAATCTTTAAAAAAATCAACGATTTCAATATCATTGTACATTTTCAGTGAAAACGTCCGCCATGTTGGATAAAAACGAGCGCTCGATCGCGTCCATTCAGTAGACAGGTTCTCATCGCGAGCGATAGTACCCGCAAGCGCCATCTCTGCTGAACACACCACAGGTCTCAACTGTTCTGGTCGGCTAAATTATGTTGCAAGAGCTTATGGGTAGATAGGGCATAGGGGAAAAACGCGGGAAATACAAATTAGAGGTACAAGTGCAATAGCGATTGTTACAAAAGTGAAAAGGAATTAATCCTTGGAAAATCTTATCCTCTCCTACTAGGTATTAAGCTAACAAGCTAAATGCATAATTAAGATGAGGAAGCATGTCTTTCAAAATTGTGAATTCTATGGCCCCTGGGTCAGGAATTCTGGTGTTAGGGTGGGCTCTTTAATTATTTTATTGTGAAAATGCTTTAATTCTTTGAAAATCTTCTCTGCACCTTGGTATTATGTAAAAAAAAAAAAAAAAAACTAAGTGCATGGTTTTGATAAGCAAGGATGCTTCTTACAAATTTTTAAAATTTATGGTCCCAGGGTTGGGGGTTCTATGAAAAAGGAGGGGGGCTATAGTCTACGTAATGAAAATGCATGGTTTTTTTTTTAAAATCATCTCTGCTCCCGGGCATCTCAGAATCTCAGAGGCAAACAGAGTAAATGTTTAAATAAGCATGGGTATTTTTACCAGATTTTTTTTTAATTCTGGAGCATTTGGTCAAGTGTTCTGGTTCTGACAAGCTCTATTCATTTGTATTCTATTGACTAGTTATTCCCCACTGCCTTTCACCCTAATAAGTAATCACTGTAAATAATGTATTTGGTTTATAGAATAAGAGAATTATGCAAGAATTTTTATTGTTTAACACAAAAAGTAATTTCGTAAATTTTCCTAAATTTTGCATAAAAATCGCATCGGCACAAGTGAAAAACAAAATTATTGTGAACATTTTGTTACATTAGCAAATTAAACGTTTTTTCGGGTACATATAAAGTGCTGGGGGCAAGTCTGAATTTTAATTCTTAAAGCAATATTTAATATGAACTGCATTTTTGAGAATTTTATTTTGCTGTTAAAATGTGTTATTATGATGAATTTGTATGTAATTTACGCCTTTATGATGAATAAGACTAATATAAAGTATTAAATTGTTTCAGTAGAAAGACTTCTGTACAATGAATTGTATAGTTTTATATAAGAAATCAATATTGTACAGAACGACAATAATGTAATTTTGCTCCAATCAAAGCTTATAAATAGTTCTTCCATTGCAAATATGAACAACAGAAGTTTATATATATTCTTTTTTTTTCTGTCACTAAAATATTTAATTACAATTTCGCAACAAAAATTTCAAGTTGCAGCTCATACTGCTTTAAGAAAATATTTCAGAAGAAATTCAACTTACCCACATCCAAATGTAACGTGTCGAGAGGAATGTTAGCTTCTATCGGGGGTCGTACCTTGTCGATTCAAGGTTTTGGGGGGTAATTTCAATATAATAATTTTTCTTAATAAATGATTCGCAAATGATTGAAAACAAAGGCCTGCAAATACATACAAATCATATGGCCTAACCTTATCTAGGTTAATAATCACGACAATAATATGGAATAGGGAATGATTGAGTAAACTGCAGTGGGTAAACTAACGCTAACACTGGCCAACCTCGGACTGACACTTGTACTGCAGCCTTATTCAGGACACAGTCAGTACAAGTGACAGCCCTTCAACTGCTGTGCACACTGCTAGCCTTATTCAGGCAAACACACTCAGACAACAGCCTGGTCGCCAGACAGGTCAACAATACGAATTACAGGTGAGGTGGCTAACCTCCGTTGCTGGCTCGCCACTCCAAAACACAACAGCCTTTTTATTACTTTCCAAGTACAATTTTACAATACTTGCAAGAAACTGATTTTTATAGTAAGATTTAGATATAAATATATTTTATATAGCTATTTTTATTATTATAAATTAAACTGTTTACATATCTTTTAAATTTTTTAAGTCCGTCGGATGGGACGTTAAATGGTACCCCGTGTCATGGATAACAACCCCCCTTGGCACGTAAAAGATCGTTTTTCTGGTTTTCGAAAAAAAGAGTAGGCTCACTGGGGGCCGCCAGAGAAACCCAAAATATCTTTCAATCCTGAACATGACTTTTCACCGCCAAAATATGGCTGAAATATTGCCGACTCGGCGTTAAACAAATTCAATCAATCAATCAATCCTTGTCAATTAACAATGGCTATTTCCATTCTTATGTCGATACGATATATCCCGGTGAGCTTGAGATAAAAGATACCACAGAGTCTGACACACCTGTTTCATATTTGGATATTTTACTTGAAAAAGACGTTAATGGTAATCTAACAACCAAGCTTTATGATAAACGTTATGACTTTAACTTTTCAATCGTCAACTTCCCTTACTTATGCAGCAATATACCTTCATCACCTGCGTACGGGGTATATATTTCTCAGTTGATTCAATACGCAAGAGCATGCTCTACGTATCTATAAAACGAGGTAAATTATTGACAAACACGTTGATGAAAGAATATCAGCTGTCTCGTTTAAAGTCATCATTTCGTAAGTTCTATGGTCGATACAATGACCTTGTCAGCAAATACAATTTATCATGGAGTCAAATGCTGATTGACGTTTTTCATACTAATTGTTAGGCCATTATTTACACATTGAACTGTCGGCGGATTTTTCCGTTATTTCCCGATCATGACCAGGAGCACACGGCGGGTGTGACCGGTCGGCAGGGGATGCTCACTCCTCCATGGCACCTGATCCCACCTCTGATGTTTGGAGGTCCGTGTTTGCTCTGCTCCTATTTTGTATTGTTTAATGGACTTTTGAGCTTCAATACTGTTCGTTATCTCCATATAATTTAATTTTGTCTGTATTCTAGGCTCTGATTGGTTAATATCCAAAAAGGAACACAAATTATTTCTGTATGAACTGGTTTGGTATGGGGACACCCCCCCTGACAACCAGCTGAATTATCTGTATCCATAAAATCCTCTCATTTCCAGTCCGCGGGATTCATGGAAAATTCCAGATTTAATAAATGTACCTTGAACTTCAAACAATAATTCGATCTTACCACATGTAAACAAACAACAAGGCTGCTAGGGCTATGTATCAGTTTTCACCTCCCCTCGCTTCCCATCACTTCCGTTACTACGGTTGTATTATTGAGCGGCAAATTTGAACAAATAAAAAGCAACGAAATTTTACACCCATAGTTATTTAACCCTCTGGCTGCAGGAAGGACATATATGTCCTTTTACCGCTGGCTGCGGCAGGGACATATATGTCCCTGACGACGTCATGAATTTGTAGTACTGAAATCTGTTTCTTTATTCAGTAAAATGTATATCAACTGTATTTTTTATATTAAAAAATAGATTTTTGAAGCATTAGCTTTAATATTAACTAAATATAAAATATATATATCCATATAAATATATATATTAACATTATTTATTTATGCATGCATTTTTTTATAATGGAAAAAGGAAATCCTTCGCCGGTCGAAATTATTTTAATCTAGCGCATACCTGTGAAACTAAAATGACGGTAACAAAATAATAATGGTAAAAAAGAGTCTAGTTATTCTATTTACATGTTTGAAATCTTTAATTTGCAAATAAATCGTTACATGAAAATATTCACCCCCACCCCCTTTCAAAAAAGAAAATAGCCTAAACATTTCAGTAACACAGTTTCCCGTAAATTTTGCAAAAATTACGTCATTGTTTAATTATTACGTAATTTTTCCAACATTGGGAAAATGGATTCTGCTTCCGAAAATGACTCTGATTTGAGTTTGAATCCGAATCAGACAGCGAAGATGATGTTCCCCAGCCATCAAACAGAATATGGACAAATGTAGGGTATGTGCAGGATTTTGAATATCCTCATGCTATCAGGCCGTTTTCGAGACATATGGGCCCTGTTAATCCCCCTGATGTTGAAGCTCCACCTGTTGAATATTTCAACAAACTTTCTGTTCCTGATGTTGGTAGAAGTCTTATAGACATTCTGGTCCAGGAAACAAATCGCTATGCAGGACAGGTTCTTTCCTCGCAGCGTGATCCCAAACCTTATTCAAGGAACCATAAATGGTCAGATACTAATCATAGTGAAATGGCAGCTTATTTGGGGTTGTATTTGTCGATGGGAATACTAAAAAAACCAAGCATTGAGTCTTACTGGCAGGAATCGCCCTGGCTTTTTAGGTCATCAGGTTATCCAGAGGTTATGACCAGAGACAGGTTTCAGATTATTTCCAAATTTCTCCATTGCAATGATAATGCAACATATGTCCCACGCGGGACCCCTGGGTATGACCCAACGCACAAGTTTCGACCAGTACTGGACCTTATTAATAGTACATTTCCAAAAGCATACGACTTGGCAAGAGATCTTACTATTGATGAGAGTATGGTTGGATTTAAGGTACTAGTATTTTTTTTTTGCATGTAAACACTCGTATTATCTGAATTTTTTATAGATATCCAACTGACCTTATATAGAATAAATGTATTTATATGTATTTTTAAAAATCTACATTAAATGGAAAGTTAAAACGTATTTAACTTAATATGAGAATTAGTTGATTCACAAGCACATGTACGCTCAATTAAACTGTTGTCTAAGCTACGACGAGTACATGCATTTTTCTTTTAAATACTTTTTAAAAATAATTTTCGAATTTAAAGAGATAAATTTTGCAATGAAATAAGAAAAATATAAACTTTAGGCCTACATAATTCTTATCATTTGTATGTACACTAAGAAAATAATGTTCATTTCTATACTATATTACTCATAAAATATACACTGTTAAAAAATCGCATACTTATATCCTCGTTTTATTTACTTAATTATATGTCTAATGTTTTTCGTAAATCATATTTTAATTCCTTAAAGGGTCGCAATGACATAGTGCAGTATGTTCTTGCCAAAAAGTCACATCAGTGGGGAGCGAAACTGTTTGTTTTAGCGGAGTCTGACACTGGATACAATGCGGCTGTTCAATTATATGCAGGTCCTTATCTGTCTTTACAATTCAAATTAAGAAAATTATAATTAATAAGCATTAAGCACCAAATGATATGTTTTTAAAAATTGAAGATATCTTTAATTATCTAAAAAAAAATTCATACAATTTATGTACGTTACAATTCAATTAAATTAAGCTCATCAAATAATTAATGAAATAATATCTTCCGAATTATGACACGAATAAATTCAATTCATGCTGTAATTTATTAATTTATTAGTCGCCCGCGTGGCGCAGTGGTTAGAGCGTCTGCTCTAGAGTCGCGGCGTAAGGAGTTGATCCTTATGTCGCGGGTTCGAATCCCACTGTGGGACGTGGAGACTGGTCCTTCGGATGAGACCGTATAAACCGAGGTCCCGTGTCGCAGTAGGTGCTGGCACGAAAAAGATCCCTCACTGCTCAATGGCCGTAACTGCCGAATATAGGACAAAATTTGCAGCTGTCCACCGGCAAGTGGTGGCGTCTCCATATGAGTGAAAAATTCTCGAGAGGGACGTTAAACAACAAACAAACAAATTAATTTATTGAGTTGCTTTGATGCACAGAGAAGTTGAATGGTTGATCTTTTCCAATTAACTTTTCCTTTTTTATTTCAAAAACTGAATTGATACACGCAAAAAAATAAATAAATAAATAAAAAAAAAAAAAAAAATTTAAAAAAAAAATAAGAGAACATTGCTTCAATAAAATTTACCATCGATCAAAAATATTGTTTTGCGCAATTACTCCTCTTTATACAATTCGTTATAATATGAATAAGTATATCTTCATTTATTAGTCTTCTTTTAAATTGGCCATCCATAGATAAAAGACCCCAAAATACATATTTTTGTTCGGTTAATTTTATTAACAGGTAGACAACAGGATGACCCTCGCAGTGTTCATGGTGTAGGGTATGATGTTATCATGCAGTTAATTCAGCCGTATCTGTACCGACATCATCATGTTGTGTGCGATAATTATTTTACAAGTCCAGTTCTTTGTGATGCACTTTTTGAATCAGATACCTACATGACTGGCACTGTAAGAGTTTGCAGGAAGGGTATGCCACGTTCACTGCGCGGGCTGAAGTTACAACGAGGGGAGTCGGTAGTGAAACAGAGTGGCCCCATTATGACACTGTGTTACGGAGATCGGAAAACAGTGACATTTATGTCTACACTTTCAAAACCTAAGTAAAACATTTTTCCTCGAATCCAAAATACTTTAACAATTATTTTAAATTTAAATTCATTGTCATGATTTGGTGAAAAAGTCTAGTAAATCAAATAGTAGAATTTAAAACTAGACCTTTATAAGTTTCGATCTGCATTGAATTTCTTTTTCTCAATACTCCTGGCCCATTCTCTCATACAATAAAACATTGTTCGTGTATACTTTAACTTCACAGCATTATTTCCACACAAAATGCTAGAGGTGTAGAAGTTGATGTTCCTGAGGTCAATCTTGTTTACAACAAGAAGATGGGCGGTGTCGACTTGTCGGATAAATCGCTGGAATTGTATGACCCTGACGTCAGATCCAACAAAATGTTGAAGAAAATTCTCATTAATTTTCTTCTGAGAATTTTATGTATGTCAAAGATTGACTCAGTTGAATATGTTTATCAAATTTTGCTTCTGACACGAAATGGGAACATATTTCTATCTGAATTTCACATCGGTCTTGTACATAAATATTTAATTACAGAATGAATTTGATTAAAATTACCAATGATATTTTAAAACGTTTTTCAAAAGAGCTCACATACCCAGAATTATATTTGATTAAACATCTTTTTAGCCAATGCCTATATCATTTATCGGCAAAACAGGGGACTGCGCATCAAAATGAGCCGGATAGATTTTTACATGATGGTATGTATGGGCCTTATTGGGGATTTCCGCCAGGAGAAACGTCAGACCGGAAGGTCAAGTCTCTGCCCTTTGGCCAGATTGAGAGAGAGACATTTCATTGAACAAATGGATGGTAGATCTTTCACTTATTTTGGCATTATTATAATCAGATCAGAAATCAAAGGGATCAATGGACATGCATTTAAAGTAAATATTAATGCTAATTTGACTGAATATTTATACACCTGCTAGAATGAATTTCAATAACAATTTCTAATTTATTATATACAACTTTGGGGGGGGGGGGTCTTGGAGAAATTTAACTTTGCTTTTTATTCAATTTAGGAGGGATGAGAAAAATCTGCTTAGGCTGCAAAAGCAAAGTAAGAACATGGTGCGCTTCCTGTAAAGCTGGACTTTGTCTGAAATGTCTTAAAAGACACCACACCGTGAGGAATTTAAATGGAGAATAAAATAAGAAATAAAAATATTCTGTGGAGCTATACAATATTTCTAATTTATTATTCAACTAGTGCTAAACAAATTATCGACACTTAATAAAATTATTAAGTCAATTTGAATTCGTGTCCGATTTTGATAAAGAATTAATTTTCACTTAATCAATATTACAGGTATTTATCGAATATAAAAGAACAATGCTTATAAATTTATTTAGTCAAAATATATATGGAGAGAGCGAACACTGAAATAAATTTTGTTGACGTGAAAAATGAATAAATTTCCATGTACGCTTTCCTGTATAAGACGCGCACTTAGCGTAAACCAGAAAAATCGAAAATCGCGCAAAATATTATCAAAGAAATTGTGACGTCGTTTTAATCTCGCAGTGACGTTATATTTTCTGTACACTGACGTCGCAGCCAGAGGGTTAATGATTTTAAAATTGAATTAGAAGGAATGACTCTAATTCTTGGCCAAATTATTCGAGTATAATCTGGTGTGGGTCAGTTTACGCTGTTTTATAATCCGCTTCGCAGATTATAAAGCGTAAACTGACCCAAACCAGGTTATACTCGAATAATTTGGCCAAGAATTATTCGCGGATTATCAAGTGTAAACTGACCCAAACTAGGTTATACTCGAATAATATGGCCAAGAATTAGAGTCATTCCTGAAATATTTCATACAAAATAGGATAAAAAACACACTCCCCCAGCAAAATTCAGTAAGAGGACATACTTTTCTAGTAGATTCACACAGAATATATTCAATTTATCCTTATTAATCACTTGTGCCAATCTGATATATACATGGTTCATAATTTCTAAATCTGTCTACGGACATGTAAGGAGACATGCCCCACCATCATGACAACACAAGTTTGTAGTGACTTGACGTCATACATGTATGCTATTATGACATCATATCTAGGTAGTTCAGAGAAGTTACTATGGCTGGTACACTGTGATATATATATTCTTCGGACAGCTTATCCTAGCCGCGTTTTGTTATAGTCTGCATGGTGATAGGGATAAATGAAGACAAGAAGAACTTACTCTATGATTTGTTACAGAGTACTAAACTAAGTATTTAGTTGATCAATGTGTTTCTCTTGCCTTTGGGCAACAACGCTTCATCAGTTTATTTTATAATTCTATGGATCCTCTAAATTGTTTTATAACACTCGGATGACCGTTAGGCCCTTGTACCTCTTGTCTTCCAACCAAGTCCAATTTCAGGCTCTGGGATGATGAAACTGTCTTCAATTTAAGTCAGACTTTTGACTTAAATTTAAGATTTAGACTTAGCTAAGATCATTTAAGGTAAGGTTTGCGACCCCTTCCAAATTTAATTTTTTCTAAATTGTACATATGTCATACATCAATTTGTTTGGGAAGAATAGCTTCATCATTTAACATGATTTTAAAAGATATTACCCGTACCGTTTTTTGAATAAAAGACGCCAAATTTGAGGTATTTGACGTTTTACGTGTTTAATTATTTTCAATGAAAAAATTGATTTATTTCTTATATTATCATTTTAAAATAATGAAAATGGCATGAATTATTATATTTTATGCTCAATATATCTTAAATTTCTATTTCTGTTATTTAAAATGTAAAAATTTGGGTAAAAAAGAGGTTTTTTCAATTTTCAATAATAAAGTGAAACCGTTGCCATGGCAACAAACAAGTAAAAATTACCATTATCTATATCTACCGATTCCACGAAAATCCAAGAAATTGTTAACTGGATCATTTTCACTACTATGAACTAAAAAAATATGGATGTCCCCAACATTGTTTCCATGGAAACAGAGGCTATACGACAGGTTTTGTACATAAAAATCAGACTTTTTTTGCATTTCAAAAGTAAACATTGATACGATTTTGAGAAAGTTTACTAGTCAAACTAAATTTTATATGAAATTTTTTTTTAGCAGAAAATTTACCACAATTACACTCCTTCTATGCTACTAATCAGTTTATGGAAAGACTCTTAGTATACATGTCCTACTTAAAGTGCCTTAATTCATTTACAATATTATTGATAAAATAGTCAATGGAATTATGTTTCAACACCTCTTAGAAATACATGTATTTATAAACATGCTTGAGGTGTATACATGTACATATATTTGTTCATCATGGTTTCTTAGTATGCTGCTGTTGGAAACCAAGTTTAAGTTAACCAATAAAAGTTTTTTGTTTTTGACCTCATGTTGATTTAATCACTCCAACAGATTTCAACTACATGTATTAATTTCTAGGCATCCTTAGCTAAAGTATTTACTCATCTATGACTGATGATGCTTTACATGCTATCATTTGAGTTTAACAGCTGTAACATATATCTACATATCAATCATTTTATTAGTCTGTTCATTTGTTTGTTTAATATCCCTTCAAGAATTTTTCACTCATATTGAGACGCCACCACTTGCCAGTGGAGGGCTGCAAATTTAGACCTGTACTTGACACTTATGGCCTTTGAGCAGTGAGGGATCTTTTTCGTGCCAGCAAATACGGAGATAAAGGAATTCGGTTTATACAGTCTCATCTGAAGGACCAGTCTTCAAGTCCTACAGTGGGATTCGAACCCGCAATGCAAGGATCAACTCCTTCTTCAGTGATTCTAGAGCAAACGCTGTAACCATTGCACTATGAAACAACTTTGATCAGTCCCAGATTCTTGATAAACGCAGCTGTATGTAAGAAGACAATAACATTGAATTTCAAGTTACAAATTCATATTTTAATGAGTTTACAGTGCAAGTACTTCAGGTATCAGTCAAATTGTAAAATTCTGCAAAGTTATACACTATCATGAATATTGGACAAGAACAGGAAAAAATAACAATGGCATAATGACACAGATATATATTCTGTCCATTATCTATGGATATTTTGCTACAACAATTTACCGCAACATGAAATTTTACAAACACTTTTTGAATGGTACATAGAAACTTGTTAAGCAGACATATGCCACCTTCAATTAATACATCTAATGCATACATTTATTTCACTGAATACAAGTTCAAAGATGGAGAAGCAATGTACTGTAATCAACTCAGACTCTTATTTTTTTCTAAATATAAAGAAAACAGCTAGTAATAGAATGTTGTTGTGGAATCATTGTTTCCATGGATAACATTTATAGGGTAACCAGTCTCCTCCAAATCCTGGGCCACTAGTATTGGCATATCTGGTTCCATACCTTTGCTCAATCCATCCAACTTTCTTGAACATATGAGCTCGAATATTACAGTCTTTACTATGATAGATCTTCTGAGCAAGAGCTGAAGTACTTTTTCTGATTCTTTTCCAATTAATGATCCATAATCTGAAATTGTGTGTTCATTTTCATTACTGAAAGGAATGAAAAATAAAATGAAATTAATGAATTTCCAACATATTCACTTCAAAACTAATAATGGTATAAGTATTATAAAAAAAAATAAATGTACACACTTCTACAGATTGAATTAAATGAATGCAATTATATAAGCTTGATGAGTGAATTTTCTAAAACACAGGCTATCATTAAAACCATTCAATCAAAATTAAATCTATCCACATGGCCGTGCCCCCCCCCCCCCCCCATTTTGCTGATATATAGAATACTATAGAAAACATAGCTACTATGTGCTTGTGCCCCTTCAATAATAACGTCTGATAATTTTTTTTTTTTTTGCTAGTCAAGGAATTTTAATTTTATTGGTAGTGCCCCCTAAACTGAAAATGTTTGGATTTTATTGTGCCCCTCCCCCCCCCCCCCCCAAACTGAAATTGCTTCCTACGGGCCTGATCCACATTAATGATTATACTAATGTATCACTTGGTGAGGAAAAAATGAATACAAACTGTACTTTAGAAAAGCTCACCTGTATTATGTCATAATTCCAACCTGTGCCAGCTGTCTCTAGAAGCCCCCATCAAAGGTTACTTCAATCTTTAAAAAAATAATAATAAAATGAAATAAAAATTTAAAAAACACTTATATTTACATGTACCAACTAACCATGTATTTATTTTGTGGAACAACAATCTACCTCTGTCAGAGTAGGACAATCAACTCAGCTAAGCAATCAGTAAAACTTATCAATCAATACTGGAACATATATAGCCAGTGCTATATAAGTAAAATGTGCCATATAATAGGAAAATTTTTGAAAATGTCTTGATACTGAGTCCCAGACTTTGTAACTTTAACCCCCCTCTTTTTAACCTACTTTTAAATCCTCTTTGAGATTATTAAATTAAAGTTTATGATAAAATTCATAGTAAAATCTATCTAGGGAGAAAATCCATGTGCTGCATATTAAATATTACTTTGTGTTTTGACTAATTACAAAAGAGTTAGAATTTATTTGTTTACTGCATTCAAGATTGATATTTTTTTAGTGGATTAGGGCTCCAGACCTTTTTTTAAATGAGAACTAATTTTCAGTGAAAAATAACGTGTCAATCAACAATTCAAACTATTTCATTACAAAAATGATGAAAATGCTTTCCTGATTGTATTAAAAAAAACTTTTCTGCATTACGGGATTTTAGTCACATGCACCTAATCCGAGATTCGTTGCACATGTCATAATATAAACAGATAAAAGCAGGACTTAGAGTCAGAGGAATCTCGGATTAACATGCACCCTCAGTCTCTGATCTGTTCATTCATTACTGTTTACTAAGACAACTTTCCGTAATTCGTAGTTGTAATACGCGATTATGAACTACAAATACTTATAAATAACAATTAAATTACCTGTCTGATGCAACTATATCAAACTGTCAATGATCCGTGACTTCTCTTCCCTGTTCGGGGTGCATACTGCATACACCATGCAGAGTGTAACAGGATGCTCCCACATCTATTCTTTCTTTCGTTCGTGATGTCATTTAACATGTTTAAGTAAAGCGGCGAAGTGCATGATTTACAATACATCTGATTCTTTGTTCCTGTTGACTTGAATAACCGTGCTACTTGCGCAGTTCCTTATTGAAAATAAACTTACTAGTCTTCTTTTATTGGGCCATCAATCGTGCATCACGCTTAATAAACTTATTACATTTGTCCGCTAAATTCTTACGAGATTCCTGCACTTTAAATTGTTATACGATTTTCTACTGGAAATGTCCTTTGGATGTTCATGTCATGTGTTTGACAGACGAAATTCATTAGCGGTTGAATGCTTAGTATCGCTGGTTTAAATTTCGCCGGTTTCAAACGCTTAAGTGATTCATAAGAGTTATCTCCCTGTGATCGCAAACCTTACCTTAATTAAGTGGATCACAAAACGATCTTCGCAAAAACGTAGGTAAGATTTGCAGAAGAAGACATAAAAAATCTTTGTTTGATTGCCGTGTAGTAAAACCTATTTGGAGTAAAAAATCATTGCTTTTAAATATAGATGTGTCATGGAAAGTTATTGTCATTGGTTTTCAAACATATTGTAACAAAAGTACCTTTATTTTAAACAATATATTGTCTTTCATTGCCTACAAGATATATTAATATAAAATGAAATGCAGACTTTTAAATGAGAGTGTTACTAATGAGAGTTTAATGTGTTTCTTAAAAAATGCACTTACTCAATTTTATTTCATAACAAAATTAGCAAAAAGTATTGCATGTGATTTAAAAATCATCAAAAAATTGTCAGAAAAATTGTGATATCATCTATTTATCCAAAGGTGGCCTGGCCTTTGGAGTATACAATTGTAGGCAGGAATTGTGGACTCTACATGTATACGTTGTGGCTTGGTGCCCCCCCCCCGCCCCCCCCTACGAATTCCTGTTGTTGTTTAACGTCCCTCTATATTTTCTCTTTTCTTTTATATATCGCTAAATATTTATAAGAATATTCTTTTAAAAAATGTGCTATTATCTATACATGTAGTTGTATATTTTTTTCTATCGTTCTATCTTATTAAAGTGCATTTTAACACATATTTATTAGTTTTGATATGATGTAAAATTCGCAATATATATGTACATTTAGATATATCAATTTTTTCTATCTGATCCAGGGAGCTCCTGGCACTCCAGGTGATGATATATTTGTGAGAGCCTCTGAGGAGGCATTACCTCTACTTTATTGTTAATAGATTATTGCAATAAAGAATTGAAAGGAAAAAAAGATTCGTCTTAGTTAAACATCCTTTATTGTCATAGTAACTCACGCTTACTATTGTTCAGAGCATATATGGTAAATGTGGAACTTTCTAATGTTTTGAAGATACAATTTTAGTCTGCTTACATTAGTAACATCACGTGCAACGGATGCGGAAGTAGCTCACAAAAAGCGATCAAGGAAAACTAACTAAAACCCCAAGGACGAAATAACTTTAGTGGAGGAGGTGCAGAAACGGGAGGAAGAACTCTCTGGAAAATTAGACGGGTCACGGAGGACTGCCGTTGACAAGACAAAAGCCTGGAAAGAGGTCACTGACCTAATCAATTAAGTGTTGACATATCACATTTTCCCCAAATCATTACATTGTCACAAAATAAAACTTAGATGAAAAATAATTTCCAAATGAAAAGAAAACCAATGATGTCTAAAAAGTGGCAGTTTCAATGGTGTTCATACTATCAGCCAGCTAGCTGTGATCATCCGACAGCGCCACCACTAAGCATTAACAAACTTAAAATCTCGACTTTGCATTAAAACAGCTGATTTTAAGCAGATAACTCATGCATATACAAGATACAATAGTCTCCAGAGTAAAAAATATTGTATGCAATTCAGAAGAAAAGCAAAATACACGAAAGGGGTTTGATTGATTGATTATTATTGTTTAACGCCGAGTCGGCAATATTTCAGCCACATTTCGGCGAGAAAGGGGAAAAACGAAAGCTATAAATAGACATTGCAATTGCAAAGTACATGTATTTATTATTATGGAAAGGAAAATATTGAAATATAAAATCACAACTGTAAGAAAATTAAATTTTTAGAGTTTGTTACATAGATTTATGTTTTAGTGGAAGTACATTAAGTTCATGCAGAGATGTTCTTGAAATAAAGAAGAAATACAAGAACATCAAACAGAAAGGGATGATGCTCTTCTGATAATTGATAGATATAAAAAATATTATATGTATCCCTTCTTCAATTTCGAACACCTTATGAATGAAATAAATGAATGACATTATTGTATATATAGTAATTAATACAAGTTGCCTGACATCACAGCAGCTGTATCAACATCCATGTATTACGAAGCTGTGTTTTACCGTAATGGGAGCGGTAATGCATGGGTGTTGATACATTGTTGTGACATCATAGTTAAATCTAGAGCTTTTCTGATCACAATTTTTCAGGTGTCCGTCTGTCTACCTGTCTGTAAACTTTTAACTTTTTTTGCCTTCTTATCTCCGGTCCTTTGGCTGATATTTGTGTCCCTGTGGTCAAATTAAATTTATGTAGGTATGTAAAATGTATACTTTACATATTAATAACAACCATCCAATTATTCTCATACTGTATATGTATTTCCAAACTGACACCATTATGATATTATGTATCCATATGCTTAAATTGGTCTCTTATATGTACATCTATTTACTATAACTCACTGAATGGTATACTTCTTTTTTGGAGAATTTAGGATGTATGACTTTGCATTATTAAACGTGTTAATCACATTACTAGCAATATATTGATAAATTTTTTGACAAGTGACATTGTATTACTGTACTACTGTTATAACAAATGCAGTTTAATCACTAGCAGAGAATTTCAATCACTGGTATAAAAGGTTTTTTTGTGGATGTGTACAAGAGAGTATCTTCTGCATCAATAATGATTATGTAATTATTGTAATTGTAGTTTTTGTTAAAAAAAATTATCAATACCTCATGTATTTTAACTCTAAACATGTACACTGTATTAATTTCATATCAGTATGATTGTAAGAATAACAAATTTAACGCTTGGTTGATTTAGACATCTTTCATAAAGATAAATTTATCTGGGTGACAGTTAAATAATCAAATTAATTTAACTGAGAAAAAATGTCCATACATATAAAATTGATAATTAATGAGAATAACAATATGATAACAAGTACTCATATGATACCACATAAGTAAAATAACAAAATATATATTGTCACATGAGAATTATAATGCTCTAATTGACAAAATTGTCTTAAATGAGTTATTATCGTTGGAACGTTTATTTTATATGTTTCAAATTGTTAAATCTTTAGTGTTACATTTTCTAAAAGTTGTTATTTTAACAAAAAATACACAAGTTATTATCACTGAGTACAATTCCATATACTGTACCATTGGGAATATTGAATAAGCTTTTAATTTGCTATTAATTGTTAGTATTTATCTTATCATTTTTAAAAACATCTTTCATATAATTATTATTGTTTTGTTTGGATGACAATTTTACTTTAAAAAATGCCCATACATATTGATAGTCAAAACAATATGACAATGGTGATGCTTTAGATTATGTAAAAAAAAACATATTGTGCTTAAAAACATTGCAAAACATCCCATTTTGAAGTCAAGAGTTGTTTCCCTTTACGCAGTCATGCATAATCATGCATGTGCCAAATATTGCATTGAATTTAATTAGAATATTTCTCTTACTGAAATATAAAATAAAATACAATATTTACATTTGCCTATGTCCTTCCTTATATAACAATACTAATTAAATTGAAATTCAATTTTCAATGACATGCAGTTGGTCACATGATTAGATTTCCTTGCGTTTGGAAAGCAAACTGCACGAATCATTTGGAAAGTTCCGATTGTGACGTCACATGACGTCGTAGGTACTTTATGTTGCATTTCCATAGAAAAGTCTAAACAGTGCCTATATTTCTTTGTAACACGAATAAAAAAGTAAAATATAAATATAAGAAATAAAATATTTTTTAGAGTTTCATTGGGTTATGACATGAAGTCGGTACGTGATCAAATCTACTATAACGTCCTTGGGGCGTTATAGGATTTGATCACGTGACCGACTTCATGTCATACTGCAATGAAACTCTAAAAATGATTTCTTATTTCTTAAATGCATTCGAAATATAAAATGTAGTACAATGCATTTGGTGCATGTTTATTGTGAATCGAATTTCATCATCCATATAGAAACTTTTAAGATTACTTCTGTTATAAAATAGACACAAGGATAAACTTTACAAACTAATACATGGGCTGCATATACATATGAATAATCAAATTACTTAGGGCCAATTTTTTTCATAATGTAGTTCAACGTGCAATTTTAAGATTATTAACTTCATCGAAATCAAATTTTTTTCCTCGTGTGTCATTTGTTGGCAGTTGATATTTTACTTTATCGTTAATGTTTGAAGGATAGTTGAGCAATCATACGAGTATTATTGTTGTTTTCATTGCAATAAACTTGATTTTTGTTTTTTTTTATTATAAGTATCTTGTGTCTCATAGACTGATTAATAGAGTGGCATCCCCCCCCCCCCAAAAAAAAAAAACTACATTGCAAGACAATCCATATTGACCCATGCTGCTTTTAAGAAATATGAGATGAGATATAGAGAGGGAATAATTTTTATGCCCTATAATAAAATATTCAGGAGCATATAGAATATGTCTGACTGGTTGTGTCTGCCAAAATTTTTGACCTCGTAACTTATGAATGGAAGGTGCAATGGTTTTCATATTTAAGATGAATATTCATTATGACAAGACCTTTCTTTCATGTATGACTTTGGCCTTTAAATATGACCTATCTTTGATAAAAATAACCAACCTTTAACCTCGGCTATAACTTCTGATGGGTTGGTGAAAGCTAGCTAGGGCTTTCATGATTCACACATGAATTAGTTTTGACAACACCTTTCCTCGGGTTCCAGCACTTTTGAATTCATGACCTTGACCTTTGAGTTTGACTTACTATTAAAAAACTTTAACCTCAGCCTTTAGCTCTTAAAGGGGCTCCAGTTTTCAAAAAACTTCTTTTATTAGTAACACATAAAAAGGTAACAGACACACAATATTACTATTGATAATGATGTTTTATCCAATGTTTATCCCTTTATCCAGTGGATATCAATCATTGGATATTTTTTCCATATCCAACTGCTGTGACGTCAAAATGGTTTTGCGTGAAAGTGATGAAGTAGAATAAGTGGATTCCTAACAATTAGTATGAAAAAAGTCAGTCAGCATTTGATTTAATGAAAGATTGTATTTGCTGACAAGGTCATTGTATCGACCATAGAACTTGCGAAATGATGACTTTAAACAAGACTGCTGATATTCTTGTTTCATCAACTTGTTTGTCAATAACTTACCTCGTTTTAGAAATTGTTCATACGTAGAGCATGCTCTGGCGTATCGAATCAACTGAGAGATAAAAACCCCATATGCAGGTGATAAGGGTATACTGCTGCATAAGAAAGGGAAGTTGACGATTGAAAAGTTAAAGTCATCACGTTTATCATAAAGCTTTGTTATATTACCATTAACGTCTTTTTCTAATAAAATATCCAAATATGAAACAGATGGGTCAGACTCTATGATAAATATTGAACAAGTTATAATATAAATTATTTTTCCCTAGATTCTCATAAATTAAGAAGGGAATAGCCTGGGCTATTAATAATCAAAACATCGTCTGCCAACGAGTTCCCTGTATCCAAAGCCATTGTTGTTACCGTGATTAATCTGGGCCGGCCATGGTTACTAGGTCACATGGGTCAAGGGACACAATATCTTGCCTGAGGATCCTATGTTATGCAGGACAACACATGTTACCACATACTGACAGGGCTTGTTCTCAGGCCAACAGAAAGGCAAGGGAATCTTCTCTTCAGTATTCCATATGCCTGCTCAATAACAACTCGTGTTCTACACCGTGCATATTGAACCGTTCTCTGTACCTGACATCATTGGTAGTGTTGTAAGGCGTCATTAGGTATGTCCGACAAGGATACCCGGTGTGCCCCAAAAGTATACCATTATGCTGACCTGGAAAATCATGAAATTTATACACTAAAAAAATGAATTCAGAATTACTAGACAGTATGATGAGCAATATGACAAAATAATTCAGCAGTTGTTAAAAATATTTTTAACTTTATACTTAAACTCAAATTGTGCTTATTATCTGGCCCTTATAGGCTATGACTTTATCTTTTGAAAAAATACCTTAAATCTAGGTTAGTTAGTACATGTACTCGTATAGTGAAAAACATTACAATTTTTTCTAATGTTCATTATTTACTTTTCTTTTTTTATTTTACCCATTTTTTATATAATTATTACAATATGACAATTTAAGTAATAATGCTCCGTCAAAATTCAGTTAAAATTTTTCTGAACCAGTGGTACTGGAAAAGAATCAAGATATTTTCATCTGAAACATGTTTACATTAAATATTAATTTCACTGTTAATATTATTTTCAAAGTATGTTAATTATCTATCTTAAAATGTTAATGTGATAAATCCACATATGCCTTCCTTATTTCTAAATTTAAATCACTGAAAGCTTATTTAGCTCTTTTAATTTTTTTTTAAATTTAAAATTTTGTATCAAAAATAACAATTACCATAACATTTAAAGAATGATATCTTTTTCTATTAAAGTAATCAGGCTTATCTTCAGTAGAAGTTTGGATCCGGATAAAAGTGCCATCAACACACCCCAAGACACCAGGGAACCCTACAATAAATAAATAGAAGTTTTCAATTTTTTGTGTGAATAGATATATACCTTTTGATGAGAGAAATTAAAATTTGATTCCCTTTTTAAATTTTAAAATAATACAAGGAGTATAATTATGAACATACATGTATCAAAATAAGATTATGCTTTACTGAACATGACAATAAAGTTAGAAAGCGTAAAATAATAAAGATCTTAATGTACAATATGTGTTATTTGGTGTTAACCCCCCCCCCCCCATTTTCTGCCACACATATGTATGTAATTTACTAACAATACACATTCACCAAAACATAATGATTACAATGAATATATATACTGTTCGAGGGATCATTATTTATTTTAATATGTAAGAGTCGCCCGCGTGGCGAAGTGGTTAGAGCGTTCGCTCTAGAGTCGCGGAGTGAGGAGTTGATCCTTAGGTCGCGGGTTCGAATCCCACTGTGGGACGTGGAGACCGGTCCTTCGGATGCGACCATATGAACCGAGGATATGTATGTAATTTACTAACAATACACATTCACCAAAACGTCGCCCGCGTGGCGCAGTGCTTATAGCGTCTGCTCTAGAGTCGCGAGGTAAGGAGTTAATCTTTACGTCGCAGGTTCGAATCCCACTGTGGGACGTGGAGACCGGTCCTTCGGATGAGACCGTATAAACCGAGGTCCCGTGTCGCAGTAGGTGCTGGCACGAAAAAGACCCCTCACTTCTCAATGGCCGTAAGTGCCGAGCATAGGACAAAATTTGCAGCGGCGTCTCCATATGAGTGAAAAATTCTCGAGAGGGACTTTAAAAAACATACAAACAAACATTCACCAAATCACAATGATTACAATGAATATATATACTGTTCGAGGGATCATTATTTATTTTATTATTTTAATATGTAAGGGTCGCCCGCGTGGCAAAGTGGTTAGAGCGTTCGCTTTAGAGTCGCGGAGTAAGGAGTTGATCCTTACGTCGCGGGTTCGAATCCCACTGTGGGACGTGGAGACCGGTCCTTCGGATGAGACCGTATAAACCGAGGTCCCGTGTCGCAGTAGGTGCTGACACGAAAAAGATCCCTCACTGCTCAATGGCCCTCAGTGCCGAGTATAGGTCAGAATTTGTAGCCCTCCACCGGCAAGTGGTGGCGTCTCCATATGAGTGAAAAATTCTCTCCAGGGACGTTAAACAATAAACAAACAAACAAAAATATGTAAGAAATGCATGAATGCATTTAAAACAGTGAGATTTGGTCGAAAAAGTTAGAATCGAAATGTTTTAGACCGAAACGTCTTAACTGATTCAAGGGGGCGCTGTTGTTTGTTTTCAATGTGAAAGTCATGAATACATTCAAGTGAAAAGCATGGGTTCTTACCTGCGACAGCATGGAATTTTCTTTTAACATTGGTAGCATGTTGTCCTGTGTGGAATTTGATAAAACGTGAAGCAATGAACAGAAGCGCTGACGCTACTCTTCGTATGCATCTTCCGGCTGTGGATTTCGATACATGGATGATGTCGCCCATGCACAACTTGATGAAAAGCACCCGTGGTCACGAAAGGGAGAAAAAAGAGAAGCTGTAGTATCCCGGGGAGTGCCAAAGACCTCTTGGTATGGTGCTCAACAATCCCACTCACCAGATTATGAAGGAATATTATGGAAGGCCGTCTAAACCGGTACCTCTCAAACAATTCTTCTTTTGTTTGCAAACCAAGGGGGTTAAGTCTATCGCTGAACACCCGAGGGCCAGGGAGACGCCTTCTTCGGCGGCGATTTTCTCCATTTTCATGGTTTGTTCGTCTCAAAAAATCAACTAGAGCGGCCATTTTGAAAGAACTTAAGAACAATCTTAAAACTTAAGACTGCTCATAAGCAGTCTTAAAATATAAGACAAATTTCCAGTCTTAACTCTAAGTCATTTTTTGTGATCCACTTTAAGATCAATCTTAAATTTTAAGTGCAAATTTATGGAGTGATTTAAGACAGTTTCATGATCCTGGTCATTCAATGAAGCAGATAATTCTCTAAAATTTAAAAACTTGTAAATTTTACATTACATTTAATGCTAGTGTAAATTTATATATGAGTTAAAATTTTAAATCTGACAAATATTTATATAATATTAAACATATTCTTACGGACTCGTTTGATAAATGCGAGTCTTCAAAGTACTCCACTTTGTTTCGATTTCATTCACATGTAATCCAGACCTATCAAAAACTGGACGAAAGTACTCAACCAGTGTGAGAATCTCGTCATCACCAAAGCCTAAAGTAATTTTTAAACTATTTTGAACCAGATTTATTTTTTCTTAAATGTTCACATTTCATGATTTTAATTGTGTTATAATTTATACCTACAAAAACCTTTAGTTCTAATGGCCATTGATTAAAATCTGCAACCATAGTTGCTGCTGAAACATCACTTCGTGCATCCTAAAACCTGCACTGGAGGCATGATGACAGGATCACAACACGGTTCTCTGGAAGATCTAAATGTTGCTATATTGCCTCTACCACGTTAAGATGTAAACTCATATCCATTGAGTGTAGTTACAGCAGCTTCTTTTGAGTCATCAACAATGCACAAAGCTAGCTTAGGACCCCCTACAATCTTTTTCTTTTGAGAGATCAGTACTTATTGAGGGATCAGTACTTAGCACGACTCTAAAGAATTGTTTGCCATGCACTGTTACTGAAAAAAATATATCAGTATATCAATATAATTTTCAATAGGGTCTATATGTTTTTTTAAACTGATACAAAACCTAGTCTTGATTTTATTTAGTTATGTTAGACTGCACACTGAACTTCCCCAACAATACTGGCGTTCTCTTGTGAGAACAAACATTCTGAGAGTATTGCATTTTTAGGATGTCACTTTATAAGCCCCCCTCCCCTCCCCCGAAATGTGAACATTTCGGATTACTTGTTTATGCATGAAATGTCTTGGAATGAAGTTACTTTACAAAAATGTGTCTGACAAAAATCACATAATGTATGAATAACACGACGACTGCTTACGTATGAACACCGTTATTCGTTGTTCTTAACAAAAACACATGCCAAAAAAGAAAATCCAATTCAAATCGGGGAAAACATTCAGTCTTTTTCAACATTCAGTATATTAAGTATTAGCTGGTAGAAATTGCTGAAAACAATGCACAATATTACTTAACTGTCTTCTGTCACAATCTTTAACATGACGTCAACCTTGTTTTTGGAACATTAATTTAGTGCAGGACGGACCCGCCGTGAACCCGATCATAAACAAGAGGCCCAAGGGCCTTATCGGTGACCTGAGTCTAATACAACACTGCAATGGATCCATAGAAGTATAAAACAAAATTAACTGATTATAGACAAATGTTGCCCTAGAATTTAAAAAATCTTGTAAAAATACCAGTGCTTATTGTAGAGTGCTAGACCCGAGTGATCTCCTTGGGATCATACTTGGTTTTCTGAAGCCTTAGAGGGATGATAATGAATGCTAAATATACAAATACAATGAATACTTGCCTATTGTGTAAGGTATTCAATATATGTCACTTGCCTAGTGCTACAATTCAGTACACAGAGACTTGGCTATACATTGTATAACGTTGCTATTTGCCACTTGTCACTAATTCCAACAAGTCACCCTGGCTCTCTGTGATTCTTTGATCACTTTGATAAAGTATTAAAAAATTTATCCAGTCTATAGTCAACCTTGTCTTTATCTGATAATAAATTATAAAATGTCAAATAGATCACCACAGAAGTAACAAACTATCTACAATTTCAACTTTTGCTAATTATATAAATAATCTTTATGTCAATCTTTTATACTGCTTTCCAGGCAAGAATCTGACTTTGAGCATGCTTTGCTTATTTAAACCAAACATTCACTTTTACTTTGTTTCTTTATATACATATATAACATTCTTTCTAACCTGTTAAGTAAATTAAGTACAAGGATTTCTTGATTACTATAATCTAGCAAAGGGGAGTAGCTCTCATCTGCTTCATTTATTATAATTGTGTACTCTGTTTGCCTCCTAGATATTCATGAGCAAAGAAAAGACATTTACTTATAATAATACTAGACTTTGACCCGTGCGTGCACGGGTTGACATTGTTATGAATGCATCCATGTGCATATCGGACATTTACAAAATAGATAATCGACACATTCATATATTGTAAGGTACTTTTGAAATAAACAATGAATGTGAATATAATTCTGTTTTTTTTTTTTTTTTTTTTTTTTTTTTTTTTTTTGCAAAATTGTTGCGTAACAGTGTAGCGCAGAATGGGTTTGACCCCCCAGTTAGCTATAAATCAAGTCATGAGTTCGAATCACGCCGGAACTTGCATAAATTTCACCTTTCCAAACTTTAATAAAAGAAATTATGGATATTTATTGAAAATATGACAACAACAAAGAGTTGAGCACTGCTGATACTTATCAAGCAAAGTAATGAAAATGAAGAAATTTGTTTAGCTGGTATTTTTACACAATTAGTTATTAAACTAAAGGTGTAAAAATTTTTGTAACAATTTTAACACTGCAGGTCTCAACTTGTTCAAAATATGACCTCAACAATAGAGTCATTAAGCTCTGCTAATACATATACTTTATATATACACAGGTAATAGACATGTATATAATCTGTAAAAGAAGAAATGAAAATGGACAAATGTGCTATACTGGTATTTCTACACAATTTAGCAGATGTGAAGCAGAACAGATTATCTTGCAAATACCCCCCCCCCCCCCCCCGAAAAAAAACATACTGGTTGTTCAAGAGATCATAATAAAAATTAAGAATATCAAATGTACTTTATATATAAGAAAATGCCCTCATGACTGTCTGTTTTGATAAAAATTAATGTAATATCCCTGAATTAGCAATAATTTGAATCGATTCGATTAAAACAAAAACCTCGGTTTTTGAATAATTTTGATTCGATTTTTGGAAACAAAATGTTTGCTTCAGTTCTGTTTAAACCTGTTATAGTTATTGAAAATTCGAAATAAATATTAACCAATTTGAAAGTTTTTAACATCATTTACGATTCAACAAATGAATGTGTTTTACTTTTTAGCTCACCTGAGCTGAAAGCTCAAGTGAGCTTTTCTGATCACATTTTGTCTGTCGTCAGTCTGTCTAGCTGTCTGTAAACTTTTCACATTTTCGACTTCTTCTCCAATACCACTAAGCCAATTTCAACCAAACTTGGCACAAAGTAATTCCTTATGTGAAGAGGATTCAAAATTGTTTAAATGAGTGAATTTCAAACTATTTCGAAATTGACATTATTTGTCTTCTAAGTCAATTAGCAACACCGCGCGTTTTAGAGTAGCTGAGGTGGATTGAAAATGAATTTGAAACTAGAATTTCAATCCAATGTTTTCTCGGACGTCTGTGCCAAATTGTACCCGCCCATTTCATTGTCTATCATGAAACGTTTTGATTGTTTCAGATGGAAATGACGTAAGCTGCATATTACTAATTTTGCCAGTTAATGTTCCGCGGTCTTACTTACCAATCTAACGAAAGTAGTCGGTGCGTTCACCATCCCGAATGACATGACTGTAAAACTGAAATGGCCAAATGGAGTTACAAATGCACTTTTCTGTTTTGAATCTTCGTCTAATGGTACTTGCCAATAACCTTTTGTTTAGTCTAATTTGCTTATGAATATAGCTTTGCTGATCTTAATCAAAACGTCATCTATTCGAGGAATTGGTCTAGGGTCAAATATAGTTACCTTATTCAACTCCCGGAAGTCGTCGCAGAATCTCAGCGATTCTCACTCTTCTTCATGAGGACCACCCATGCGGAATACAGACTATCCGTTTCCTCAATGATACCAAGATCCATCATTTGCTGTAACTCCCGCTTCACTTGGCCTTGTAAGGCATCTGGAATCGGATATGGTTTCATCTGGATAGGCACATCCGTAGAAGTTTTCATTGTGTTTCGTCAAAGGCGTTTTCTTGGGAAAATCTGTAAAAATATCATCAAATTCTTCCACTAACCTTTGAATCTGATCCCTTTGCTCTGTGGTGAGATCTTTTGAATACTGTAAGTCGGCTGACGATTCTGTCTGTTGAAGGGTCGGGACTTTATCTGAACATCGTTGTTGGCTAAACTGGAAATAACATTCAAGCATGCCATAATTTCAGAATTAGTTTTCCTCCGACTCTCTCTCAGATCATTCCTTCAGCATACTGACATGGTAAACAGTCTCTGTTTTTGGACAGTCTGACCTTGAAATCAAAGGGGCTTACTTTTTCTGTCACCTCATATGGAACTTTCTACTGTGCCAATAATTTCCAAGTACTTGTTGGCAACAACGCTAAAACTCTCTGACCTACTTCAAAATTCCTGCTCCTGGCGTTTTTGTTGTAATATCTTTTCTGGTTCTTCTTTGCCTGGGATTCCACTTCCGTCTTACGTACTGTCTCTATTCGTTCCCGTGTTTCCGTGAGAGATTACTTAGGACTGATGCTTGTTCCTTGGTTGGTTCTTCCCGCTACTCAAGAAGTTCAAAGGGAGTAAAACCTGCCGTTTCATTCGGGACATCTCTGTAGGGAAATAGTACATATGGTAAATGAACATCCCATTTTAATTGCTCTACAATTGCATATGCTTTCAACATTTGCTTAAGGGTCCCATTAAATCATTCTAAAAGTCCGTTTGCTTGAGGTAGTTGACAGTTTACGCATTTGTGGCATTTTGCACAGTTCTGAGTGATGACATAAAATTTCTTCCCTGGTCTGATAAAATTTCTTTAGGAAAACCTACTCTTGAAAACATTTCAATAAGCGCATTTCCACACTGTCTGCGTCTTGATTTTTCATTGGAAATGCCTCCCAAAATCTGGTAGCATAGTCCACACATACCAAAATATATCTGTTTTTTCTGTCATTGTTTTTGTTTTTGTTTTTTTGTTTGTTTGTTTATTGTTTAATGTTCCTCTCGAGAATTTTTCACTCATATGGAGACGCCACCACTTGCCGGTGGAGAGCTACAAATTTTGACCTATACTCGGTACTCAGGGTCATTGAGCAGTGAGGGATCTTTTTCGTGCCAGCACCTACTGCGACACGGGACCTCGGTTTATACGTCTTATCCGAAGGACCGGTCTCCACGTTCCACAGTGGGATTCGAACCCGCGACGTAAGTATCAACACCTTACTCCGCGACTCGAGAGCGAACGCTCTAACCACTGCGCCACGCGGGCGACTTCTGTCGTAGGTAATGGTGCCACAAAGTCGATCGCTGCTCTGGAAAATGGAACGTTTATCTTTGGAATTGGCACCAGTTTTGGTTTTGGCGTTCTCCCCCTTTGTGTCCCCTTTTCACAAATAGAGCATGACTTACAATAACGAGATATGTCCAAATACATACCCGGCCAAAAGAAGTTTTGCATGATTTGTTTTCTGGTTTTCTTGTTTCCAAGATGTCCAGTCAATGGTGTCATGAGCTACAGACATCATACCAGTGCGCAGTTTTTTTGGAGCAACAATTTGAAAGACTCTACAAGAATTTTGTTCAAAAACACTATAAAATAAATCATTTATCAAAATGAAATATGACTTGCCCTCATGTGGACCATTTTGTGCCATCTTTAGAATTCACTTCAACCTGTCATCAGTTTTCTGATGCTCAGTCAATTCCTCTCTGTTACACTACATACCTTCATGTTCTATGTTTGATGCTTTCAAATCATCCAACTTTGGTTTTTCTGCCTCCTCTTGTTTCCTGTCTCTGATCTAATTTGAACCACAACGCATGCTTCATCTTTCACCTTCTCCATCATGTGCAAAGGGTCTGCCTGCTTAGGTACAACGCAACAATGCTCACATTGTTGCCAATAATAACATCAACAAAAGGAGAATCAAGATATAGATCGTGTACCTTACCTGAAATATATGGCGTTTTCACACTTACTATTGCCTCACTGCAAGTTCTTTTTGTACCGTCAGCCAGAGTTATTACACTTGATATCCCAGTCTTATTCTCATCTGAAACTAATTTACTGTTAACAAACACGGTCGAACATCCAGTTTCCCTTAAAACTGAGACAATATGTCCATCAACGTCTCTACTCACCAAATCTAGACCTGTTTCACAACATTTTTCTAAAACAGAATCATCACTAGCCGATACACCAGACAACTTAACCACCACCTTATTCTCATGAACACTATCACAATTATCAGATACTGTCATTTTCTCATCAAGACACAAACGAAACTGTTCATTGGACTTGTGTTTAGCTGGTTTCTGATTCATAGGATATTTCGACTGAAATTTACGCAATGGACAATTCGGTGCAATGTGTGCGACCCTTTCACACTTGAAACAATTCCTCTGATCTGAAGGCGAGATAAACTTACCTCTTTGGGACTGAACCGAACGAAACTTGTTTGGTCTTGCACACGGGTTTTCCCCCCACCGCCTGAATTACTGCTTTTATGTACAACCTGAAATGACTTCTGAGTAGGGATGTCAAAATATTTATTTTCCTTAGTCGATTATTCGATTCCATTATTCGAACGATAGTCGATTATTCGGAACATTTTCTGAAAATAAAATATTATTTCAAACTTCACTGGTACATGACGTATTTATAACTCAAAAACCCTTTTACTCAAATATGTTTAAAAAGTAACATAAGAATTAATGCAACGTAACATTTGATAGCATGATTATATGAAATAAATTTTGAAATATAATTCTCCAAAATTTATGATTTCCCCATTAATTGAATTCATAAATTGGTCTGTACATGCAGAGTGAGCATTCAAAAATTGCTAGCCGATATTTTTTAAAGCTTATTATGAAATAAATTGGGGGGGGGGGGAGGTAGGGTAATTTCACACTATCCAAATGCCAGGTGGTTGTTAAATTGTTAAACAGTTAGTAACTGCTTGTTCATTAATTGATTGCTCTGGCTTTCAGAATGTCCTTAATTATAAACAGTTTAAAAATGCAAGCGAATTGTTTTAATAATTATCGAAGCGACAAAACATGTCACAGCTATGGTTTGTTCCTTGCGTTTGAGTAATCTTAAAAGATAATTGGTACATCGTATAAAATCAAGTCCAATTAATTATTTTACAAACAAAGCCCAGTAAATATATTGTTGGTTGATTTATTACAAAAACAACACAAGCAGTAACTGACAGATAATTCTCGCGGTAGTGAAGCATTTATAATCACTCTACTTTCGATAAACACATGAAAAATCAAGTTTTTGTAGAGGAAAATGATCTTATCAACTGTCTCCGAGGAAAGACGGTTTCTCAATTTTATAATGAGAATTCGATATTGTTATCACTCTTTAATTGCATTTTTAAAATTATAATATTCGAATGTTGTTTCATTATTCGATCGTCGGTCCATTCGACTGACAGTCGAATAGTCGACTATTCGTTGACATCCCTACTTCTGAGGTACAACTTCTTTAATAGACTTTGGACTATGTTCAAGAACCCCCAGTTGCAAATCTTTTGAACAACTTCTTATCGCCTTTCTCTCAACATCAAATCAAACAACTTATCATAGTCTGAACCAATGTCCTCCCTATCAGACCAATGATTAAAGAACCTTTCTGCCTTAACAACAAATTCTTTGAACGATCCATCACTGGACTGTCGACACTGCCTAAACGTATCCCGATAAGCCTCTAAGGTAAGTTCATATCTTTTAAGAATAGCAGTTTTAATCGCATCGTAATTATCACTCTCCTCATCTGACAACCTAGAATAAGCTTCAAGAGCTTTACCCGATAGCATGGGAACTAAACGAACCGCCCATTGAGATTGATCCCACTTTTGTAATCCCACTATTTTCTCAAATGATTTTAGAAAAACATTAGGGTCTTGACCTCTTTCAAATTTGGGCAACTTTACACTAGGGGTCTGAACACTCTTAGGGGAGGGGCCAGTATTACCCTTGTCTAACTCTTTCTCTTTAAGAGCTAACGCTTTCAACTTAATCTCTTTCTAAGCCTACCACTTATCCCTGTCTCTCTTAGTCTGACGCTCCTCTCTTTCATGAGCTAACCTTACTTTCTCAAGTTCTCGCTCAGCTTCCTTTTCTGCTCTCACTGACTCTCTGTCAGCTCTAGCCTGATCTCTCTCAGCTCTCATTGCCTCTTGCTCCTGAGGCCACACTTCTAAACAATCCTTGACGCTTGACCCTTTCGCGATAAGCTCGGACAATCACTTTGGCATGTGCCACATGTTGAAAGTTTACACTGAAACGTACAAGAAAAACAAAATCAAAGTCAAAACTTCTAAATACAAGAAATCTCTTCATTTTTGCAAGCTCAGATGTATCCCATCGCTGCCACCATTTGTGAGGATGTGAGTTATATACCCTAATGAACCTACATAATTCAAAAGAACAAAATATAAAATTTTAACAATATTTAATGAAAGAAAAATAAGGAACAAATAAACAGAATTTTCAACAAAGAAAATTAACCAAAAAAAAAAAAAAAAAAAAAAAAATGAACCGAAAGAATGTCTTTGTTAAGTTTGGCCTGGTCCTCATCAGTAAGTACGGTAATTCTTTTGAAATAGATTGGTCCAATTTGTCCGGTTCCTCATCAATCAGTTTGGAAATCCTTATTTAGGATAGATTTGTCCAGTTTCTTTTATTAAAAGTTGCACGGAACAATGTTTATTTTGGGAGGGCTGCGTGGCACACTGGGTATTTCCCCTCAGGTTCCGGAGTCAATGGTCCGACGCCTGGTCCAGTACTTTTGAAAACTAAATATTTATAATTAAGTTCCAAATACACAATACGAATTATTGTGGAACTTTCACAACGTAATTGTTCATAATTGTTCATATATTAACTTTAAATCATATAATGAAATGTTCCACGTGGGTCACCGCCAGGTGGTATAACTCAAACTGGTTTTAGAGATGTGTCGTCCGGGCCGCCATAGTTCACTCATACGCTACGGTCTGTGTCAAACACCATAACATGGAAAAGGCTACTCACTGATACAACAGCCGCTAAGAAATTCAGCACCCGAGAGCCCTCATATCCCCGACAGCTATTCACGTTCTGTAAGGAAACTTTACAGGCAAAAACCAAGCAAAAGACCCTGATGGTTTTCTAAGGGCAGGCCCCTGGTAGCACTAGTACTAGACAAGCACGTCTATCGGCTGATATTTTACCTTACTATTTAAAGTGAAAACGAGGGGCTCCCCAAAGGGTTGTTATGTTACCATGAGAACCACAGGTATTTAGGGGCTCCCCAGGATTATTATATAAGTAACCGGAAGGGTGAACCAGGGGTATTTCGTAAACAATAAAATAAAGAATTTCAGTTTGTTACACTTTGTCAATTCTATTAACTTATGTGTAATGTATGGTGGTATAACACGTTGTAAAGGTTTCAAAAAGTCAACATACTTCACAAGAACATGGCAAATATGATGCTTTATATTTTATGCAAGTAAAGTCAATTGTCAGCACTGATTGCTAATAATTATCAATGTTAAGCGGAGAAAAAAAAATATGCCATCTTGATAACAATAAGGTTCCTTCTCCATGGGTTGCAAACTCGAAGATGATTTTTCACAACTTTTGACATATGCAGTAACTGTCAACTTGATTTTTTCTTCCTGTTCTGCAACAAGTTCTTCTTTTCTAGAACACTTCTGGGTGAAACACAAATGCCAAAGTCATGCATCAGCTGCAAACCCTACAGTATTGTCAAAGTTAATTACAAAGCATAAGTGCCTTCACAGATTCTTTGTTTCAAGAGACCTTTCTTTTTGTGCATAAAAGTTATAAATAATAGTCAAAGCCTCACCTCTCTGGTCACACCACATCTGTCTAGTGAAAGACCCACTGTGTACATGTATGGTTGTTGAGACCAGTTTTGCCGTGCCCATACAAAAGGACTGAAGCAGCTGTTGAAATACAGTTCATCCTTCACAACACTCTCCAAAATTTCAAATATCCTTCAAAAGCTTACAAATTTTTGAGTGTCAAAAGTTAAGAAGATTTTTATTACTGGTTTCAAGATTTTGTTACTTCTCTTTGCTAATTCATTCACTTCACTTTTAATTTTCTGTTTTATTAACACCAGCAATTCATCTCTGATTCCGAGTACTTGGATAAAGCCATCATGGACATATTATTATTATTAAGTATCTGTTTAACAACTGTTTACACTCTTCTTTGCGCACAATTCTTTGTCTTTCTACTCCGTTTTATTTCACAATCACCTGAAACACATTTCATGATTTTAAGAATATTTTCCCCCCAAACTTTAACTGGTTATATAAAAAGTTCCAGGATAAGTTAATATTTAAAAAAAAAAAAAAACTGTAGTTTTATTAAGCTTACATCCTGTGTTCAGCAATGAATAATACAGATAAAGCCATACATTACCTTGACTTCAAAATCAGCATTACTTATTTTGGTTTGTGTTGCTTTTTCTTGGTGCGTGGGAACTGAGTCAGAGAGGGTAGGGCAGTACACCAGCACCTTCCTTTACTTCGGTGGAGTCTTCGTCAAAGGTCGCTTTGTTTTGTGAGCAGATTGCGGGGGTGGCGTGTTTATGCATCTTTTCGCTGAATTTCTGCTAGGGGTAGCCATCATGATCTTCATAGTAAACCCTGGCAATGCCTTTAATTGACTGCTTAAATTGTTCTTTTCATCTCGTAGCTTTCCTAGTCTTGTTTTTTAATCGAGGTTTTTTGTTTAATCTATTAAGTTTGTTGAAACATAAACTACACAAAGTAGATGGGACTTTTACATTAATTTCGTCCAACTGTGTCTTCAAATATTACAGTGATTTTGTACGTCTGTATGATTTTTTGTCGTGTATAACACTAAAACACAGACAGCAGGTTTTTGGCGCTGCCATGTTTCTTCGCGCTAATACTGTCTTCAAAATAGAAGAGTTCTATTATATTAAACAATGGTTTTGATTGGTTGATTTTAGATAATATTCATGTGAAACGAGCTTGATGCGATGAATGCTCCCACGGGTTGAATGTAGTGTAACGGAGAGAAAACCCGTGGATTCCGACGTTGGTTTCAGCTAAGACAAAAGTTTAGCTCCCCACTCAAGTGATGTTTTTGCAGGTACATGTACATATATACTCAGTACTGCAGGATTTAGTTTCTCCCCTGTGGAAAAAAATCAAACTTATTTTCGAAATTTGAAAACAAATATTTGGACGTCAAATACGTATTGTTTAAGCGGGGTGGGGGTTGAGGTATGTGTAAAAGAACTCGAATTTACAAAAAAAAATATGATCATAGAGTTTGTAATTACTTACATGGTTAAAATTGACTAACATCAAAAGGTTATAATTCGTATATTCCCCTTATCTATTTGAAAGGTTAAATTTTGAAGAGGTTTACAATATTAACTTACCAAATGAACAGCAAGTCCTAGTATCATAGTTTTACAAAAAAAAAAAAATCAACTCTACCTCGATCCCCCTTCCCTATTACAGAAGATGTAAAAGAAAAAGAAAGAAATGCGTTTAAGTAGAACGGGTGTCATAAATTTCATATCTTTTGGTACTTTTTTATATACAAATGAAATTTGAGTGAATTTGAAGATATTTTTCGAATGAAATTTTTTTAAAGTGAAACTGAAGATTTTTTGAGATGACGATTACCTTGAACCCAAGCATGCTTCCATCTACAGTAATGTCCCTTGCTAAGTATGCCTTTGAGAAAATGTAATTAAAAAGGTCTAATACTGGATGGAATAAGTGTGCAGGATCATAGTTTGGATGACCACGTGGAACACGGGGCATATTATCATTACAGTGAAGAAATGTTGAGAGAAGTTGGAATCTGTCTCTTGTCATGACTTCCGAAAGTCCAGGTGTCCGGAAAAGCCAAGAATACTCGGACTGCTGACAGTACGCCTCTATGCTGAGTTTTTTTTAAACTAAACCTATCGAAAGAAACAAACTTAAATATACAGACATTTCCTCTGCATCTGTTAAATACCACTAATGTGTTCTAGCGTTTGGTTAAGGATCCCATAAGATATCGGATCTATTAAAAATTGTTCTGCATACAAATTAGCTTCATCGACGAGGATGTCAATGAGACTTTTTCCTGTCTTTTGGAACAGAAAGGTTTTTGAAGTATTCTATTGGATGTGTCTCTATTTCCGGTGGGTCACTCGTATGGCGTGAGAATGGACAGATATGCGGATATTCAAAATTTTCCACACACCGTAAGTTTGTACACTGTCTATTGATTTCTGGAATGTTTATATCTGCATTACTTTCTCAATATTTAATGCAAAATAATTTTACAAATTTATTCAAACTATTTATTTTTTATGATTGTTTAAAATCTATTATCATAAAAATTTATTCATTTTTACGATTGTTTACGATTATTTCATTAGAACTCATTAAATCTTTATTTATTTGTTAATACTTTCTCATTTAATTATGTTCTCACACAGAAAATTGTAGTATAATTAAATTTTATGCTATAACATATGTTTGGTTTTTCAGGTTTTATAAAATTTAGATGAAGTCTGCATTTTTTAAAAGAAAAATAGAAAAGTAATTTATCTTTCAAAAATGGTTATGAAAATACCACCGAGTTTTATTTCACGATGTATAGTGTAAGACACCATTACGACGACAGACTTCCATGAGCAAACTTAAACAAGAGGCCCATGGGCCACAACGCTCACCTGAGTCAATATGGCCCTGCTCTACTTCCTTAGATTCTTCTGCTATACATATGTAAAGGTTTTATCACCTGTAGTAGCCACACTTAACTACCAGGTGTCATGTTTTGAACTAAACTGGGGCCTGACGAAATGTGATCAAAAAGCTGACTCCAGCTTTCGGCTCAAGGAGCTAAAATTTTGACATCATATTGTGTCACTTGTTTATCTGAAAGTTAAATGAGAATATAAGCAGAAATTTCAGTTATGAGCCCCATCGATACTCTGAGCATGAATACGATACTCTAAACTTTCGTAGTTTTGAAATAGACAGTTGTAAGCAATGACTTTTGTCATCAAATTAATAAGTTGGATTTGAAAATGTTTTGTCAATCATGTATAAATTTCTTTGAATGAATGTTATTTTACAGTATTCCAATATATGTACTGCCATAGCATTAAACTTGATGGTCCTGACCTTTTGAGTTGAAATTCATATTGTCATTTATTAGTACATACAACGGACTACCTGAAAATTGTACCTATGACCTTTTGAGTATGAATTAGGCAACATATTGGCCTTCTTTCTTGGGGGCATGAAATTTTTTTTTTGTATGTTGTTTAATGTCCTTTTCAAGAATTTTTCACTCATATGGAGACGCCACCACTTGCTGGTGGAGAGCTGCAAATTTTGTCCTATGCTCGGCACTGAAGGCCATTGAGCAGTGAGGGATCTTTTTGTGCCAGCACCTACTGTGACAAGGGACCTCAGTTTATACGGTCTCATCCGAAGAACTGGTCTCCACGTCCCACAGTGGGATTTGAACCCACGAGGTAAGGATCAACTCCTTACTTCGCGACTCTAGAGCAGATGCTCTAATTACTGTGCCACGTGGGCAACTATGATAATTTTTGTTTAGTAAATTTAAATTTTTTCAGGTTGGTTCTTCCATTTTCAGATATATTAAGACTGAATGCAATTGGTAATTGAAAAAGTTCGAAGGATTACAAGTGCCCTCTATAAAAATTGCATTCCCAAGAATTTCAGTATTGGTTCAGAAATATTTTCAAACACAAATATCATTACTGAATGATTTATTTGATGAAAACACAATGAAATATGCATCCTGCATAAATCAAATCAATAGGAAAACAATGTGTCATGTTTTAAAAGAAAACGTATTAGTTACATGTGGTCAAAATGGGAAGTACATGTATATGTACAAATTTAGAAGCTTATTTTTCTGTGTATTATGTCATGTTGACATATTGACTTTTGATCTGAGCTTGAAAAGCAAAGAAGTTTTTTAAGTAAGAAAAAAAATTAAGAATTTATCTGTCAAGAATGTGCAAAAGATGATAATCAAAGGGTTCACATAATCTTACAATTATTAAGCGATAAAAAATTGTCTTTATGGATTATTGAATTCCTATTAAGTAATCATCCAGAAAATGATGATATAGTCTCTTCAGCAGTTGTTCCAAGAATTTTCAAAGTTTTCATTATTGTATACTGTAGACTAATCTTGAAATATTCAAAGTACAAAATTGAAAGTACAAATACATCATTAAAAAAAAAACTGTGATAAAGTGTAACCACAACACTTTATTAACAAGAACAAATAATACTTCATAATTTTTTCAACTGATCTCTGAAACAAATGTCAAATCTGCATGTTTGTTCATTGTATTGTTTATAGAAGAAGAACAATGCCACTGTCTAATCAAACATAAAATACTAATGTTTATCTTTAAGATAATATCCAGAAAAGTTTTGAAACCGTCATCTTGTAATGATTGAGGCATGGCACTAAGCAATTTTGTTGTTGGAATATAAAAAAAAACAACGATATTATAAGACATCAAATTAAATTTTTATAAATTTTATGTAACTTTGAAAACAAAGAACTGGTCATCAAGAACTATATTAATTTGACAAATACTAACATTTGCAATTACGAGGTCAGGTCTTTAATGGAATCATTCTATTTGTTATGGAGTAAGCTATTAATGTCTTAACACATTATAGCTAACAGTCAGTCAGATAGATGGACAGTTGGACACATATGATTGCCATATACCATAATACTTTCCATCATAGCTGGGTGTAAAAAAACCTACTACACAAAAATACTATGATAAACATGATAATCTACAAGTATTCTACAGCATACTAAAGTAAAATTTGACAAAACTAGCTCTAGTAGTTTTAACTAAATTAAGGTAGAGAAAATACCCATTCAACTTGAAACTACGGCAACAGTAAAAAATAAAATATTAATCCTTGGTCACATGTCTTTGTAAGTCAAGTTAATTTGCAATTTGGGAAGAACCACGGTAGGAATAACACTTTGAAAGAATTTCACAGATTTTTTTTTGTTTAGTAACCATAGTAAATCAATCAGACAAAATTGGTATCAGATTAACAGTGTAATCTATTTGTGTCTCAAATTATATTGAAATTGGACAAAACTATACAGGGAGCATCATTTTGCAAAATTAATTACAGAGAAACAAGTTGCCTTACTGTTGCATAACCTCTTTTCTTTTCTGACCAGTACAGTTAAAAAATTCCCATATATCTGTATGGAAATGGCTAGATTAAAAAAAAAATACACTAATGATTCGGCAGTGTACTGAATTGTAAGCACTATGTATGATTTACAGAACAAAGAAACTAAACTGAAAAAAATAGATCCAAAAATCATGCTTCTTGCGTGAATAAATATGTGAGGTAATCATTTTCCAGACACTGCATTTCTGCACACACATTGAAAAGCAGTTCACACATATCTGTATATAAATGGCTGGATCAAAAAAAGTGCACAAATGATTCAGCAGAGTACTGAATTGTGAGCAATATGTATGATTTACAGAACAAGGAAACTAAACTAAAAAATACAAAAGTCATGCATTCTGCATGAAAATATATATGGAGGTCATCATTTTCCAGACCATGCAATTTCTGCTTACACTTCGACAATCACTGTGCAGAGTTTATGCAACATTTTCAACAGACAATTTTATGTCTACGACAGTCTTGTTATCCTTTGAGAATGAAACTTTAAAAGAGTTTGACAGTAAGTACTCCTCAACAGAGTCAGCATCTTCCATTTCTACATTATTGATTGACGCCAATGTAAACAGTACTGATGAAAAAATGGTAAGTTTATACTTTTCATACCCAGATGAGAAACAAATTGTGCCAGTAATGGATTTGTGCAAAGATTCTTTTGACATTTTCAATTTGCAAGAATTACATCTTACATACAATGACTTGTCAACAGTGACATCCACTTTTGACTTGCAATTTTCACAGGTGTGAAAAAGTTGAAGCCCTGCCTGAGTGATTTTGCCTTCTTTGGTTATAATGTCTGAGTCTAATGTTGGTGCAACACAGTTTGTTATGTCACCAATCAATGTTGCAGTTGTTTGTTTTGTTGATGTTACACTTTTGGTGTTCATGAAAAGTCGGGTAGATAAATGTTCAATTCTGTAACATTTGTTAACTTCAAGTTTCGAAACCAGATCTTCCCATACTGTGATTTTCATGGCGGCAGATGCATCACTTATTATAAGTTCTTGTCTTTTAATAGGTGATTCCCTAACTATTTGGACTGTGACTGGGGTAGCCGACAATACTTTGACCTCTACTGCAACCTACAGAAAAACAAAATATGAATTAAATCCTGAAAAAAAAGGATTTTATTTTTTAAAACTATATCTTTGGGTAAAGATCAGTCTATAAGTATGTTTAGTCAGGAAAAGTATACTTTACCAGACTTTTGTTTCTGTAATAATTGAGCTTATATTTGTGTACTGATTATTATCTTAGTGAAGCAAAGGATTTGGTCTGCTACATTTGCTGCAGATCTTGTCTAATCATGTTTCAAAAGCAGCTGCAGTATTTTGTTGGTTTGTAAATAGGGAGTGCAAGCACGTCAAGCAAATTTTTGTGAAACCTTCTCAGAATTCCTTTGCTACCAGGATTCCATGCAATAATGGTGAATAAGTAATAACATAAAATATAAAAGGCTTGCAGTTTGTAGAAAGCTTAAAAGAAACAAAAAATATTCTACGTCTTTCGTTAAAAAATTACACTAGGCCTATAGTCTCGTTCAAGCAGAAGTTCGACTGTCTCCGTTAACTCTGACGAGCTCCGTTACGTCAAGTGACGTCACAATCTAGATGTCTTGTGCAACTTGAAGTTTGAAGTGGCTAATCAACATTACAAGTGTATTTTTAATAGTACAATTGCACTCGTCCCAACGGTCACACTGTAAAACATATTAATTTACCTTTGAACTTAATGTTAATCTCTGTCGAGACAGCCGATAATGTGGAACACATTTTTTTTTTAAATTGATGAAATCTAACTGAGAATTCTCATGATATAAGGTCATTAAGGTGCACATATCACAGTCATATGATCATTGCAAGTAGACATTCTGAATGACAAGCCCCTTTCCATTATAATAATTTCAAAGAGTCCACTACAATAACTTTTTAAAAATAGGATATCACTACATTAGTATATAAAAGTGCGATTTTTGAACATCTTGAAAAAAATGCTAATTTATAAAATTAATATAATTTAGTAGGTGAATAAAGCTACTTCAAGTGAGTAAATCAAGCTATGTAAGTAAATCAAACTATGTTGCTAAACCTAGCGATTGCACTAGACATGTCTGACAGATTTTTGACTAGTCAAAAGAACTTTGTCAAAATTTAAATAGTAATTTGCTATGAATTACATTAATTTTAATACCTTGTTGTGCTCTGGAGTAGCTTGAACCTCAGCTAGGCTTTTGACTTTCTCTCCATCTTTGTCGTCATCATTTGGCGATTGTTTGAAGTTGAAGTTCAGAGTTCTGCATACTTCGATTTTTGTTTTGTGGTTGAGAAGAACTTCCGACTTTGATGCATCAATTCGACTAGGTACCAGCTGTACATCGAGTAATTTTAGTGGAGTGTGAGCTTGGGACGCATCCATGAGGACAGAATGTTTAGCCACATCAAAGCAGGCAGCCCTGTTAAATTCATTTCTCTCAGTTTGAAAGATTGCATTGAAGTACCGAGAGTTTGTTCTGCTCGTACGAATGGGCGAAACATTTTGTACATAACCTGAGACACTGGTTTTCTCTTCCTCGATCTTGATCTTCTTTGGCGCAGACATTTTTTCCTGACGAGTTGTGGCGGGAAAGTGCTTAATTACATCGTCTTCATCATTGAAATGCTTGAAAATTAAGTCGTACTACAACAATGTCGGATTATGACAAGGTCGGACTTTCACAAAGTGTGACTACCGCATTTACACTAACACAAGCTGAATTTAAATGATAAAAAGAACATAATCATTTTTTAAAAGAGTATTAGTTTAAAACATATTTGCTTTCCATTTCTTCCTGCAGTAGTCAGGGATATTCCTGGACAGGATTGTCCTTACCTCCCCCCTTCCCCTTTAGTATTAAAATTTTTTTTTTCGGAATTCTTACGCCCCACAATCGAAGATTAGGAGGAAAATAGCTTTGCTATGTCTGTCCGTCTGTCTGTTTGTCCGCAAAAACTTTAACTTTGCCTATAACTTTTGAATGGGTGGGGCTATGGCTTTCATATTTTATAGGTGTATTCCTTGTGACAAGATCTTTCTTTGGGTATTACCAAATTTAACCTCTTGATCTTGGAGTTTGACCCATTTTTACAAAAAACAAAACAAAACAAAAACAAAACCCAAACTTTAATCTTGGCTATAACTTTTAAACTGTTGGTGCTGGGGCTAGCTGTCATTCTTAAATTCACAAATACAAATACAAATATTTATTGGCACAAACACAATTACAATAATTGGCAAAGACACAACACATTATAAGAATCATCAATTGCTCATACATAAATATACAATATTTTAGTATAGAATGTGAGGCTATACATAATTATAAATCAGGTTTTATCTGTGGGTATAGACAAATGTCTCCCTTTTTCTATGGCAAGGTTATGTGCACTAAGTCTCAACCTGCTAATAACTGATCTCTTTGTTTTTTTAATATATCAGTGTATCCACAGCGTTTGAAATTATTAAAAACAACTTGATAAAATTTTAGTTTTGATGAATTATGAATCTTTGCGTATTCCTCTTGTAAGCATTGATCTGATATTCTTTGTTTTATGTTTCTCAGAAGTGATTTTATTGAATTTTCATTTTTGGTAATGAATGAAAATTCACATGTGTATTCAATTCGTTGGCGGATCCAGAGGGGGGGGGGATGTTCCAGGGGTTGGAACCCCCCCCCCTTTTATTTTTGCAAAGAGAGAGAGAGATTTCTGTAATATAAATAACTTAACGTCTAATATTTTGAATAAAATAAGTAGTTCAATCTCTGCCCTTTCTGCTCGGTAGATAAAGTGCCCCATATTCCATCCTCCACGTACCTTCAGAACCTTGGCCCTAGGCCCCAACCACCCACAGGTTACATGCAAGATTTAACTTTCATAGCATTGGAAGATTCCAGCGAACTTCAGCTATGCCATTTTTGGGCCATCTTCTGAAGTAACTAACTTTAAAAAGTATGAATAAAAAGTCATGAAAGAAAGCAGACATAAGAGACTATTATGGTGATATTTTAATCTATGAATAGAAAGGTGTAAAATGCCCCAGTAGTATGTGGGGGGGAGTGGGTTCACTTTTTCTGAGAATAATCTTTTGCTGTAGTTTTAATATGCAGGTTTTGATTTGGATGCTCCCCCATTTTGTTGCTGAAAGTTCAAAATACGCAATTCAAGCATTTGAAACCAAAAAAGTGCGGAAAAGTAAGAGGACCCCCCCCCCCCCGAAATAGGATGAAAGAATGTGGCGCACAGTTTTTTTTTTTGGTTGTTTTTTTTTGTTTTTTTTTTTTAGCTTGTCAACTCTGTTTGGAGGTTGGCCCTTTTGATAAACCATTGGTACGGATTTGAAGTGTCTGTGGCGTAATTCTATGCATGAATGTTGGGGGCACTGACCTGGAACCCCCCCTTTCAAAAATTGCTGGATCCACCCCTGTTCATTGTGACAAGACCTTTCAATAGGTATAAATATTTTTCACCTTTTGACCTTGACCTTAGAGTTAACTCATTTTGTAAATAAACTTTAACCTTGGCCATAACTTTTGAGCAAATAGTACTAGGGCTTTCACATTTCATAAGTGTATTCCTTTTGAAAACAACTTCCTCTTCATACCAACAATTTGGAGTTTGACTTGCATTTGAGATTGTTCAACCTTCAACATAAGCTGCCATACAGGGCCATCAGTGTTCAATTCACAAACACATTTTGTTTTTTGTTTTTTTTAATTTCTAATCCTTGACAAATTCATCTAACTGTCTCTAATTGAAAGTCACAAATCACATAAATATGTGTACAGACTTGTCAGATGTACTGAGTGATATATATACCAAAGTGTACATTGAAAAGTAGTTCGGTTTCTGAGGTTGGGCTTAGATTAAGGTATATATTTCAAAAGGAAGATCAATTTATGAAATTTCATAAGGACATGCTGCAGAATATGGTGGCTGTATCCCCCATTTGACACTGAAATGGGCCATTTATAAGCTCCAATAATTTTTCAGATTAATTCATATATCAAATATGGTTCAGAATCTTTTATCAGATCATTGGCATAGTCTGACTTGCATATAATCATTGAGTGTTTGTTAAAAAAAAAAGAAAAAAAAAAAGAAAAAGATCAATGGGCCACAATATTGATCTGATTCAACAGTGAAGTTGGCCCAATATTTGCTTTAAAATTCACACAACATAAGGGAATTTCCTTTAATTTGATAAATGGAATGTTTATTATATGTAAAAAAAAAATCGACAAGGTTAATTAGACATGCATGCACATTTTGTAATATGACAGCAATTAAGACTGTTAAAGGTTTAATTTGCATTTACTGAAACCTTCAATGAGTAAAAAATTAAAATGCCCTGTAGTTTATTAAAAATCTTTATTTGATTATGAAAACTATACAAGTAATTATGAGTTTACTGTAAGTAATACTATGCAACTTTTAAGTATAATTAGAGTTAAAATATAAAACATAACAATTATAGTGTTGTCATCAAGTAATGTTTACATGCTTCACATGAGTTTGTAATTAAATTGCAGTTTTGCTGGTAGATTCTTGGAAACAGTATAGCCGCTTACATTCATTTGTTCTAAATTAATAGTTTTATATAAATTTGAAATATAAAGACTGGACACAAATTAAACAACAAATATTTTTTGAAAAAGATGTAATAAACTAAGCATCATACTGTATATCTTAATGATGTTGGTTATTTTTATATAAGAAATATACAATCACTCAATATTGATAACCTTTCCCAAACAAAAAGCGAAAAAGGGAAAGATTATGCAAGTGAATGAGATAAAAAAAAGTATGTTAGTTTACAGAATATAAATGTATGTAAATGACAAGCATTTATATGATGATGTTTTGTTAAAATTTGCAATACTGCAACCTCAAATTCAAACAATTATAAGAGGATTTATTATTATTATTATTAATTTTTTTTTTTTTTTTTTTTTTTTTTTTTTTTTTTTTGGCATTTGAAATGTGCTGTTTTAATTAAATTGTATCATATTTCCATTTTTTAAAAAAATTTTCCGGAAAGAAGTAGGTTTACCTCCCTTTACAGGCTGGCCATTGACCCCTTCTTTCTATACTTACCTGTATATTAAATATTTAATTTGCACATAAAGGTTAAGTTAATATAATGGCAATTCACCATTTTATACAAAAATCCACATGATCCATATTATCAGATGGAGCAATTATAACTTTTCAAGAAATTCATTCAAATTACTAAATTGAGGTTTCACACTTAACAAGGTTACTCTGAAATGTAACTTTTGAAGTACAATTACCAGTAAGCAGCTGTAAGTCATTTACACACATCAGTTACATGCATTTTCAAGAATTATGTTTTACAAAAAGTTAACAAGAGAAAAAAAAATTAAAATTAATGTATACATGTACTAATCAACTTTTACATATGGCCTATTTTATCATGTATTAAATATTAAAGTTAACTGGCATATTGGCAAACATTAAACATTCAAACCAAATAATTTACTGGTATGCAGGTGTAATAAATTGTCTCTCAATTACTTGGGTTAATGGCATAGTCTGTGAGGATCACAACCATAAAAGTCACAATCACTGCAGTCTATTAAGAGTATCCTTCAAATGACAATTAAAATATCACAGAATATCACAATATAAAGCTCCACACAAAAAAATCAAATGAAAGACAGCAACCTTCTTGAACAGTAAACTCAGAATCAAAGAGATTGATTCTTGTCCTATACAAAACTACAAAGCCATATATATACACAATTATACATGTAATAATAATGAATTAAAGTAAAGAACAATTCAAAATAAAAAATTTACAAATGATATATTCAACAAGTGTAACTTAATTTAATTAATGGTATACAGGGAAACATTTTGTTATTGCTGGAATTTTACAATATCAAGATCAAAGTAAGTAAATAGATTAAAACTTGACATCCCATCTTACTGGCAAAGTTACAGTTAATTATTAATAATTAAAATGTATTTGAATATAACCTTTCTATATAATTTTACATTAAGTATGGATTTACAGTATTGCTGTAGTACAATCTGCAGTTTGCAAAATAAAGAAATAAAGTTATACATTTTCCAAAGAAAATCCTAAGCATGAAAATGTACCAGGATATATAACAATAACATTTTCTCCAATATATTTTCCTGAAAGAGGTAGGTTTACCTCCCTTTACGGGCTGGCCATTGACCCCCTCTTTCATACTTACCTGTAAATTATACATTTTGTACACAAGAAAGTTGACATAATAAAAGGCATCATTAATCATTTGATTAATAACATAGATTTTTCATGTTCCATGCAAGATGGAATTCATTTGAATCAACAAATCTGAAGGTTTCACAATTAAACACCTACTGTGTAATGTAATTATTTAACTTGTAAGCATATTACATGTTATTTACACAGGTTATATTTAAGATGCATGTTTTAAAAAGAAGTTCACAATACAAATAAGATGAAATTAAAGTATAATACTATTTTTATAATGCTATTTTGTATGGCCAGTTTTAATATGCTTTCACTTCTAGCAAGCAAATTAGAAAATTTACTGGCACATATTATTCATGGAAGTAAATGTTCAAAATATTTGAGCAAAAGTTACAAGTCTGTCAATGAAGAGATCCAACTCAGTGATTTCCACATTCTATAAGGTGGCACATAATCATTTCAGTGATATATTATATCTGGCAATTACTGCTGGGAGTGTGAAAACAGCAGTTTAAGAGTCCGAATCACAGCTAACGGCGTAGTTTAGAGTCACAATCACTGTAGTCTGTAAAGGAATATCCTTCCATTGCAGAAAAATCACAAGGTATCACAATGAAAATTAAGCTTCCAACAGAAAAATTCAGTTTTCAGCATAAAATATAATCCAAATGTTTTAAAGGGACAGATGGAACTTGACTTCTGAAACATTTTACTGTTTGTAAGACACTAATCCTCAATGGTGGTAATACATGTAGTCAGATATATATATAAATGAAAAGAGTTGTCAAGAATTTAACAAATCTTGAGAAATAAGCTGAAACTTCAAGTGCACACCTACTAGTAATTGGTGAAAATGTAATTATTGTGTGAATATGACCTTATCATTTTAATTTAAATATGCATTAAAAATTCAATGCAAATTGTTGTACTAAAAAAAATAAATAAATTATTCTATACAAAGGAAATTCTAAGTGAGCATTTTTTGGAGTAACCATATATACATCAATACAATAAGAATTAAATTATGTAAAGGATGCAAACGACAGTCAGATTTAAAATTAAAATATGTGTTCATCTCAAAATAACTGCATAATATTACAAAGATAAAGTGCAGAATTCATATTTTCGAACATTTATAACAAAAAAAAAAATTAATTTATATTTTATAAGGTTGGTGCCTTCTGACTTAATCTGCCTATATAGGACTAATACCCCAACATTGCAACTTGGAAAGACACATACTTCGCAATTCTGCTAAAATTATACTGCACATTTCCATGGCCTAAATATTTCTATCATCGTATTACCAAATTACTTTATACAAACAGTCATGGCTTGAAATCATGACAGACCTCTACCTTTGCCAAAGTATGACCTGTCAGAATTATACACATTTGAACTCTGTGACCTTGATCTTGTCTGAATTACCTTTCTTGATTGTCATGATATTATCATAAAAAAAATATTTAAAAAACCTTCAGATATTGACAAAGCCACAGACAGGTGGACATGATGATTCCAGTATACCCCTCAAACTTTGTTTGAGAGGTATAATAAAAGACTGGAACAAAGGGATGAGGGAGGGGACATTCTTACGCATCTCCCTCTGATATGTTGTTACTTTGGTGTCCCATTATATTTAATGCTCAGTCTTATCAAATGCACAGTACACCATTTTATGATCTGACCAGTATGCTTCAATCACATCTGTTCCACATGGGGATATGTTTGTAAAAATCAAGTCAAGTTTAGAACCAGAGTCATGAGTAGTCTTATGCACAATTTGCTTACAATTAAAGTCTTTTTCCATGAATGTTAAAAAGTCTGTATGCCCAGCAAACAAATCAAAATTAAAATCTCCTAAGAATACCAAGTCTTTTTGGTCATCAATCAAGGGTTTTATATGCATTTCCACATGGTGTTTAAAATTCCCCAAAGAGCAAGATGGATATTTGTAAATAACTATAACTTGGACATCTCTACTTTGGTTTAATTGTACATTTACCATGATGAACTCGATGAAGCCGGTGTTCAGTTTTGAGATGCAGGTTGTTTTGTAATCATTTTTCACATATATTGCTGTTCCATGATGTGGACGTCTATCTAGATTAGCTGTAGTCTCATGGTTAAATACTGCCGTGTATCCCTGTAGTTGATAATTTTCAGCTACATCTGCACTAGTTAATCTTGTCTCTGAGAATCCAACTACATCTGATGCAACAATATTTGGTTCATTTTGAATTTGTGGGAAGTGTTTATGAAGTGATCTACAATTGTTGAAAGCAATTTTGAAAGAGTGCAAATCAAGTTGGTATAATGGGACATAACAAAGTTGTAGTGGTACATCTTTTTTCATTCTTTCCATTTCCTCTACCACTTGTTCATCCATAGCTAATGCCTGTTCATTGAAGTTTAGGATGTGAAGATGATCTACTGAACGAACCCGACTTAGTGCTACATAGTGAATATGTGGATTTTTCCTAACTTTAGTCTGAGACATATCAATTACAATTTCATCAACAGTGCAACCTTGGGCTTTATGAACTGTTTTTCCTGCAGCTGGCCGTAATGGAAATTGAGTCCTCTGAAAAGTATTGTAATTCAATACAAAAGACCGCTGAACTTCAAAAATTGGTGTCCAATCCTCAGTGATTCATCATGAAACAAATGTTTGTATTTTTTGCGAGTTGTTTTTCCAACAGCAGAATCAAAAAAATTTACCCAAACAATGCTTGGCCTTGATATTCCTTCCATTCTCCTTTCAATTAATTGTACCTTACATGATGACCCATTTGTTAAACCATCAGATACATCAACATTGACTGAGATATCATATATCATACCAACAGCAAGAATCAATTTTTGCATCAAATTAGCAGTTTTGCTAACATCATCTGCTTTGAATAGAGACCTGAGCAGTTTTTCCTTAAGTTCCTTTGAATAATCCTTAAGAACAGTATCCACTGAATTCACTGTCACCTTTTCTCCTTCAAGTTTTTCAATCAACTGATTGTTGTATGCATCTACTTTAGAATTCTGTGTAAAGAGATGAGGAGCATGGTGTGGATAATTGTCACTTGTTTCTGTTATCATGCATCTGTGTATTACATTCATATCTTCTGCTGTCATTGCATTGTAGCGAAGACGATTGAGAAGTTGAGCAAACTCAAGATCATCTTTCTGGCGCATTATTTCATCCAACTCAAAAATACAAAAATGCTCCTTCCAAAGATTGTTTGCAAGAGCTTGAGCATCATGATTTAAATCCTGAAAGATCCAACGGTCCATCACAGGTTTAAGTTGAAAGAAATCACCAACAGCTATGATACTAATGCCACCAAATGGTTTCTTGATGCCTGTAAGAAGTTGTAGACGACTATCAATGAGTGCTAATGACCTATTGCCAACCATGGATATCTCATCAATTATGATCAATTTTAGGTTTTGGAACTTCGTACGAAAAGTATTCAATTCATCACAGTGCAAGCTTTGTTGACTTTGATTAATTTTTTGATGGAAAGCAGATGCTATAGTTGCCCCTCCAATGTTATATGCTGCCTTGCCAGTATAAGCACAAAGAAGTATTCTTATGTCATCTGGATTTTCTCCTTCTATGGAACATAGGTATCTGTGCAGAGCTTGATAAAGTGCTCTTATCAAAACAGATTTGCCAACACCAGCACCTCCAGATAAAAATGAATAAACAGGTTCTGTCTTTGTTTTGATCCACTGCAAGACATGATTAAAAAATTCCCGCTGCCTTACATTTAGACTTCCTAAAAGTTTCAAGTATTCTTTGTCTGGTAATCTAACGGAACTCTCTTCAGTTATTTGTCTTGTTGATGGAATGCCAATGTCAGATCCTATATCATAATGTCTCTGTTCAATAGGCCTCTCAGGATTAAATTGAACAAAGTTTTCAGATTCAAGAAATCCCTCATTTTCATCTTCTGCTTCTCCTTGCTGAACATTTGGTGCCAATTCATCAAAAGCTTCTGAAAAATCCTCGTTTGCCATTTGCAAAGCTGCATCAAGCTGTTCAGTATTGAATTCATATTCCTTAACCTTGTGTGTAAAAAAAGACTTCCTCAGATGAAATGACTTCTCAAATGTGTCCATTCCTGATAAAAGATCAATGGATTCATTTCTCCAAGGCATAAACAACATAAGTTTTTCTCTATAATAATTTTCTGGATCAGTTTTGATATTAAATCGAATATATCTAATTACCCTTCGCATTTTCCGTCGTCTAATTTTTATGCCATTTCTCAGAGTAACTAGTGTATCACTTTCACTGAAATCAAGATCTGAATTGTCTTCGTCATCTGACTGATTGTCCTGTTCATCATCATTCACCTCATTTTCATTGAGCTCTTTCTCATTATCTTTAGGGAATACAACATCTAGCTGTGATACATAATCGGCTAAACACCAGTTTTCAAGCTGCTTTGGGCGTTTTGCATACCGTTTAATTACATTGCTACATTCCACGTCTGTAGAATTTGGTGTCAACTTTTCCAATTCAGCATCTGTTTTAATGAGAGTTACTCTGTCATCTGATGGACTTGTGTTGATAAAAACAACCTCTCTTGATGCTTTTGTCATTGGCATTTGTAACACTAAATATGCTGCTTCCTGTGCTCCAACTTCTACACTGTTGAGAAAATGATTTCCAATATGACGTACTTATCTTTTTATGTCAAGATTACCTTCTCTAGCTTCCTTTGCAGCTCTGTTAAGTAAATCGCTCATTCCTCTTTGTGATTTACTTATATAAGAAACAATATACATTGCACAGGCATATGGGTCCAAAATATACTGAATATCAATGTTAGCTTTCCAAGCATCAAGAACAATGCTGTTGTATGAGTTTATCCTCATATCACATGGATTTCTTTTTTGAAAAACTTTTGGACCTCTCAGTGAACTTCTAATGCATTTAATATAATCTTCCTCGGATATCTTAAGTACTGTGCTCAGGAGCTCCTTGTAGGACAAATCACATCCATTTTTCATATCATTTAGCTGTTTTTGAATATTATCATACATTTTCTTGTATTTGTCAACATCACACTCTAATGGCTCCAAAATTAAAGTCTCTTCAAGAGGAGGAAGGGGAAAACCAAATCGACATACAGCTTTACCTCTCGTTTTGCATGTCTGTGAATGTTTGTGCACTTGCAAGTCAGTCAAAACATTGTCTTCATTCTTTTCACATTTCAGGTAACTATCTACATAAGTTACTATCTCCTGTTCATTATTTTCATGATATTTTGGTGCATTTTGTATCCAAACAATCATATGAATGTGTGGTGATCCTCTTTGCTGAAATTCAGTTCTGTAAAAAAAGTCTTTTACAATGCCAATTGGATGATGATCACTTCTCAACACTGAATTCATAAACATACGGAACCTATGATCAAAGTACCTAGAGCATGTGATGGGATCCTTTTGTACTAATTTTGATTTTTCAAACCAAGTCATGCTGTTAATTTCCTCATCAGTGTATTCTTTTCCATCATTTAACACTCCAAGTGCTCTAATGAGATCATTCCATCTTGTATCAGCTGCAGACAGTGACATAAACCATGTTGGTAAACCTAGCTGTCTGATCATAGCAAATACATCTTTTTTTCTAGTCTCAAGATATGCAGGTGAATTTCGTAACTGCCTGAACACAAAGAAACCCTCATTGTGTCTAACAAGATTATTAACATTTTCAGGATTTTTCATTTCATTTGCCGTCATGGATTTTCCTTTAGTTTTGCATTTCCTAAGAGCTAGGTTACATTTGTCTGTAACTTGCTTCATTTGTATTTTTTTCAACTTGAAAAACAAATTTGGAACAGACTGGGCAGCACGTCTATCAACATTTCTTAATTCCCATTTAGCTATATCTGCATAAGACACATGTACTTGTCTTTCATCATCTTGTAATCTTCCCTTTCCACAAAAAATTGTTGGAAATGATAAATACTCAGCTGTCTGATCTTGATACAGACTAAGTGGGCGTTGTCCTTCACCTGGAGCAAATGTGTAAACCTGATTCATGTCTCGTGAAGCATCATCTAACAGAGTATCGCAATTACCATCTCTACCAACTCCATCTACTTCACAGAATTCATCATCGTCACTATCAACCGTCTCATGATAATCAGTATTTGGGTTGCTTCTCGCTTGTGTTTTTACCAATTCCTGAACAATTTCACTTGCTGAAGTTGTAATTTCTTGAAACCAGTTATCATCAACATTGATATTTGCATTCTTGTAAAAGTCACTATTGTTCATAAGCCAGTGTAATGCCATCAGTACTTTTGTTGGTCGTACATTTTCATGATAATCACACTTTTGATATGACAATTTTTTCTTTAATTTAACAGGAACTGTGACATTTTCATCTAATTTTCTTGGCAGGCTATTTACAGTAGGTTGAATATCAACAGGAACATTCACAATATTTCCTCTTACAGAATATTGTCCACCTCTTGGCAACTCTCTAATTTGCATAAAAGGTATTCTCAGAGACACAAGCCTTTCTTCTAAAGGAAACAAGTCTAATTCCATTGGCTTAAGTGGCCACATCATACCATTTAGGACAGACAACTTTGGAATTTTGTTTTCTCTGATTGATGAATAGCAAGTATTGCAAATCCATTCCATATTTTCAACAGACACAGTACTAGTAAGAAACTTTCTTTTACTATTGTCATCTAGTTTTGTGTTCTCCACTTTAGAAACACTTTCTTTGAACCATGTTTGCTGACAACATGAGCATACAAAAATTGGACCATGTCTAATCTGTTCATGAAAAATTTGGATGCAATCCGTTACATCTTCTCCAAATCTTTTCCGTCTTTGATGTTCATTTACTTTTTCATAATATTCTATATCTGTTCTTTTTTTCCGTTTCTGTTCCCTATTTAGCAATCGCTCATTTTCTCTAAATGAAATGTTACTTCGTTTACCTTGCTTTCTTAACCGTTCTTTTTCAAGAACAATTGGATTTTCTCTGCATTTTCTTTTTGAAATTCTACTGTCCTCTTTTTCTTTTTCTTGCACTTCAGCAATCTGACGTTTTAACTTTCTACCAGCTGTATTCAATTTCTTTTCTTTCTCTTTAATTTCAGTATCTTGTCGCTTCAACTTTCTACGAGCAGTGTTCATTTTCCTTTCTTTCTCTTTAATTTCAGTATCTTGTCGCTTCAACTTTCTTGCAAACTTATCCATTTCCCTTTCTTTGTCTTTTATTTCTACATTTTGTCTTTTTACCTTCCTACCAGCAGTATTCATTTTCCTTTCTTTTTCTTTTATTTCAGTATCTTGTCGCTTCAACTTTCTTGCAAACTTATCCATTTCCCTTTCTTTCTCTTTTACTTCTTCAATTTGTCTTTTTTCCTTCCTTCCAGCTGTATTCGTTTTCCTTTCTTTTTCTTTTATTTCAGTATCTTGTCGCTTTAACTTTCTTGTGAACTTATCCATTTCCCTTTCTTTCTCTTTTACTTTTTCAATTTGTCTTTTTTCCTTCCTACCAGCTGTATTTGTTTTCCTTTCTTTTTCTTTTATTTCTACATTCTGTCGCTTTATCCTTCTAGCAGCTGTTTCTCTTTCATTTTCTTTCTTTTTTATTTCAGAATTCTGCCTTTTTAGTTTCCTTACAATTGTTCCCATTTCAGTTTCTCTGCTTTTTATATCATCATTTTGTCTCTTCAACTTTTTAGCATGTGAATCTTTGTTTCTTTCTACTTGCTTAAATTGCACATTTTCTCTTTTTCTCCTCATGTACTCTCTCATATAACTTTTTCTGCATAGGTTTTGATCTTCTGAATTTTTTGCAAATGAGAGATGATCATCCATTTTGTAAAATGTTTTCTGCAATGGGCTTTTCTCTGGAAAACTATGATGCAAAGTCTTAATTGAGATTGGTAAGATTTCAAACTGCATTGCAAAGTCTATATGCATGCTGTTATACATACTGTACAAATATGACACCAAATCATTGATACCCTTGCTGTGTACTAGTACTGATTTACCATCACAGGCAGACATGCCATCACTGTCATGTGAATGAGAGTCAAAAAAGTAATATTCATTGCTTGACACTTTGTATATACCAGAACAAATTGCCCCTATCATTATCAGCAAATACCTAGAAACCTGAAATGCCTCTTCTAAAGCTTGATGCAATGTTTTCACTTGACTGTTTTGTTGTTCAGAGACAAGTAATCCCCAAATAGTTTCAAATGTCTCGATAACATGATGATTTTCTCCTAAAGTTAAGTTACTTGGCAACTCATCAAATTTAAGTAGTTTGTTAAGAAACATTTGTTTTTGTTGCAAATTCTTAACCAACATAATATAAACCTGATCTCCTGCTATTAAAGTGCCATCAATAAATTCAGTCGAGAATGAAAATCCTTCGTAACTTTTTATCAGCATAGTAAGAGCATTGCAGGTACACTGACTTCCTCTAGAAAATGATGAAAATCTTGCATCTCCTTGATGAAATGATCCAAAAACTAATTTTCTATTGCAAACCTGGTTGTCTTCATGTGTAAGTGATTTGCCTTCTTCGGCCATTACACCAAAATTGTGTAGTACAGTTTTAGTGAATAAAGCATTGTTTGTCAATTTTTTTTCAACATTGTTTTGCAAATTCTTTTCAGCACATTCATTGAGCAGATCTTTTTCACAAAGTTCATTGATCAAATTTGTTTGACAAGTTTCTTTGGTTTTCCTGTTTTTTTGTAATCTGAGGGCAGGCTCCTCAGGGTCAACTTTGGTTTTACTGTTTTTAATGAGGCCAGTCTCCTCAGTCATTCTAATGTCATACATTGTTTTACTGTTTTTTAAGAGGCCAGTCTCCTCAGTCAAGTCCAGGTCAGACATTGTTTTACTGTTTTTCATGAGGCCAGTCTCCTCAGTCTTGTCAGTCCGTATCTCTTTCCTGGCACCACTCATCCTCCAGTACTTTCTTCTAGGCATCTACAAAGGACAAAGTTAATAATGAATATCGATACTGTGGATGAAAAGTCAAGTCTCGTTAATAAGGACACTTGTGTTTCCAAGAGAATCATCTGGGTTCATGAAGCATCAGGAATAAGAAAATTTAACCCACATTACTTATATATTCTGTTCCCCATAGACCTCATCAGGGAGGTGAAACATCCTAATTACCATTGCTCAGGTGTACATGTGGAGTGTGGAGTCTTACAATATTGCAGAGTATTCCCATCTCATTTTTTTTTAAAGAAATGGATGTGTCGTTATGTAACAATTGATGCTCTATAAGACCCAGAGGTCATGATTTGAACAAATTAAAATCTATACTACCCAAGAATGCTTCCACATAGGTTTCATCTTTGCTGGTTCAGTGGTTCTTGAGAAGAAGATTTTGAGGATTTTTCCTATATATTTCATGGTAAAAGTTTGACTCCCTCTTGTGGCCCCATCCTACTCCTGCAGGCCATGATTTCAACAATTTAGAATCTACACTATTCAAGGATGCATCCACATAAGTTTCATCTTTTCTGGTCCAGTGGTTCTTGAGAAGAATATTTTTAAAGTTTTTTTCCTATATAGTTCAATGTAAATCTTCGATTCTCTATTGTGGCCCCACCCTAGCCCGGGGGCATGATTTGAACAATTTATGATCTACACTACCTCAAGAAGCTTCCACACAAGTTTCATCTTTTCTGGCCCAGTGGTTCTTGAAGAGGAGATTTTTTTTAAAAACACCACCCTATTTTTGCATATCCTTGATTATCTCCCATTGGAAGGGGGCTTGGCCCTTTAATTTAACAACTTAGAATTTCCTTCACCCAGGGATGCTTTGCGAGTTTGACAAAGTGAAACACACTGATTACTACAAGGTGCCCTATATTTTAGATGCAAAATCTGATAAAGCTTCCTATTAGCTAGCACTTACCTTTAAAAATAAAGAAAATTAAGCAATTTAAAGTAAATTTATGTCATAAATGATGCAAAATTTCAAAAGAAATTAAATTCACGATTTTCACTCAGTACTGTTCATTTACAAAGTTTATGCAGTGCATAATCACAATAATAATAAATAAATCCTCACAAGTAATAAGTATACCTAATACCAATACTACTCCATTAAATCTCCCAAAATACTGAGACCTGTAGAGTATTTCTTTTCTGTGCCAATGCCATGATATAAAAGAGCAATAACAAATCAAATAGGAAATTTCCCCCAGGCTCTGAAAATCTTCAGTTAAATAACTGAAAATACTTATGAAAATGTCACTTAATTCACAAAATAATGTTTATCTACCAATGCTCTTATGATTTCCATTTCAAGCTTTCTTAAAGATGTATTCAAATAAATAATAATTTAATAGGGTTACTGTTCCTGACTAAGGGATGGACCTACTTAACACATGCAAAATCTTTCAACTTTAAACTGTTAATAGATGAGCAGATCAGATTCTGAAGCACACCTGTGTATATAAAGCTTTGATTATGATGGAAATATCTGGAAATTTAAAAAAAAAATCACCAATATGTCTGTGAGTGAATGCTCACTAGTAATACCCTAGATAGATTTGCTCTATCGTTAAAATGATAAATTCCTACAGATATATTAAAGATAGAATGTGTTCCGTATATTGGCAATGTAGCAAAGAAAAAACTACATACTCTATGAACAACCCAGAGTTCCAAATTTCGACATGGCGAGTAAATTTGAAGCGAGAAAAAATGATGAGAAAATGAGTTGAATTTTCGTCTTTACATGGATTATTTTTTTAAGGCTAAAAGTCATGCACAACCTCAAAAAGGTTTGTTATAATTAATTTTTAGCTATTTTCAGGGCAAATCCTTTTCTATTCTTCAAAATCATTTCGGAGTGATTCTGCAATGTTTTGCTATATTGCGAGTATATGTGAGGCATTCTAACTGTGGTGAGGGCCTGTCCTAAGATGCAGTTAGATTATTCTTACTAGTAATACCCCCGCTGAATCCCACCATTTGACATGCCAAAACAAAAAGTGTGCCAAGATTTCAAGCATCTGCAATGAGTAGTTGCTGAAGAAACTGCAACAAAAATTTGTTTCGGACAGACAGACACACAAGGATAAAACATTATATCCCCCTCCTTTGGAGCGGGGGCATAATCATTACTGCACAATTGAAAATTTAAAAATGTATTCAAAAATTCAGTGCAGTTGATTTTCTTCCCCATTAAATTATTGCTTTAACCATGGGATGTTTGATCATGGGTATTTTTTTTTTCAAAGCAATAAATATTTCAGGTCAAATAGAGATTACAGTCTTAAGCAGTAAGGCCATTTTAAAAAAAATCCTAGATTCTCATCCAATTTTTCTGAAAAATCGAGGCGGGCAGGCGGGCGGTTGGATTTTATTTCATATTTTTTATTTTTTCCAATGTGCACATTTTGTGTTGACTGATCATTTGGTGCAGATTAATCTATAATGTCCCAATAAAAGTCATAGTAGAGGTCTTGCTTAACCTTTTGACCATACATCGTGACTTCAGTTCATGGGGGAGAGCACCATTGGGTTTGGTTACTCTGGGCACAGGGACATCTTATCCATGCTGTTCTCTTTAAATCATATAATAGAATCGAAAGTAGCACACAATTTGTAAACAGTCAAAAAACAACTTGTGAAAACTTATGTGTACTACTTTCGATTTTCCCTTGTTTATTTAATACATGTGTTATATGTGTAATAAAGAACGGAGCCTATTAAAGATACATAACACAAACAAAAATCTGATGCCTGGATTGATATATATATTTTTTGACTGATTTTGAATAGAAATGACCTAAATAATAAATCTCTAAAATATAAGAAAATCGTAAGTTTTCTTTGATGCTAAAATATGCGACTGTTTTGGTTTCTATATAATTCTATACAAAATTTTGTACATAATTTTAACATTGTGACAAAATCTTACAAAATCCTCCCACTTAACAGGGCCAACATTATTCAGGTTACCTAACTGAATATAAATCTATGAAAAATATTGCTGATTTCTGAAAAAAAGTTTGTTTGTGTTGTTTATCCTTAACATGCCCCTGGCACACGTTTCATAATGTCTGTTTTTCAATCTTCTGCACAGGATAAAACACTGAATTTAAGCATAAACTTTCCAAGGCATAATAAAAAAATGTTTGTTTACGGTTACCTGATTGACCTATAATTAATAGTGCCCCAAATTTTTTTGTTGTAAAAATCAATAAGTTACTCATCATTCAGTTTAACTATTACATGCATCTTAATCGGTCAAGCGTTTAAAATTGAAAGTATTAGAAACAAATTGGCATGTTCAATTATATCTAAAAAGATATTGTCTATCACTCACATGGCAAGCCCTAACAAAAGTAGAGCACCATAGAATGGTAAAACTGTTTTGTATTTCAACCAATTCATGTGAATTTGTGTATTAAAAAAATTCAATAAAATAAAATAGAAATCCTACATACCGATCCTATTTTATTTCAGCATGCAACAGTAAACAAACATTTTTTTGCTTGGCCCAATCAAGATATTCAAACGGTGTTGGCCGGGAAATACCACTGGTGGGAATTACCGGTGGTAAATACTGGTATTTCCCGTCCCAGGAAATACTACAAATTCTCTCTAAATTGGGAAACACATGTATTGGGAAATACTGGGAAACTTAAAGGTATCAAAGTTTTTTTTTAATTTCTCTTATTCATTCAATCTTATACAAAATTTAAAAATAAACATAAAAACAGAAGATGAATAATATGAAATATGTCAAAATTGCTATTTAACATTTTCAGAATGTATCACTACTCCAGATCCCATTACCATAAGCATTCTGAAACACTTCCCTGGCTCACAGTATAAAGCATTCTGAAACACTTCCCTGGCTGTATAAAACTGAAGTTTTCCAATTCAAGTTTCTTTTCAGTTTTGTAAAATTATTAAGTTTTAATATTAATTATTAACCCAAGAACAAAAAAATCTTTCTATAAACACTAGTTATTACAAACAAACATGTTGTTTTAACAAATTGCTCTTGACAGTTTTGTGCTCCTGTTTTGAGAGATAGTTACCTTTTAAGAATTTTCTAAGACCCTTCTTTAGCTACATAAAAACCCAATTGGGATCTTTGGGTTCATTTCATGCACCTTTATAGACTACATCTGACTCAAGCACGAAACAAATGACACTCATGACTTGTATATGAATATACTGTGTTATGATTATATAAAATGATTTACTTGGAAACCAGAAATTTTTTATCAGGGACAGTGATACCAGGTAGATATCTTAGGCAATAAGGTGTACTACATGTCAATATGAATGGAATCTGTAGCTAATTCTTATTTCCCAGTATTTCCCAGGAAATACCAGTAAATCCCGGTAATTACCAGTATTTCCCATCGTCCTGGGAAATATGAGCATTTCCCAGTTTTTTGACAACCCTGTATTCAAATGTCACAATATAACATCATAATCAAGCAACAATACAACACAACAACACCATAACAAGTTTTTTTTAATTTATTGTTCAGCAGAAGACTGTGGCATGTTACTTCAAATGTGCTGGATTCCATAATACTGACTGCATTCCTACATTTATCGCACCATACTTTTCTTATTCATCTGATTATTTTTTTTCTCCTCAACATGTACATTTCGATTATTATTCATCAATAAAGATATCTAATTTTATGAAAAACACTTGTATTCTAAATCGTTTCGTCACACCCTAAATCAACAGTTCGGTACTGACGGTAGACCCAATTCACAATGCGAGTTTCTATTGTGCATAATTTTTTTTGACAGCTTTGTGAATATATAGGCATCTGCACACACACGACGTTAAGATGAATATCTTCTTTTATAAAATCGTCCGCTTAATCGGCGATACTAATTGCAGAATGATGTTAAATTCATAATAAATTTAAAAGGCTTCAAAATGTTAAGTCAACCCAAAAGAGCGAATGAAAACATCGCATCTCCAACATTGAATCTCTTCGATATTTTATGCATGTTTTAAAATATTACCTCTACAAATGAACCAAAAAATCAGGTATTTTAAATAAAGACAAACTGGCTGACAGGTGTTCTCTACAAGTCTTCGTAACAAGTTTCTGTATTTCGCCACCACAGCGTGGCTATGAAGAACAAAGAGCCTCGTTCTGATATCGGATATAGTGATATTCGGAATACCGAACCCGATCCGACAAAAATCTAAAGCCTATGAAAAAACAACAGTGTGACTAAAAATATACAGCAGTCTTTCAAAAAGAAAATATTCATCGACATTTAATAATGTAATTTTAAAAGTATAAACAATTACAGGTATAAACAATCACAACACCATGGTCAGCAAAAAAAAAAAAAGGGGGGGGGGGTATCACAACCTGTGTTTTGAGCCTAATGTTGTTTTGGCATAAAGACATAAAAAAACACCACATACAACTTAAATACAACACTCCAGTTTACTGACATCAAATGCTTTGTTACACATCTGAGGAAGATTTTAATACTGTTATTGTCATATGTAAATTTTATGATCTTGATACCCTAATGTGGCCACACTAATCTCAAAGGGGGGATATGTCAGAAAATTTTGAATCTTCACCAATGTCAAAAAATTTTCAGAGAAGTTTCATCAATTTTGGCCCACTGGCTTTCAAGAAAAAGTGTTTTTCTGACAGATTCTCATGTAAAAATTTGACCCCCTATTGTGGCCCCACCCTACCCCTGGGGGCCATGGTTTGAACAATTTAAAATCTACACTACCTCAGGAAGGTTCCACATAACTTTCAGCTTTTCTGGCCCTGTGGTTCTTGAGAAGAAGATTTTTTAATGACCTCATCCTATTTTTGTCTTTTCTTGATTATCTCCCCTTGGAAAGGGGCTTGGCCCTTCATTTTAACAATTTAAGCTCCCCTTTACCCAAGGATGCTTTGTACCAACTTTGGTTAAAATTGGCCCAGTGGTTCTTGAGAAGAAGTTGAAAATGTGAAAAGTTTACAGACGGACGGACGGACAGACGGACGGACGGACGACGGACAATGGGTGATCAGAAAAGCTCACTTGAGCTTTCAGCTCAGGTGAGCTAAAAAATGTGTATTTAAAAGCAAACAAGACACCCGTCAAAGTATGATTTCAGTTATTCTTTTTCTTTTTACAATACCCTCGTAAAGGAAATACAACAAAATTTATTTGATATACCACAATCAAGTTTTGACGTCGTAAAGGACATATATGTCCTTCCCGTAGTCAGTGGTAAAAGGACGTAAATGCCCGACGCCGCAGCCAGAGGGTTAAGTAAAATTTTTACAACGAAAAATGTGTTTTACAATTAAATAAAATATTATTTGCAGATATTAAGTAATGGATAATAATGAGATGGTGTTGAATAGTTCAGAGAAAACATTCCCTCCGAGGGCCGAAGCCGTGGATGGCAAAAATGTAACGCTAGCGGTTCTGCTAGAAATTGTTTTTATAGTATAAATAATTCACTCAGCTCCTTTTATAAATGTACCATTCACAAAGAAGACATAAAATTACATGTATAAACATTAAACAATTAAATTTATTAAGTGTATTTTCAACAAACAATTTATTTAAACGACGACATTCACACCTCATTCATACCAAACTAATGATAATAAATAAGTTCAATTAAAATAAATAGTTAAAATCATACCATAAAACAGACTGAAAAACCACCCCCAAAAATCTAACTTATCTATTCTCAGTTACATTTAATATCTATGACAACAACAAGTAGCTATTTATAACTTTGACATGTAAAACTTAACACCAAACTTTACTGTATTTAACAGGTTAGCTTGTTAAACTCCTAAAATACTTTATTAATGAAGGACACAAGCCGTGGTTATTTATAACTTTGACCTGTTAAACCTTACAAGTATTACTATATTTGTTTAACATATTCAGCTTGTAAACACTAAGGGCAAAGAAAGATAACTCTAATAATCTTAAGTAAGTTTATCGAGAAGCAACGTTTAAAAATTCCCAAATACTCTATTAATATTTCTATTAAAAATAATTGAAGAAAAATTTAGCATCTAGAAAAATAGAATTACTGAATATGAATAAAATAAAATAAATAATTTATTTTCGTTGAATTAATCAACTTTAGTCATCATGAAAGAGACAGATAGCAAACGTATAAATTTAGTTACGTAGTTTGCATTAAAATAAAAATGAAATAAAATGGAGTCTAATTGCAGAAATAAAATAACCCTAGATAAAATAATTAATGAAGAAGACTACTCAGTCATAGACTGTTGAGTCTTTAAAACAACCGATAGCAGACAATAGTATTTTACTATTTAATGTCCTACACAGTTAAATCCTATCCTAACTAAACAAATTAAAAATAAAATAAATTCCTAAATAAAAATAAAAGATAGAGAAAAATAAAAGTCAAAATAAAATCCTAAAAAAAATTCTAAGAGTTCCGTAAAACGGACCTACCAAATCAAAATAAAACAGAAGAGTGACTAAAATTTCTCAGCGTCTAACTTTTATATGACTCTATGACAGAAAATGCTGGAAAATGACGGATATTAACAGAATTATTAATTATGAAATTTCATTGGATTATCAATTAATGATCAATTATATCGAACAATCTGATTGGTCAATAGTAAAACGTCACGATCTTTCACGTGAACAAGTGTCACCAAATGTTCTATACAAATATGAAATAATTAATTCTTACATATTTATCAATTAAATAAAAATTTATTTCACAACAAATAATTAAAACAAAACAAATTAAACTTAAAACAATATTCAAATAATCTCAAAATACAGTCATTCATAAGATACCGCCATTCAAACTCGATATTTTTTTATCGATTATACTACATTTAGGAGAATAATTTATCGAATAGATTAACAAATTTCTAAACCGTAAGTACATCGTACATAAGAGCGAAAACTGTCAAATAATGTGACAACAGAAGTTTAGACTATCTACAGGTATCATATCAATTAAATAACACTAAACAAACAACAATCACATACATTTGCGCACAGTTGTAGTCTTACAATGTATACTTAAGTACTGAATTACACATAAAATGCTTTATTTATCTTTAGCAAACTCTACCCGAGTTCGAATTATCTCATTCATGTTTACAATATCAGTATGTGGACAACACACCAACCATTCATTATTTCAGTAGCATATACACCTTATAATCAAATTACTTTAGTACAACTCTGAGAATAGCACATTCATATAAAACAAAAATAAAACTGTGTGAATAAACAAACTTCATCAACCCGCTCCAAAATACGATAATGCACATAGGCGTCGGAAGCAAATTGAAAGTGGTGGGGGGGAGGGGGGAGGTAATTGAAAGGGGGGCTAAACAAACAAAAAAAGGTAAGCCCCAATTTTCAATGCCTATATTATGTCTATCTTTGCAAAAAAGTGGGGGCTAAGCCCCCCTAGCCCCCCCCCCCCCGGTTCCGACGCCTATGATGCATGATAACATATTACAGACATTGACCCTATTTGATAGAAATCAACCAGCTTCAAGCTCACACATATATAGTAAAATATTAGTCATTGACTCAGAATGATTAAACACTGTTGTAGATAAAATAAAAAGTTACACCATGTAACCTAACATTTCTATTAATACATCATTTAAAAAGGGGGGGGGGGGTCACATGCACTACACTGCCCCTCTTTTAAACCGTTCATGTCCTCATGAACATCAAATATCTACCATAACAACCACACATATAAGACAAAGACATCCACACTCATAGAACTATATTACAACACATTCTCACCAAATACTATGTACAAAATAAAGATAATATATCTTGCATACAACATTCACGCAACAAAAAGAAAAATAACCCCCCCCCCCCCCCCAAAAAAAATAAAGTATACAAAGTGTCAGACATGCATCAAACTCTCAAAATCAAAAGTTAGACAAGACATATAACTGTGACATCTAAAACGATTCATGCCAACTAAAATATATAACCTCTGTATCTCACAGCAACACAAGCCATTCCCATGGTAACAGAAGACATGCATACCCATGCTAACAAAATTAATCAAGCATCCTCTAAAGGTTTGTATTATGCTAAAAATATCATAAGGACAACATAAAACCCCTGGTGATTAATCGTCATTAATACACCTAAATTTGCGGAGCCAATCGTCATTGTACTACCGACTTAAGTATATCTAATTTTACGGGCAATTAGTAACCAATTGTATAGAGAATATACAAATTCTCTAGCTAATAACATCTTATTTTAATCCACCACAACTAAAACAATAATTCACACATCAAATATCTAGATGCAGGCAGTGCTCCAACAAATCAAATACATATATCAGTTTACATTAAATGATCCTTACGTAGTGTAGACATTATTATGTGTAGACATCATCCATCAAACAAAATCTGAACATACAATATATGCAGAGTCATAATTACATAGTACTTATAAGTTCTAAAAGAATTAAATACATTCGTGTACAAAATAAATTTTAATTACAAAACCATGCCATGAAACACACTACTCCTATGGGTTGGGAAGGGATCCTTTATAATGAGAATATAAATTCATACTTACCTTGCTTATCAATAATTTCACAGATTCATCATGGACGTGGCCAAGGCCGAAAAAAAGGGAAGGGTTTTTCAAAGCACTCTATGCGACTTTAAAAAATTAAGAAGTACGCCATCAAACACTATCTCAAGACCCATGTGGTAAAAGATGAGGTGCCCTATACATGCAAACGCTGATTTCGTATCCCTCTCGGAGAAGGAGCTGCTCGTACATGGCAAATGGTATGGGCCCCACAAGGGAACAGACATTCCGGTGGAGATGGTTCAGGCCAGTAAGCCTTTTGTCTGGAGAGAAGACCTATTGTCTAGATGGGAGCAGGCAGCTTCCCTAGCGTACTGGATGAATATAGGAGCCAAGAAGGGTAAAGATGTCGACAGCGATGGAACATCATCTTTTGGAGGAAGCAGCGGAGCTTGTCCCTGCAGAGACAGTGATAAGTCCTACTGCAGAGGTGGTGATATTTTGCCAGAACCGTTGGGGAAGGAAGAGACGGTCTTGGATGGAGAAAAACATGAGGTAGGAGTTACAGGCGGAGGTGAAGAGGCAGGGGGAACGCCAAGTGGCAACACTTAGAGAACAGACAACGGCGGTGCAGGAGCTTACAAAGACTTTGAATAATTATTTTTACAGCAATGGACCGAAGCGGGGTCTCACTCCGCAGCCTGAAGACAGACTCCAGCGCGACGTACCAGATCTCCTAGACGACCGATGCCGTACAACCAGGGAAGGTTTAGGCCCCAGTTAGTTCTAAGAGCCAAACAGTCAATGCCACATAAGAGAAAGATGGAGAACCATAAAAGAGAAAGGGAGAGAGAGAAAGGAGACGCTTTTTCGGAAGTCACGATCTAGGTCACCTTCACCGTTAAAGAAGGTGAAATCTACCGTGGTTAAATGTGATAAGTAAACTGACTTTATAAATAGATTGATAGAAATGAATATATTTAATGGGGTTTTATATGTAGGTCTGGGATGGTGTGTGGATTTTAGAATTGTGTATATTTGGCATTTATTAATGCTTGTTGATTATAAATACAATAGAACTTATAAGTACTATGTAGTTATGACTTTGCATATATTGTATATATTCTCTAAACTATTCAATACTATCATCTTACTTTAAAAAATTCCCCACTTTGGACCCCAAAGAAACATTTACTAATTCATATATCCAACTTTGCTGTAATTCAATAGCATCTAGCTCATTTAGATATCCAACAGTGACACAATACAATAGACTAATCGAACACCCCTTTTATTCATAGACTAGTGAGCATGAAACTACATGGTGCTAAAATGTCACTTCAATCGTCTCCATTGTACTAAACAGTCATGAAATCAAACGAGGAATATAATTTTTAAATCCAATGTAAATTTAGAATGGTTCAGATGTTTTTGAATACTTTTGTCCTGAAAGCAGAAGAAAACTACAGAATTTTGATTAAGGGTTGGAAATTTATCATTACTTATAATATGACGATTTGTTGAGGAAAAGTGTTTGGATCTTATGGATTTCCATTAGGACAATACTTCTAGTAGCGTTAATACAGATGAAAAGATTGTCGGTGTTATGCAGGACCTGCTTTAAAAATATTCCATTTCAAGATCTGCAATAAAAATGGTGTCAAAAAATAGACTGGCTGATAGACAGATGAACCACGAATAATCTGAGAGGATTTGATATAACGGACCCCTTGAAATAATATTCAGCAGCAGGAAGTGATGTGGTTTAAGGTTCAAGGTTAACATGTATTCATAAGCGTGTCAAAAAGTCATGCTTTCGAACGTTAAGACCGGAAACATTTCTGTAAAAATACCATCGGATAAGATTTGGATATTTTATTGACGAAAAGAGTCCAACAGTGTGCAAAATTCGGAGAATTGTTATTTTTGTGAGCATTGGAAGTGCATTTTAACTCGATTCTAATGGTGTGAAAAATGCGAAGTAATTAATTCCGTGTATATTGGAAATAAATTCTAATAGTGGGGCAAATTTGGAGTAATAATCATTTTTCATATGGCATGGAAATACAATTTTAAACTCTTGTATCTCTTTTGTTCATTGCTTAATTATGTTTTTATGCACAATTGGATATTTAAATATCCGACCGATAGGCAGTTGCATATATTTGAATATCCAACTGATGGCCAGTTGGATCTTTAAATATTCAACTAGTGCTGGTTGAATCGGCAAAATACACGTAGACTAATGACAATGGGTGCCGTCATTGAAGTTTTTTAAGAAGCCGTTAACTTAGATTCATCGTCTTCTTTAAGATTTTATTAATATATTTTCCGTACATTTCCTATTTAATTGATACCGCTGTATATTTATATGCAAAAACATCGGAGGGTAATGTAAGGGTCTTAACAAGTCGATCTAGTACAAGGGCATACTCTCAATGGATCATAGTAAGCTTTTACAAAAAAAAACTGTAGAAGAATTAAGGTATTTGAAAAGTGCTGCAATCCTGGTGAAATCTTGATAATGAATTAATTATATCTATATTTAATGCCGTTGACCAGCAAAAAATTTTGGATGCGGTCATACAAACTTGATTTTAAGAATGAAATAGCAGAATCTTTAGTGTATAGGATCGCAGCACTTTTAAGAAACTACAATGCGTGTTGAAAATATTCATAAACTTAACTTACAGTTTTAACTTGGTTATGCACTAGTGAAATTTATAGGTGACCTCAGTACTGCAAGTATATGTGCTAAAATCACGTGACTGCCACATTATGTGACAATTCTAAATATAAAATCTAATCGTCCCCAATAAGTACTTAATAAAGATAATTACATATGTGACCGTAACTGGCAAAATGGGCCAAGATGAGGAAAATTCACATTTTCTTCTTATTTCATTTGTATGAAAGTCTAGAATGAAATATATGGAGATGGCGAACAGTATTCAAGCTCAAAAGTCCATTAAACAATACAAAATAGGAGCAGAGCAAACAGACCTCCAAACATCAGGGGTGGGATCAGGTGCCATGGAGGAGTGAGCATCCCCTCTCAAGCGGTCACACCCGCCGTGTGCTCCTTGTCATGAACAAAGATCCAAAATATTTTTTGAAAAATTCCAACCCTAAGGGAAACTATGCCAATTTAAATGTGTCAACAATTTTTGGCGCATTTTCTTTGCTGCAAGAATTTAGCAAACGCATTGTTTTTTTTACATTTCTAAACAAAGTACTGATATTCGTTTGTTTTATATTTATATGTATATATATTTTTTTCATAAGAACTTTATGAATGAAGCATATCAAATAAATACTGCTTTGATTTCTTAGGTTAGTATATTTCACAAGCATGTTGCCATGGTAACAATAACAGAATCATGCTAATTAAAGACTTTCAATGTTTTTTTTAAAAGACAACACTATCGTACTGGTGATAATTTCATAAATAAGAAATGGATGACATAAAAACATATAAATAAATATACATTTGTACAATTTTTCATATTTTCAAAAGAAATATAAGAAGGTATATATTGATAGTACAATTAACATACAATTTTTAAAAAACTAATGAATGTCAATTACAGGTAGTAAAAGTTGTACAATGTGGTATTACTACATGTTCGACAACAATGTTGTGTTGAAAGTTCACTGAATGGTATCCTGTTATATCAAAGAGGGAATGATTTTTGTGATTGGTCTTCAGATGTAATGTAGTCTTGCATTAGCAGGCTTGCCCTTTTCTTTATCTATAAGAGTAATAACCTCAGGTTAGGGATGCACAGACCTTGAACAGCATCTTTTGCAGCATCTGATGAGCAGAATTCTCTGATATACCTGTATCCCTGTCTTCCAATATCAAACCTTCTCTCTGCGATATGATAGTATTTAGTTAAACGTTTCAAAAGTCTGAAAAAATTCTGAAGAGTTGTCACTGGTGTTTTCCAATCATAAAACACCACTGGCTTCTTCTGGTCCTGAACAATATGGTGAACGTTGTGTCCATGCTTACTTGACTTGTAAACAGATTCTGCTATCTGGAGAAAATAAAAAAAAATTTTTTCTTTCAATCAATATTCAAAAAACAATTTTACAACACTGAAAGGATGACTTTGACAACATAAAAATACCAATTCATTATCTGCATCTATAAATTTACCTCTGCTAAAATTTAGATATTTGAGTTTCTCCACTTAAGCTTCTATGCTCCAAAGTGCCAGTCAGGTTCAAACTTGGTATGGCCAGCAATTAATCATTGTTGAAAACTGTATCTGTTTATGCAGACCTAAATTGAATAATAATATATTTGAATAGTAGTGTTAAAAATTGTCATTGTTTGCAGAAAAAATAATCATCACTGTTAAGTAATTATATAGCTGCAGATTTGTAGCTCACTGGTCTGAAAAAATGGGGATGGACGACCAGAGAGCTACAGTGCCACCCATTGAAAAAAGTGTACATACGAGGGGTGATCAAAAAGTTCGCTAATTAATTGAATTACTCCCTTAAAGGAAATGAAATGAGGTTTCAGTGTTTATTATTTTTTAAAGTGGTCCTTTCCGATTTTAATGCACATCTGCCATTGTTCTGCCCATGCGCGAATCACGTGATCAAGGCAGTCACGTGTCATGCTCCGTAGCGGTCTGTTCAAAGAAGCTAAAAAATTTTCCGAGTCTTATATTTCTTACCAAGCAAGTTATTTTTTATAACAAGAACAGTCCATCTGTCAGAAATTGCCAAATCTCGACAATAGGATAGGTGGATAAGGATATCGCTTCCCTGAATTAACATGGTGACCATCACAACCCGAGTCCTCTGTCTTAGGAGCGTCGTTTATCCAATGTGGATAAAGTATGGGTGCCTTCTCTTTATCATATCTCATATGTTTAAAGTCTAAAGTAAACGATATTTTAGGGGTTTAATAATTATATTATTGTTAAGAAATTCAACTATTTTTCCAATTGTAGCTTGGCGATGTTTCATAACAAACTGCTCAACTAAGGACACATCTTTTCCCCGACTTGCATTCGCTGGGCAACAGAACAAACATTCTTTTTAACCCTCTCCCTGCCTTCACTAAAATAATCAATCTAATTAATGATTGAACTTCTGGTAAGTCTATCGTCTTCATAAACATTGTACAAATTATCATATTCTATTGCAAAGGAATTTCCAAGATATAACATTAAACTTTACAGCCGTTCGTTTCTCGAGTACGACTGAGTCAACCATTTTTGTCACAAGTCACTTACATATTGACGTCATTTTCACTTTGTGACATCACAAACACGGAGCAAAACATTATTTAATATTTGTTATTTATAGAACATGTGTATGACTATACGTGTACCAAATTTCATGCTGATCTGAATTGTGGTTTTGTAAATATTGAGATAGTTCGCGAACTTTTTGATCACCCCTCGTATATTGCGCACAAAAAAGTGTGCCGTTTTTCGGTTTATTTCTCCGTACATTGTGTATATTTCTAAATCTTACTCATTGTGTGTTGCTAACATATTCTATTACTACTTTCACAACAAAACTGCATGTACAAGTCATGCACGAAGCGCTGTGGACCGAATTGTCTTGCCACTCAAAATGGCAATATAAATAGGCGAAATTTTCGATGGTCTCAATTTCAGGCCCAGGAGAGCTATAAACAACGGTTTGTGGAAATGTTTTGTTATGGAAGTAGTACAAGAATATGCTAGGAACATAGTAAAAACTTGAGATGTCTGCATAAATAAACGGAGAAATAAATCGAGAAACGGCGCACTTTTTTGTACGCAATAAATATACACTTTTTTCAATGGGTGGCACTGTAGCTCTCTGGTTGTCCATCCCAATTTTTTCAGACCAGTGAGCTACTGATCTGCAGCTAGTAATAATAATGTACTTTCAAGTAATGATATGAAAAGTTTGTCATACAGAATACAATCTCACTATAAAAGCTATAACAATTTTCTAAGCACAAGATCTTTAAGTCTTAAAGAAAATAAGTTCTATTAAAACAGTTTCTCTACAAAGCAAATAAATACATGTATATTCGAACTTTGGTATCTTGAACATCGATCTCAAACTCTTGGATGCCTCGAAGTTTTTTTCTCTCAGTCCCATAGAGTTCGAGATAATCAGGTTTGACTGTTTAATATGTTTTCAACAAGTACATGTACAACCAGTTTTTATTTTTAAAAAATCAAATGTACCTGTCATAAATCTCCATAATCCATAACACAGAGCTGTGTTGTTTCTTTTCTGCAGTTGTCCAAGTGAAATCCCCTTCTTCACCATAGTCATATTACGTGAAATAGTAAAGCTCTATGTTAACTATTATACTGTTTGCTCCCTTGCAATTTGTCTCTCCTTCTTCCACCAATTAAAATATTTTCTTTCCTGATAAAAAGAATCAAGTGCATGAAATGACTTGAAAATATTCTATTAACAAAAAGTCAATACGTTAACTTTTGTCTCCTGTTGTCACTACTTCTACTAAATAATATTTTGTCAATGTTCAAATCTATATCAATTAAGCATTTACTAATAGTTAATTATTTTGCAGCATTCTGAACTTAACATTTTTATCTATTACTGGCACCACTCAATGTTTAGACCCTCTTCACAGACAATATTTAAACAAAAACTAAGCTGAACATGAACTTTCAGAGCTCATGCCCAAAAAACACTGCATTCCTTAGGTGTCCTAAAGTAACGAAAGCAGGTCCTACATGCTGGGCATGATTGGTATGTGTTGCTGGGCATAAATCCCAAGAATAATATAAACTTCCACAGACATACTAATTATACCTAAAATTTTGGAGAAATATTACTGCCCCAGTATATAATATCTTAAGTGTCACAATATTCATAAACACTGTCCGGATATTAATAAATTTACAATGTATTTGTGTTATGTCTAATAAAAAAAAAACTTGACATGTTTAATACACATTAATGCTTCGATCTAAAATCTGTAGAGTCATGCAAGCGTGAAAAATATGACAAAAAGCATATTTATAATCATGATAATTGTTAATTTTTAACTCTAAAGTACATATGTAAATAATTGTAGACTTCTTTTAATTTCAAGCTTAGTACCTTAATTGAGCATCTCTTTTAAGTATATTTACTGCTGTGAAAATTCATAAAATAAGTATTACTTGAAATATATATAAGTACCTTGTCTTTTCATTTCCTTGTTTAATAAAGAATACATGTATTTCTCTCAGCTTTCTGTACACTGCAGTCTGAATCGGCACCTCTGTTTTTCGGCTAGCTGAATGTGCGCATTGTATAACTCAAGTACACTGGTTTTCCCTTCCACTTTTAGAAAGTAGATTTGCAAACTCTTGACTCTTCTGACATAGATCTGTGAGATTATTTTGTAGGGACAGAGGTTAGTTAACCTTCCAAGAAGAGGTAGAGCACTGTCTCTAGCATGGCAACAATTTTTTTTTTTTTGCATTCTCTGTGTAGGACAAACTAAGCGATGGGGGTTTACCAACTCTAACATGAACACGTGGAATGGAACCATCAACATCTAAACATTTGCTATCGCTAACATTTCTTCTCAATAGTATACAATATAAAAACCAAAACGTTTTCCTACATATATGCCTTGACAGAATTCCTGAAATGGTCTTTCTCAAATCTTGTGGTTTTTGCCTCTGTGTATAAGCTCTTCTATGAGCAAATCGTTGAGATTTGATTACATCTTATTGTCTAATTCTTCTCGAGATAACGTATTTTCGATATTCTAACATTTCATCATCAGTCAACCTTGACATTACCCTGTTTGTCATTAAATTTAGTACAACCACAAGTTTCGTTTGTAAATTAAGCCTATTTAATATATTTAGATTTATCTTTAAGTACTGTAAACTACCCATTCATAATCAGAGTTTTACTGTTATACTTTCACTTTCAACATTCACTAAACTTAGTTCATTTACAAACTCACAAACTCTTCAACATGATAATCGCTTAATTCAGGGACTTTCCTCTAACTGTTTGGCTCATGATTATTTCATCAACATCACTTTAAACTTGCTAATTTCCGACAAGATTAACTCCTCTGTTCATTGTTGACGACACATGTCGTATGCGTATATCGAGCCCGATTGTTTACCTACCTGATATATGATAAGTGTGACAAAAAAACCGTTGATTTTGTGTAAATTGAGAATAATATACGAATTACACTATAAAGAAACGTATTTTAATTACTAAATTACCAAAGATCAAAAGGAAAAGATCAGATAATTTCTTTTTTACAAAATGAAAAAAACGCGGTTTTAGAAAACACGTGGACTTTATGACGTTTTTTCTCTGTTACGTTTTTGCCGCTTCTTGCCCCTTTTTCCAAGTCGCGGTCACATATGTCAGATATAAATGAAGAACTGAAAAGGTTCGCCATCCTTATTAAGAATATATTTTTTTAAATCACAAAAATTGTCGATATTTCCATTAGTACCTTAACTGTACTGCAAATCAAAAATTACGCCAATCAAAGTTTATCAATTTTTTTTTTAACATAGTTTCGATTTGTAAATCGTATTCACACTTCCGGAAAATACTCTCAGGGGCAAAATATGTTTTTCTTTTCTGAACTACAACGCATTCAATAAATTTATATGTGGATACAATTCTTGATATTTGTGATCGTTTTCCAAACATGTCGAAAAGTTCATCAATGTTTACACCCTGAAGATTTTCACACCCTGATGCGGTTGTCGCTCGACATAATAAATACGCCACTTTGAGTAGGCGGAGAGGAAACAGGGATGGATAAGGGTGCTTGTAAACATGGCTATATGTGTCGACAGTGTTTTGAATAGCCCTACTCATCTGCATTTTCTTCCTGTCCCGAAAATCGGTGATTTACAGCAAGGAATTCACATATTTGTGGCCTGTTAGGGACATAATTTAGGAATCAACGAATTTGTTTTTAGAAAGGATGCTGGTTCCTGTTACCCCGATTGAGTGATTTGTGTAAATTCTACAGAGGCCACACTTTTTGCTGAGTTTAGACATGAAGAAGCTGAGGGAATCTTTACCACAGGGTTGTTTAGTGTACCAAAAGGGGTCACCATTTAAGAATGTTTCGCGTGGTCGCTGCCACAGACGGGTATTTTCCAGATTCCGTTTTGTAAGATATTTTTAAAGGATGCTACTGGAGAGCTGCTAGGTGATTCTTTAATTTCAACCATGCAGACATCAACATTTTTTTTATTGTTCGATCTGCTATTTTTGATTAGTTCATCTCTGGCCTTGTTCATTATAACTATACACTTAGTTTCTTTGCTTTATAACCACATGAACCAGGAGCAGAAAAAAAGTATTTTCAAAGAAATTATGCTTTTTTACTATACAATCAATAGAGCCTCCCCCCCAACCCTGGGGCCATGAATTTCACAATTTTAGAAAAATTAATGCATCCGTGTGCATCTTAACCATGCACTTAGTTTGTTTAAATAATACCCAGGAGCAGAGAGAAGAAGATTTTCAAAGAATTAATGCATTTTCACTATATAATCAATAGAGCCACGGCCTAACACCAGAACCCCTGACCCAGGGGCCATGAAATTCAAAAAATTTGGAGAAAGAATCACTGCTTATCATAACCATGCACCGAGTTTGTTTAAATAATACCCAGGAGCAGAAAAGATTTTCAAAGAATTAATGCATTTTCACTATATAATCAATAGAGCCCCGCCCTAACACCATAACCCCTGACCGAAGGGCCATGAATTTCAAAATTTTGGAAAAGGCAATATGATCACAATAAAAGGCAATAAATTCACTATATGATCTATATATCCCCACCCTTGCACCAGAACGCCTGACCCTGGGGCCATGAATTTCACAATTTTGCTAGAGGGCTCAATGCTTATAACAATCATGCCAACATTTTGACTGCTTGATGTCCAGGAGTAAAGAAGATTTTTAAAGATTGCATTAATTTTGGTGGTTTTAGCCCCACCCCTCAGGCCCGGGGGGGGGGGGGGAGGGGGAGCAGAGAGAATGAAATTCACAATTTTTGTTCTCCTTCACCAATAGATGCTATATGCTAAAATTGGTTTTAGAACACCTAGAGGAAAGTCATATATATTAGTCATTGCCGATTATTTCATAAGATGGACTGAGGCTTTTATCCTTCCAAGTATCGAGGCAAAAACAGTAGCAAAAGTATTTCTGAGAGAGTTTATGTGTAGATTTGGTATTCCCGGTCAAGGACATACTGATCAAGGTACACAATTTGAATGATTGATTGATTGATTGTATATTGTTTTACGTCCCATTCGAGAATTTTTCACTCATATAGAGACGTCACCATATATCGGTGAAGGGCTTCAAATTTTGACCTTTACTCGGCACTCAGGGCCATTGAGCAGTGAGGGATCTTTATCGTGCCAACGCCTGCCGTGACACGGGGCCTCGATTTTTAAGGTCTCATCCGAAGGACCCGCAACTTTCACTTCAAAGTTCCGAGCGCATGGCGAAGGAACAATTGCTACCTATTTTTTATCGACTTAGGTCTGTCGCGGCCGAGATTCGAACTCACGACCTCATGATCACGGAGCGAGCGCTCTACCGACTGAGCTACCGTGAACGGTACAATTTGAATGGAAATTGTTTCAAGAGATGTGTAAAACACTCAGAATTGATAACATCAAGAACAACCCCCTTTTAAAACGGGCTTGTTAAACGTTTAAACAGGACACTCAAAGCTATGCTTACATGAACACAATATGTGTCAATTACTCACAAAAAGTTGGATATATATCTACTGGCATACATATCTTCAGTTCATGAGAGCCTAGGAACCAGTCCAAGTTTAATAATTTTAGGAAGGAACCAGAACTGCCTGTGGATTTCTTATTTAGTAGTCCTACAACATATTCCAAATGTCATTATTCCCTTTGCTCATATGTACAACATTTACAAACATCTCTGAGTGAGATACATAAGCTAACTGAGAATGAATCGATTAAAGCTAGTGACAGGCAGAAACGTCATTATGATCATAATGCAAAACAAGTGTCCTTCAAAATAAGAGACTCTGGCTTTGTAATAAACAGCAAACGAGTGGCATCTACCTAAAATTTACTAAAACTTGGGAGGAACCTTATACCATCATTCAAAAACTTGAAGATCTAGTATATTAGTTTTAAAGCAATAACAATGATGTTAAAAGTGTACATCATAACTTTCTCAGTAAGTGTTATAGAAAACTGTAGAAAATCAGAAATAATCAGAAAACAGCTGATATCACATAATTATGATCATATTCTGTTATCAGATGAAAAGAACGAGGGCGCTTTTAGTTGAGGAATCAGGGCGCACTTGAAAAGTGAAAACTTTATTGAACTGTCAAATAAATTTTTAACATTCTTTTGATGTATTATGTTCCTACAAAATAGGAAAGGAAAATATTTTCCCTATAGAGCAGGACTGTAGTTGGCGACTAATTTTGTCGTCATGGCGCCTAAAAAATATATGATTGGTGCCTAAAAATTTTTCTATAAGTCGCCAAATTGGCAACCATTTTTAACTGACTTGGTGATCGTCAAATTACTGAAGTATAAACGCAGAAAGTGCAGAAAATAAGTTTTAAAGTTAGCAAAGGACATATCCCTATATAGTGAATAATATCAGTTTTAAATTGGCGCCTAACAATTATTTGCCTGGTGACTAAAAGTTTGAAATGGCGACTAAATTTTTTTTATTACGAGCTAGTTGCGCCAAAATTTTAGAGGTCACATAGAGGCCTGTAGTGTGTTTTGATTTCCTTAAAAATAGCTTGAATCATGGCTAGGTGAGTCAATTGGTACAAAATGTTACATTTTTAAACACGTCCGTCTTAAAATTTGCCTTCTCTGGGTCAACTCTCTACGATTTTAAACACATTTGCGTGCGTTTGTATAAAAAAAAAAACGAACAAATATTTGTAAAAAAAAAAAAAATGGAGAGAAGACCCAGAGATTATAAAAATGAACGTTTTCCAAAAAACACCAATGTGTAAATGCGTTGCTTCTTTCTCATTTTAAATTCCAGAGAGTTTGTGTAGCGATGATACTAAATAGTATGCGTTACCAGTCCAGTCCACATAAGAGTCGAGAAGTTTCGGTTCGATCCTCGCACGGAGCATTTTATTATTTTTCTTTTTTATACAAACAATTGCAAGTCGTTTATCAGTTGAATTTTATTAACTGATATATAAAAGTTTTAAAAAAAAATAGATTTTAGATCAGTTGCACGGGGAGCGAAAGCAATTTTTCAAACCCACTGAAACTTCATTTCATATATTATACCCTAAAATCTTGTTAGTTGTGTATTATTTATATGAAGTGTTACTGTTCTATCGTAACTATTATGATAAGTGGATTAAATTATTTTATATTTGCAAGCTATTTCAATGTAAATCTAAACTTTTTCCTATGTGCGTAACTTTGTAAGGTGTATCCACTAATGGTCAGCCGACCAAATCGTGGACATTTAAACCATAAATGTTTCGTACACATGATTCCTGCAGATCTCACTTCAAGTCCGCCCACCTTCTTTTGTGTTAAAAGAAAAATTGATTTTACCTTTTACAGTGTCCTATCATCATCGATAATCATTTCAATGCCATTTTGGGGGGATGTGCCAGAAGGTTTAGCACCTGAGCCCAGCTGTAGAAACACCGCATGCAAAGATTAAATAGATACACAGTGCCCATGTGCCGTGCATATCTCCTTAAAGGGCACTTGGTAAGAGTCCACAGGATTCACCACAGTAGACCAATCCCCTATACCTGCGTCTTCACCTGTCCAAGCTCCTCTTACACTTTTACGTTCTCCTAGCTTGGATTTATCTTTGGATCCAGTTGATATCACTATAAAGGATTACTATCTCCTGGGGTATAATGTATAGACTACAGGCATCTTCGATCCACCACGGAAAATTGTGAGACGAGGTGTTCAGTCTGTGGATCCTGTCACTTCTACCATCAGTTCTCCTGTGACTGTGCCCATGCCAGCTGCGCCTGCAAATTTCATTACGTCAACAACAGGCCCTGTGACCACCACTGTATTAGAGATTTCAGCTTTTCCTGCGAATATATCTGTAGTTGTCACCTGCTTACATCCTGCACCTTTGAGCAGTCCTCTTGTTCCAGAATCTTTAGAACAGCCTACTCTCTCTTCAACTGAGACCTTTGTCCCATATGTTCCTCTGCCAGCTGTTCCGGACTATTTTCTTAAGCTCCTGGAACAGAATCCACCAGCAGATGAGAGGGATCCTTATGCCTAATTAGCTTCAAATCCACGCTTCTTCTTTGCTGGAGCCCCATCATCCATGATAACCTCGGAAGTGGCCAACATTCTACAGGATGTAAAGTTGAAGTCTAGGAGGAGTGGACAAAGCTCACTAGATCATGTCCCCTTTGGATTCACCGCCATCTAGAGGACAGAACAAGCGACTCTGCCGGATGGGACAACATATTGGCTCGCCGCTACTTGGACCAAGGATTCTTTCTACAAAATCGCGAAGGAAGTGGCAGTTCAGACAGATAAAGCTCGACAATCTCCCTCTCTCCAGACCTGCGAAGCAAAGGGATCCACTGCAGAGGGGGAAAGACTTACACCTTTGATGATTACACAAGTTTAGTTTTCAGCAAATTATGAAGGTCTTTAATATTTTAAGGGAATGTGTTGTGAGGACTATATCTTTAATTTTTTTCATTAATACACAAACCATTCTACTTTTCTTAGGTATTAAGGATCAAGTAAACTTTGTGAAAGTGCAAGGATGTGTCAATCAAACGCGTCCCGAAATTCGTAGTTTCAATAATTTCCAGATTAAAGAAGTTTTTGAACACGCTTTTATTATATTTCTGTGTGAAATGCTAAACCAACATTACAAGTCAATTTTTAAGTCCGTCGGATGGGACGTTAAATGGTGAACCGTGTCAAGGATTGCAACCCCCTTGGCACGCAAAAGATCGTTTCTCTAGTTTTCTGAAAAGAGTAGGCTCACTGGGGGCCGCCAGAGAAACCAAAAATCTTACAAAACCGGTCATATAGAATTAAAGTTCCGCCGAAATATGGCTGAAATATTGCCGACCTTGCGTTAAACCCTAATCAATCAATCAATCATGATATCATACAGAAAATTTGAGAAAATATTAACTATAAAGCTGTGTCAAAGCACGTTTAAATATGAAAGTGTATATAGTGAACTATTTAATGAAGGTTTTAACAGTTTGATAAAGTATTTCTCCATTTCTCGTCTTTGAACTACATTGTCTGTAAAAAGTTGGTAAAACGGAAAAACTGAAAATTGTCCCCGGTCACAAATATCAAGATGTCCGCCATAGTGTGTACAATCAACACAGACTTTTATAATACTTACTTACATGATTTCCCAATATTAACCTTAGATGATATACTGAAGATCAGATATGCTGATGATGAAGTTATGCCATACCTAGGATATGTGTGAGTCAACATCAACACTACAGATATAGATGCAACAACAGACAATGCATGTTTAATGTTAGTGGTTACATAACAGAATACAGTCGGAGAATTCCTGCAATAATTGGCACAAATCTCATAGTATGATGGAATCTCTACTGGAACAAAGAGGAGACAGAATGACAACACTATGCATGGTATATAGCATTCAGATGCATAAGGATTAGAGGAAAAAGAACTAAACCGCAACAGGAGTAGAATAGGTGTAGTGAAATCAGCTGAAGTTAGTATCATAATTCCACCAAATAATGAAGTGAAAGTATCTGGATACATAGATCATCAAATACCATATTAATTTGTTTATGACATACGAACACAGTGATATATGGGAGGTTAACATCATTATTGTAATAACAAGAATTGTCTGGATTCTACCAATTACAGCCAGTGATGATCGAGGACGTACAAGCCGGCGCTGATCTACCAACCAAAGTATCCCCACCAGACAAAATAATAGACTCATTCAAGATTTCTAATGACTCTCTCTCATGATCACCTTCAAGCCAACAAAGTATTCAAGTACAACAAGGACAGATTTTCGACAAGTGAAACTGACAATGACCACAATAACAAAGTTTATCATAAAATACATCTGAATGACGAAACACCTTTCAAACAGAAACACAGACGTATTCCTCTCCATCAATATTTCAAGAGGTCCGTAATCATCAACAATTACTGACAATGGAATCATACGAAGATCAGAATTTTCATGGACAAGCAATGTGGTATTATGTAGTAAGAATTGTAAGAAGAACAGAGAGTTGTGTATGTGTGTTGATTATAAACAACTAAATTCCAGAACTATACGAGATGTCTATGCACTTCCCAGAATTGAAGAGATGTTCGATTTCTTAGAAGACAATACATATTTTTTTTCCGTCTAAGCCATAAAGAGTGGATACTACCAATTTGAGGTTGAAGAATATTATAAGCAGAGAACAGCGTTTACTGGGGGACCACTTGGATTTTTTTTAATACATAAGGATGCCGTTTGGATTGGCCAACGCCCCAGCAACATACCAAAGATTAATGGAGGTACCTTACATCTTAACATCTGTTACGTCTCTGTGGACGATGTAATTATACTTCCAAGAAAATTCGAGAACATATATAGAGATTAGAGAAGGTTTTTTTTACATTGCATCTGGTAAAACAACTTTAAGGTTTTGCCAAAGATCAAGATGTCCAAAAATTTATTTTTACAATAGCTCCAAAACTATGTGAGATATAAGGTTAAACCTTTTACAGTTTATATATATATATCATTGATTAACAGATAGAAAGTATCACTTGAAAACAAATATTTTAAAAAATATATTTTTTGAGAAAAAAAAAATCAAAAAATTTGCCTATTTTAAAAAAAATGCACCTGCTTAATCCTGTTATTTTAGTGAAAACCATCATTGCAGAAATAATACATGTTTATCAATGAAGGGCAAGTTGGACGTGAATGGTCTCTGAAAGGCTGTTATTGAAAGCATGACATGTATAAAGACAAGACCCCTATAAAATCCGCCATTTACATGTACAATGTACTTTCGGTTTCAAATCTTAACATTTGGACAAAATAAACAAGGAAAACAACTTTCCAGAGGCTATCGAAGTGTAACTTGCCCTTCATTCATAAACATAATTATATTGTTTATGGAATGATGGCTTTCACAAAAAGTACGGAATTAATTAGGTGTAATTTTAAAAAATGTATGCATTTTTTTACGAGAATTTTTCTCGATAAATATTTTTTTAAGTATTTGTTATCTAGTGATACTTTCTATCTATTAATGAAGGACATATTTATAAACTGTAAAAGTTTTAACTTTATAAACGACATAATTTTGGAGCTATTGTAAAAATAAATTTTTGGACATGTTGACCTTTGGCAAAACCTTAAACTTTCACGAAAGAAGTGTGCTTTTTTTGGAAAAAGTTAAATACGTTGGACATGTGGTGGTTTCAAAAGATAGCTCACCAGCGTGGCTCAGTGGTTAGAGCGTCTGCTCTAGAGTCGCAGAGTAAGGAGCTGTGGTTTGAATCCACTGGGGGACGTGGAAACCGATCCTTCGGATGAGACCGTTTAAACCAAGGTCTCGTGTCGCAGTAGCTGTTGGCACGAAAAAGATCCCTCACTGCTCAATGGCCCATTGTGCCAAGTATAGTCCCTTACTGCTCAATTGCCTTTAGTGTCGAGTATAGGTATAAATTTGCAGCCCTCCACCGGCACGTGGAGGCGTCTCCATATTAGTGAAAAATTTTCGAGAGTCTGACACATCTGTTTCATATTTGGATATTTTACTTGAAAAAGACGTTAATGGTAACGCTAACAACCAAGCTTTATGATAAACGTGATGACTTTAACTTTTCAATCGTCAACTTCCCTTACTTATGCAGCAATATACCTTCATCACCTGCATACGGGGTATATATCTCTCAGTTGATTCGATACGCAAGAGCATGCTCTACGTATGAACAATTTTTAAAACGAGGTAAATTATTGACAAACAAGTTGATGAAACAAGAATATCAGCTGTCTCGTTTAAAGTCATCATTTCGAAAGTTCTATGGTCGATACAATGACCTTGTCAGCAAATACAATTTATCATTGAGTCAAATGCTGACTGACGTTTTTCATACTTATTGTTAGGCCATTATTTACACACTGAATTGTCGACGGATTTTTTCCGTTATTTCCCGATCATGACAAGGAGCACACGGCGGGTGTGACCGGTCGGCAGGGGATGCTCACTCCTCCATGGCACCTGATCCCACCTCTGATGTTTAGAGGTCCGTGTTTGCTCTGCTCCTATTTTGTATTGTTTAATGGACTTTTGAGCTTGAATACTGTTCGTTATCTCCATATATTTCATTTTAACCACCGAACATGTATCTCTGCTGGTGGACAGTCTGTCCCCGAGGATACTTGTCGTTCGGTACCTATTCATTCATGAGTACACTGAATAACGAAATGATACTGGCAGATGCGTCGCCCAGTATAAAAAGGTGTCACTCTTTTGAGTCTATAAGGGACACAGACTCGAGGAGTTCATTCGGTGCCCCTCGGATTATCCTCAGGGATATTAAACATGTGTCATATGTACAGTCTTGAGATTCCCAGTTTTGGTATAAAACCAATAGTTCATACAAAAAATTGAAAGAATGTAAAGTTTCTATTAGAGATATTTTCGAAGACTCCTTTTCCGATCCCATGTCTTCTATTTCAAAATTTTCTGCGAAAAACTGTAAAACCTGTGACATTTTGATAACTAACACTTTTTTCACCAGTAATCTTACTGGACAGAGCTTCTGTACCAAAACTTGGGAAAATCTGAACTGCAAATCTTCTAACGTTGTCTACGGAATAGAATGTAATCTCTGTGGACTTGTTTATGTTGGTGAAACTAAGGGATCACTCAATAAAAGAACATCAGGTCATAGATTTCAGATAAATAACGGGGGTTAGCAACTTTTGTAAACATTTTAATTTACCTGATCATTCAATTTTGTCCATGAAAGTTAGAATTCTAGAAAAGATTTACAACCACACAAACAAACAGTCCATCACTGAGTACACCTTTCCGTAGACAACGAGAAGAATTTTGGATTAGAAAGCTAGGGACAGCCTTTCCCTATGGATGTAATGACAATGTCGATAGTGTTGGAAATCTTTCCAGTCCACAGTGTAGCAATGTAAATGTGATGGGACTTTTTAACCATACACTGAGACGTAAGCATAGTCATGGGCATCGGTCTAACAATGAACCTTTAATACACGATGTCTCTTTTGATTCTTTACTACCTTACGTAAATCAACAGTTAGGTCTTTATCATATTCGCACCAAACTTTACTCTGTCCCTTTGAAACTTTTAAATAGTCTTCTTGAAAAGGTCAAGGAAAGTCCATTTTTTGATTCCTCGACACCAGAATATAGGCTTGGATCTGTGATTATGGATATTGCAAATCATAGGCTTTTTATACCCCCGCGTTTTACTGAAGAAAATGCAGCTAAAACAATCTGTTTTTTTCCTTAAACTTCAATATGCCAACAAAGGAATTGACGCGGTTAATATAAGTAATATTCTTAATCACAAAAGGGTCCAGTCTTGTATTCCACCATATTTCAAGTTAAAGACTACACCTTGTATTTCCTACAAATATACATCGACTATTGCTTCCAAACTTTTAATTACAAGAAAACTTTACAGGGCCTGGATATCGAATATCTGAAACATAATCCTCCATCGTGTTCATGTTCTTCTTCGCCCTATAACTATAGTCCTGCTAGACACGTTATTACTGGTGACGTTAATATAGTTAATAATGAGGACCTTACATCACTAATTTTAAAAGGTCCTAAATTTAGGGAACCCCGATCCTTCAACTGGCGTCGGAATTTCATAAATATTATGGATTCTGTAGAGGACTACGCCAGGCGATGGGCCAGACATGAAAAAGAAGACCTTGACACTTTGTCAGAATGGATTAAATGTATCAGATGTATGTTAAAATCACGCATTAAAAGATTGAGGCGCAAAATGAGAACCATCTATCCTTCTGTATTCAACAATCCAGAAGTGAAAAAGAATTAGATAGATTACATGATCAGTACGTACTGGTCCCTGCTGACAAAGGAGGTAACAAATTGTCTTTGTTTGTAAGGCTCATTATATTAAATGTATTTTAGAGGAACTTGGATTTAATTCTACAAGTGGTAATCCAACTTATACTCGTAGTTCCCTTTCTAAGGAAGAAATTCTTCAAAATCATATGTCAGTTTTGAATATTCTGAATATTCCAAACAACCAAAATGAATTTGAATTACCATATTTATATTGGATTCCGAAACTTCATAAAAATCCTTACAAACAAAAATGCATAGCGGGTTCCAGTAAATGTTCAACCAAGCCTCTTTCTTTACTCCTCACTAAGATATTAACAGTGGTGAAGGAGAAACTTCAAGAGTACTGTGCAACAATATATTCGAGAAGTGGTGTAAATCAGATGTGGATACTTAAAAATTCCAAGGAACTTTTGGAAAATTTAAAATCGCAAGATTTTACCAAAATCAACAGCTTAAAAACTTATGACTTTTCTACTTTATACACAACCATTCCCCACGATAAATTAAAGTCCAGGCTTTTTGGTATAATTGACAGCTGCTTTTTCAATAAAAATGGAACTCGTAAATATACTTACCTTGTCATTGGTCATTTGCAAAATTGTTTTGTTAAAAATCATTCTGATTGTACGCACGAGTACACTGAAGTTGACATTAAAAAGATGCTTTAGTTTCTGATTGACAATATCTATGTGGTTTTTGGAGACCAGGTCTTCCAACAATCTATTGGAATTTCTATGGGTACCAATTGCGCCCCGTTATTAGCAGACCTTTTTTGTATTCATATGAAGCAGAATTTGTTCAAAATCTTGTACGTGAAAAGAAGAAAACACTTGCTGTGGCCTTCCAACTCGACATTTAGATATATCAACGACGTATTGTTAACAATGGTTATTTCCATTGGTATGTCAATACGATACCCTGCAGTCTGGCACATCTGTTTCATATTTGGATATTTTACTAGAAAAAGACATTAATGGTAATCTAACAACCAAGCTTTATGATAAACGTGATGACTTTTACTTTTCAATCGTCAATTTCCATCAGGTATGCAGCAATATACCTTCATCAACTGCATAGGGGGTTTCTATCTCTCAGTTGATTCGATACGCAGGAGCATGCTCTACGTATGAACAATTCCTACGTACATTAATACATTTATTAGCGTCCAGTTTTTTTTTCGCTGCGATGTGATATACATTCGGAAAGATGTGTACACATGCACTCATCGTAAAAGCATATATATAGGAAAGTCATTTGACGTTTATGGTAAAAAAAAAAATTAATAATGGCACTTGATTAATTAATTAATTAACTACTAGATCTAATCGTTTTATATAAACCTAACCTATTGATCGTGAAGTGAATACATAACTCTGATAAATGTACTTTCTAGCTATACCATGGATTACACGAATAAAGACAAGGGAGGTAACTTTTATTATATAACGATTCCGCGAATTCAACAAACCGCGATCGTGTCCGAGGAGAGAAAAACGTGAAAATTACAACCCGTGAAATTAATCCCCTGTACAGTAATCAAGAAGGAAATCTATCACAGTCTTTTAACTTGCATAGAGACTGCCGTCAAGGAGACCCTTTGTCTCCATATTTATTTCTCATTTGTGCAGAAATTCTTGCAATCAGCGTAAGAAACAATAAAGGTATAGAAGGGATTCAGTTTATGAATACTGAAAAAAAAGTTGGCAGACGATACTTCTCTAATATTAGATGGAAGTGAAAAATCACTTCAATCTAGTCTCACTACTCTTAAAAAATTTGCCGACATGTCAGGTCTGCATATAAATTACAGTTAAAACTCAAGTAGTTTGGATTAGATCAAAAAACGGAAGCAATGATACTGTATGTACAGAAAATATGTTAGAAAAGCAACATTTACATTTGATACAGACCATATGACCATCTACATCAACTTTGACAAACTTCGACTCATCATTGAGACTATTTACAGAAAAGTTACTGTAGACAACACCAGGAATTATCAACTACTTTACCATCAAAGTGTATACAGACAGTTATAACGTCACTACATGAGATAGGTCACTCTGGCAGAGAAAGACTGTGACATTAGTCCAGAATAGATTCTTTCGAGACTTTGAGCCGTTTACCTGAACTCACTTGCAATGAAGATACAGGCATCACCAATGCTTCTATACAGTTTCTTTTCAATGTTATCGATGTGTCTCCATATGCTGAATGTTCACCATGTTCAGTGATGCTGTGATTGACGAACCATTACTCAAAGTAGACAAACACTTTGATGCAATAACTGCTCATGCAGTACAAGGACCCGATTTTAAGTTATTGAATTCCTTTGATTAGAATCACTCGCTCCATGATCGGAAGGTATTGTGTTCGAATCACGGCCGCACCTGACCTAAGGCGATAAAAAGTAGGTATTAACTGTTTCTTCGCCAAGCTCTCAGCACTCTGAGGTGAAAGTTGCGTGTCCTTCGGATGAGACCTAGAAACAGCAAGGTCCCGTGTCACGGTAAGCGTTGGCACGATAAAGAACCCTCAATGCTCAAGAACCCAGAGTGCCGAGTTAAGATGTGAAACCATCAGAAAATGAGATAACATTTGACCTAGACCACATGACCATCTACATAAACTTTGACAAACCTCGACTCATTGTTGAGACTATTTACAGAAAAGTTACTGTAGACATCACCAGGAATTATCAACTACTTTACCATCAAAGTGTATACAGACAGATATAACGTCACTACATGGGATCGGTCACTCTGGCAGACACAAGAATGTAACATTAGTCCAGAATAGATTTTTTTGGTCGAGAATGACTGTTGATATTGAAGAATATATACAGAAATGCAGTAGATGTGTCCTCAGAAAATAACCGAACACTCGAAGCGCACCTCTTGCAAATATAACAGCATTTCAACCAATGCTCCTTGATCGGAAGGTGGTGTGTTCGAATCATGGCCTGACCGACCTAAGTCGATAAAATATAGGTAGCAACTGTTCTTTCGCCAAAGCTTGGCACTTTGAAGTGAAAGTTGCGGGTCTTTCGGATGAGACCTTAAAACCCAAACCGATCTCGGTAGCCTATTGGTAGGGCGTTCGCTTCGTGATCGGGAGGCCCGGGTCGATTCTCGTTCGCCGCGCCGCGTCAAAACCTTAACATAGGTAGTAACTGTTCCTTCGCCAAGCGCCCGGCATTAGAAGTGAAAGTCGCGGGTCTTTCATATCCCGTTCGAGAATTTTTCACTCATCTAGAGACGTCACCATATACCGGTGAAGGGCTTCAAATTTAGATCTTTACTCGGCACTCAGGGCCATTGAGCAGTGTGGGTTCTTTATCGTGCCAACGCCTACCGTGACACGGGGCCTCAGTTTTTAAGGTCTCATCAGAATGACCCGCAACTTTCAATTCAGAGTACCGAGCGCTTGGCGAAGGAACACATATGTTGCTACCTATTTTTTATCGACTTAGGTCAGTCGCGGCCGTGATTCGAACACAAGACCTTCCGATCACGGAGCTAGCGCTCTACCGACTGAGCTACCGTGACGGTATGTAGGGTGAAGAAGAACATGAACAGGAAGGAGGATTATGTATATTGAATGAATATGATCCGCTTGTAAAACCTAATTTTTTTGCATTTATCAATCCTCCAATTAATGTCGAAAGTGTATATGTACTTATTTATTAGTACTCTTTTTTCATTTAGGATCAACGGATTTCTTAGAATTGGAAACAGTTGTTAGGGGGAAGGATGCTGCAGACTGATATGAAACAACTGTCCCATGTCGGCCAAACTTCGTGCTTAGAGGTTTTTCATAAAGTAGGTGTTCTTTTGCACGAAAAGCTTTGCAATTCTTTTCTATGTCGATGCGGGCTCGGTAATGATTCATGAATTATTAGAACATATTCTACATAAATTGAAAAAAAATGTATAAGAAGAAATTAGAACTGACTTATACATGCATGAGCTGATAATTATTAGACCGCATTAAATATCTGTAATATAATTTTTCTCAATAAAGACATACCTAGCAGCTCTGCATTTTAATGAAAATGTTAGCATGCCACAAAGCAGAACAAAGGAGGAGGAGAAGTAATGCTGTGTCTCTTATCCAAAAGGTCTACATGGATAGAGAGTTGATAAAACTTTCAGTGAGTTCAGCCAAAGTTCACTTAAGCAATACAAATCGGACGCAAAGCAAACACGGACCTGCAAAAATATCAGAAGTGGGATCAGGGGCCATGGAGGAGTGAGCATCGGCCATCCCCTCCCGACCGATCACTATCGCCGTTTACTCCTTGTCATGATCGGGGGAAAAAACAAAAATGGAAAAATAGACAGTTCAGTGTATAAATAATTGCCTAACAATTAGTATGAAAAACATCAGTCAGCATTTGACTCAATGATAGGTTGCTGACAAGGTCATTGTATCGAACGTAAATCTTGCGAAAAGATGACTTCAAACGAGTCTGTTGATATCCTTGTTTCATCAACTTGTTTGTCAATAGCTTGCCTCGTTTTAGAATTGTTCATACGTAGAGCATGCCCTTGCGTATCGAATCAACTGAGAGATATAAACCCCATATGCAGGTGATGAAGGTATATTGCTGCACAAGTAAGGGAAGTTTATTTGTTTGTTTATTATTTAACGTCCCTCTCGAGAATTTTTCACTCATATGAAGACGCCACCACTTGCCGGTGGAGGGCTACAAATTTTAACCTATACTCGACACTCAGGGCCATTGAGCAGTGAGGGATCTTTTTCGTGCCATCACCTACTGCGACACGGGACCTCGGTTTATTCGGTCTCATCCGAAGGACCGGTCTCTACGTCCCACAGTGGGATTCGAACCCGCGACGTAAGGATCAACTCCTTACTCCGCGACTCTTGAGCGAACGCTCTAACCACTGCCCCACGCGGGCGACAGTAAAGGAAATTGTTGATTGTAAAGTTCACTTGGTGAGACAAGAACCAAATTTGGCATGAAGGTTCCTTGTCTAGTACCTGAATAGAATATATCGTTGGTCAGTCAAGTTTCGGCCATTTTCAAAATGGCCGCCATGATTTTCAAAATGACGTTATTTCTTTTAATGCACAGTAAGCATTTTAATTTTTCGTCATCGACATATTCAAGCAGGATTTGGTCGAAATGGATAAATTAAATGTTATTACACGTATATATCCAGTTAGCATGCGCTAAAGTATAGGTAATTGCTGTTTTATAGTACTCTTTTAAGAGTAGTTACAGCTGCATAGAGAAGTACAAGGTAATCCTACCTGAAACATTTACAGTTACCGAAACAAGTTATTCTACACCTGTCCAAGTACATCTTGGCATTGGGCTGTCCTTGGCGCAAAAATTGTCCCATGTATGGGACCAAAACTCTGCCATTTTTTCATGTATTAGTGCAAAGTAAAAACCAACTTTCATAACGGCTGTCCCATTTTATGCTCTGCATCGAAGACAGATCGTTGTTATGCTCATAAAGAGCTGTCATTCTGAGCAGCAGTACAGACCCTGAAACTTGCTACTACCCCAAAAAAGCCTGTGACTTTCGTGCGCTTTTCGTTTCGTGCAAACCGTGTAGCGTTTCGTGTAAATCGTGCAGCGTTTCGTGTAACCTCCAAAGCGTTTCGTGCAAACCGTGTAGCGAGCGTGCGAGAAGCGTGTGAGAAACGTGCGACTTTCGTGTAAGAACCGTGTGAGGAACGTGCGACTTTCGTGCAAGAATCGTGTGAGAAACGTGTAGGAGTCATTCGGAAGTCATTTTATTTTAATATGGCTATTGATGGATTAACATGTCATTCTGTGTTGTTTGTAACTAATATTATTCAGATATATCATACCAGTGGTATTTTAAGAAAAAAAATACGGAAACAACAAAATAAAATTACTCGGTAATGTATTTCATATTTGTTTGATTTTCTTTCTTTTTTATTTAAATAAAGATGGAAAGAAAATGTGTTGAAAGTAATTAATTATATAGACTCGGATCTGTAGTTATGGATATTGCCAATCATAGCCTTTTCAAACCCCCGCGTTTTACTGAAGAAAAAATGCAGCTAATACAATCCGTTTTTTCCTTAAACTTCAATATGCCAACAAAAGAATTGACGCGGTTAATATAAGTAATATTCTTAATCACAAAAGGGTCCAGTCTTGTATTCCACCATATTTCAAGTTAAAGACTACACCTTGTATTTCCTACAAATATACATCGACTATTGCTTCCAAACTTTTTAATTACAAGAAAACTTTACAGGGCCTGGATATCGAATATCTGAAACATAATCCTCCATCGTGTTCATGTTCTTCTTCGCCCTATAACTATAGTCCTGCTGGACACGTTATTACTGGTGACGTAAATATAGTTAATAATGAGGACCTTAGATCACTAATTTTAAAAGGTCCTAAATTTAGGGAACCCAGATCCTTCGACTGGCGTAAGAATTTCATAAATATCATGGATTCTGTAGAGGACTACGCCAGCCGATGGGCCAGACATGAAAAAGAAGACCTTGACACTTTGTCAGAATGGATTAAATGTATCAGATGTATGTTAAAATCGCGCATTAAAAAATTGAGAGGCAATATGAAAACCATCTATCCTTCTGTATTCAATGATCCAGAAGTGAAAAAAGAATTAGATAGATTACATGATCAGTACGTACTGATCCCTGCTGACAAAGCAGGTAACAACATTGTCTTTGTTTGTAAGGCTCATTATATTAAATGTATTTTAGAGGAACTTGGATTTAATTCTACAAGTGGTAATCCAACTTATACTCGTAGTTCCCTTTCTAAGGAAGAAATTCTTCAAAATCATATGTAAGTTTTGAATATTTTTAATATTCCAAACAACCAAAATGAATTCGAATTACCATATATTTATATTGGATTCCGAAACTTCATAAAAATCCTTACAAACAAAGATACATAGCGGGTTCCAGTAAATGTTCAACCAAGCCTCTATCTTTACTCCTCACTAAGATATTAACAGTGGTGAAGGAGAAACTTTAAGAGTACTGTGCAACAATATATTCGAGAAGTGGTGTAAATCAGATGTGGATACTTAAAAATTCCAAGGAACTTTTGGAACATTTGAAATCACAAGATTTTACCAAAATCAACAGCTTAAAAACTTACGACTTTTCAACTTTATACACAACCATTCCCCACGATAAATTAAAGTCCAGGCTTTTTGATATCATTGACAGCTGCTTTTTCAATAAAAATGGAACTCGTAAATATACTTACCTTGTCATTGGTCATTTGCAAAATTATTTTGTTAAAAAACATTCTGATTGTACACACAAGTACTCTGAAGTTGACATTAAAAAGATGCTTGAGTTTCTGATTGACAATATCTATGTGGTTTTTGGAGACCAGGTCTTCCAACAATCTATTGGAATTTCTATGGGTACCAATTGCGCCCCGTTATTAGCAGACCTTTTTTGTATTCATATGAAGCAGAATTTGTCCAAAATCTTGTACGTGAAAAGAAGAAAACACTTGCTGTGGCGTTCAACTCGACATTTAGATATATCGACGAGGTATTGTCAATCAACAATGGCTATTTTCATTCTTATGTCGATACGATATATCCTGGTGAACTTGAGATAAAAGATACCACAGAGTCTGACACATCTGTTTCATATTTGGATATTTTACTTGAAAAAGACGTTAATTGTAATCTAACAACCAAGCTTTATGATAAACGTGATGACTTTAACTTTTCAATCGTCAACTTACCTTACTTGTGCGGCAATATACCTTCATCACCTGCATACGGGGTATATATCTCTCAGTTGATTCGATACGCAAGAGCATGCTCTACGTATGTACAATTTCTAAAACGAGGAAAATTATTGACAAATAAGTTGATGAAACAAGAATATCAGCTGTCTCGTTTAAAGTCATCATTTCGTAAGTTCTTTGGTCGATACAATGACCTTGTCAGCAAATACAATTTATCATTGAGTCAAATGCTGACTGACGTTTTTCATACTAATTGTTAGGCCATTATTTACACACTGAATTGTCGACGGATTTTTCCGTTATTTCCCGATCATGACAAGGAGCACACGGCGGGTGTGACCGGTCGGCAGGGGATGCTCACTCCTCCATGGCACCTGATCCCACCTCTGATGTTTGGAGGTCCGTGTTTGCTCTGCTCCTATTTTGTATTGTATAATGGACTTTTGAGCTTGAATACTGTTCGTTATCTCCATATATTTCATGCACATCAATGTTAAGATATTTCCATATATTTCATTCAGTACATTTTTAAAGGGAGCAATACTGAACAATTTTTAAAGAAAATTCATCAGGAATCCGGTCTTGTTCTATTCATTTATTTATTAGAATCTCTTCATCATTTTACAATTATGGTTTATAGAGACTACGAGAACATATGGGTGATTAATACCAAATAATAGATAGATAAGGCAGGCATGAAAAATAAAACACATGTAGCGTTGCTATAAATGTGGAGTATGGGAATTCAAGGCCGGGGAACACAATTTTTTTTCTTTATAAACGAAAAATTTTTTCTTATATTACAAGATTGTGATACAAATAATTTTGAAATGATGAGTCATTTATAGTCTTGTTATGCATAAAATTGGTTGATTAATAATTTTAAATATTTCCGGGGGGGGGGGGGGTTCAAATGAAAACACAAACTTTGAGTTTTTGTTAACACGTTTTTATAAATAATTTTCTTTTTAAAGATGCCCGATGCACCCCTTAAAAATATATTTGAATCTTTTTTACACTTCCAACACTCTTCTTGCGACTGTGATCAAGGTCATTTACAACTGCGATCACGGGATCCGCGTGCCGGGAACTGAAAACGTGTTCTGCTACATGTACTAGCTCTTGTCAGTCATGGCAAAGATGACAACCGACAGTAATGCATGAAATTAATAAATTATTTTAATAGTATTTAATGGGTACAAATAAATACCCGTGGATTTTATTTCTTAAATTTAACCGACTGTCTGTAAACAGTGAATTAATTTGCCAGTGTATTCGTGAATAAAAAATTATAAAGAAATAAATCCTGAATAATTATGTATTAGTTGTTTTGTTAATCACGCAGTTCTAGAGCATAATTTGTAGTTTTTGGTGATTGGAGATGTATACATGTATACTGAATGTATTGTTAAGAGCTGCGACAATTGATTACATTTTTTTTTTGGCTAGACGGGGTTTCAAATCAAGGATTTTACAAGGTGGTGGATAATTATATTGTTTTTATTTGATAAACACAATGCCTCAAAAGAGAACTTAAGAATTACAATACCTATCCCACGGCTTCTCTACCATATAAAATTTTTGATGAATTAAAGTTTAACTGTGTAATGAAACGATATATTTACCATTCTGAATAAAATGCATTTAATGAGTTACATGTATCGGGTCCCGTTGGAGATATGGATATCTTTTTTTTTCTTAGAACGAGCATTTGTTTCTATAAGAATTTTTTTTCCAATGGTATACTTACTGAAACAAGTCACCGTTATATTTAGCCAGGTACAGAAGTAAGATCTCGGTAATCTACCTCCCCTCCCCCCTCTTTTCACGCACAATGTTCTTGTTTGATGAACTGTACATATTACCTTTGCAAATTATAAGCAGAACCTAATTTAATCAAATGAAATTATTTATCTACTAAATTAAAAAAATGAATAAATCAATAATCAAAAAAAGAAAGGAAAAGAAAATCAATCCGTTTACAGAAATCATACGCAATTTAATCATTTTTTTTTTCAAATCAATAACTGCAAAGCGTTTCGTGTAAACCGTGTAGCGTTTCGTGCAAACCGTGTAGCGTTTCGTGTAAACCGTGCAGCGTTTCGTGCAAACTGTGAAGCGAGCGTGCACCGTTCGTGCAGCGTGCATGTGGGGTAGTAGCACGTTTCAGGGTCTGTACTATCAAGGGAACTCCTTTTAGGGTAAAGATGTCAAGGAAGACGAATTTCATGTTGGTGTAGAAAATATTAGTTTTGATCTTCTCTGAGGTTGCTGTAGACTTTTGTGATCTAAGTATTGCAAAAGCCTGCATTCTTTTGCTTACGTTAACTTAAAAGTTTACATCAGTTCACCTGTTTTGTTCCTATAAAGATAAAAAAAAATTGATTGACCTCATCTAGATCTTTATCATCTTTTTTCATGTCACAATTCCTCCACTTTTGGTCAGATCTGACATGATCTTTTGCTTATTTTTTCATGTTTCATTTGTTGTATCCTTTTTCTTATGCATATTAAAGTCTTAGATAAAGATGGAAGTTTCTTCTGCAAAGTCTAGGTCGTACATTCTCTAACCGAAGGGGGGAATGAATTCCTCTTGCACCTTTCTGAAGGGTTCCTGTTACCCAGCCGACACCTTCAAAAATCGAGTTGTTAATTGGGGGCAACTTTGTTTTACACTAGTATTTACAATAAATGAATCAATAAACGATTCTATCAGTTATTTTATGAATTATTCGTACCTGACTTCGTACAGTGTTTTTTTTTCCATATTTAAGATCTTAACAATCATTGAAGTTGATGTAAAGTGATTATTGCCTTTCTACATCTTGCATATTGCCTTATAAGAACGAGTAGTACATGTACAGCTTTTTGGTCAGTGCAAATTCTAATCAATCTAAATCTGGTCCCTTCGACTCAATACTTTGTTTATTGCCTCTTTCAATATATTTAAATTAACACTTTAGAATTTTAAGCAACTAACAGATCTTGCTTGGTACAAAAAGCAATTCGAGGCTTCTACACTTTTTGTAGAGAATAAGATCTCCCTTCTTTGGTTTATTTAGTTATACAATCAGCCCTTTCTTCCACTTATTAAGGATTCTCTCTGCTTTACATACTTTGTTTAACAGTCTATACATATATTCCTCTTTTTCTTGTCATATGGTGCTTAATGCCTCAGTTAGTATTTTGTCGTCTCCTGTTGTTTTTTCTTGAAAAGATTTAACACTAGTAGCTGTTCTCATTCACTTCCATCTCGCTTCTTCCAGTTTTTTTTATGGATTCCTATCTTTCCGAAGGCAAATTGTATTTTTTGTGTAGAGTTTGTCTATTTAGTACTTCTTTGACGTGTTTGTTTATTAAGTTGTTGCTCTTTTGTTTTGTGATCTTATGGGATGTTATATTTCTTCAAATCTCCTCTTTGGGCTGCCAGTTCAGCTTTCTATACAAGCTCATTAATAAAGCCTCTTGTCCTTGACTGCAGTTATAATTGACCTCTTTGGCCAGCTCATGATCATGATATTTGGTTTGGAGCTAACGTCTTCACAATCTCGTTTTGCATCCTTGAATTGCCTATTTCCTGTCAAATGTTTTGGTTAATCAATTCTTTCATTCACACTAATATCTTTTAGAGGGGGGGGGGGGGGTTGGAGTGGGGATTTCAATACTTTTTGGGAAAATGTCTTTGCCTGCATCCCATTTATTTATCTAGGTCTTCTGTGGTATCTAGACTTTGAATTCAGTTTTTAGTAGGATTGAAAAGTTTTCTCCAATTTTTTAACGTTTTTCATCTCCGATTTATCATAAGATCAGTCTTGTTTTCATAAATCCATCTTGCAACGCCTATGTTTCTTTTCAGATATTCTTATGAGGGAATATGGAAACTCAGAAAACAATTGTGTTTATTTTACTAAATTAAGTTTCTCTGCTTTCGCGCTGTTCTTTTGCATTCACGTCCGAAGATCCATTATGCAGATACACCGTACCTTCCCATTGCCTTCTCTCTGTTTTTACTTTATTGCCAATCTTTGCATATTCATGTCCCACTAAAATCTGTCGTTTTGATTTTTTTTCACCATCTAAATGCATGCAACTCATGACTGAATTACAATATAGAAACAATATACATGCATTGAAGAACTGAATTGCGTCATGGAACGTCATTCAGCTTTTATTTTACAATGTGATGTTTAAGTTGTCTTTAACAAAGCTTACTTATAACCAAAATACACTCTAAAACGGCCAAAGTATTATAAATATTACAATAAATGGATCGTGTTTGCTCTGCTCCAAAATTTGAATTGTTTAATGGTTTTTTGAGCTTGAATACTGTTCGTTATCTCCATACATTTCATTTTAAGTCCAAATAGTATAGAAATGTCGCCATTTTGTTTTTGTAGCAGCCATCTTGAAAATGGCGAAAATTGCGATGGCCAACGATGTTTTAAGAAACAGTATTATACGATAGATAAGTGTGCCAAATTCCATCCTTGTCTCCACAAGTGAAATATTTGGGTGAAATTTTTTACATTATCAACATGTTTCCTGGATTTCAAGTAAAATCAAGTGGTTTTTTTCTGTTTATTTAATGTGCATAAAAATTTTAACCTCTTTGTTTATTTCCTGCATGCAAAAGAATAATTTTGATGAGTGAACAGTGGCGAAATGTAAAAGACCACATGGTAAAGGAAATCAGCTCTGTGCACATTCATGATATTGAAGCCTAAGCCTCAAGGTCTTAGGAGTTTTAAAATGGAGATAAAAGATAAACTTGAGATATCAAAATTATATTGAATTGGTTGTAAGAAGAGGTATAATGTCTCAGTCAGAGTGATATATTATAATGAATACAGCCTTGGAAAGTCAGAGCCTTTTTAAAACAAATGTGGAAAAAAAAAACTGAATTATAATGTGAGAGAACTGGGATATTGATTTTACCTAAATAATTAAAGTCAAGCTACATTTACATGTTTGTACAGAACTGGAAGTTGAAGTTTATATTGAATGAAGTATGTAAGTTGATGTCTGTCATTAAAGGGATGATCATTTGATGCGAGGGGGGGGGGGGGTTTACAGATTTTAGAAACTAAAGTCCGTTCTTGAAAATGTTGAAAATAAATAATCTGTCCTCAACTGGCAGGAAAATAAATAATCCATCTTTGATAAGTGCTACAACCTCCAACCCAAAGACACTTGTTTCGGTAATAATTTTTTAACCCATATTATAATAAGTATTATTATTATACTATGGGTTAAAAAAATTATTCCGGAAACAAATGCCTAGCCCCCCACCCCCCAACGAAATAAAGTTTGGACGTTTTCCCTTGGGGCGGGATGGATTGTTTATTTTATTTTCAGACTTTTTTCAGTGAAGCAAAAAATACATATTCTGTCCTGGATCAGATTGGAAATAAATAATCTGTCCTTCAATTCCATGAAAATAAATAATCTGACTCGGAAAAAATTTGCCCCCCCCCCCTTTCTGAATCAAATGGTCGTCCCTTAACCCATAGTCAACGCAGTCATATTATGCAGTTTCAAACAGAATTTATGTCATTCATAATTTTATTATTAATGAAATAAATTTGTATTTTATTAATAATGAAAACATACATACATTTCTGACAAGCCCACCACCCCCACCCCACCCCTTTCTATCAAAAGAAAAAAAATCATAAAATTAAACACAAAAAATCTATATTCGGGAATGGGGGCGGGTTGGGATTAACCACTTATGAATGAACCGCTTTCTTTCATATTTATATATAACGCTTCTTAATGTTTCAGAAGGGATCCGTGTTTTTCTTACAAATGGCTCTTACCAATTTATGTGGGGTAAGTGCTTTTACATGGTTCCTGGAAGGGATGGAGTAAGTCCTGGACATTGGTTACTTTATCATGTTCATTTTAAAAAATGAAAACCGTAGGAAGAAGGCAGGGACAGATTATTTCAATATTTTCAAGGACTCAAGTTAAATGCTATACTAACAAGCTAATTCAGAGAAGCTGTGCCCCCTGCTTAAGGAAAAAAGAGCATATACGGATCTTGAGGGGTGGGGTCGGAGGATGGTGGGGGTTGGGGGGGACGGGATACTTTAAGAGTTGTGGGCAGGACCAAAGGGAGTTATGATATAAAATTTCATTGCAAGAGCTTAAAAGCTTCTTGAGATATCGCACGGAAATGAAAATTTTACAAAGAGAATGTATGAATTTTTTACCTTGACCTTTGACCTTTTGAACTCGAAATCAATAATGTTCTTCTTTAGGCCATAGGGAGTTTCAGTGTAAAATTTCATTGCAAAACCTCGAAGTTTTTGAGATATTGCGCGGAAATAAAGTGTTAAAACAGACAGAATTTATGAATTCATGACCTTTACCTTTGACCTTAAAATCAATGGGGGTCTTCCTTAGGCCATAGGGAGTTGTTTCATTGCAAAGACTCAAAGGCTTCACGAGAGATCGTGTAGAAACGAAAGTGTTGCAGAAAGACAGACGGACAGACGGATGGACGTCAGACACACCTAAATAAATATCCTCCACTTTACGTGAAAGCAGGGGACAAAAAAGCAAATTTTATATACCATTGTGTCCTTGAACTTTGACCTTCTGTCCGTATTTACCAATTCATGTGATGCTAGTTACATGTATTGTCCACCAGAACTGTAATTTTGTTTATTCATAATTATGTTGTTTAAAACACAAGTATTAGTTATGGCATAGAAAAAATGTGCTTAGTTTCCTTACTCTTCCATCTAAATCGAGCCATTTTGACCTTGACCTTTGGTTATGAAAATTGATTTTTTTCTTTGTTTTTGCTATTGTGTACCTCATGTACAAATTTGGTTTTAATCCATTTTAAAATACTCAGGTATTTATATGGAAACTGATAGTAGATACCTATTGCCCTTGTCTGGAATTCTTTAAAAAAAAAAAAACATTAGTTTGTAACCATGGTAACATGAAAACAAGATATGAATACCAAGTGGTTCTTTGCAGTTTATATTACAACTATATATGGACTTTCAAACCAATGTATTTATTTTTTCCAATATGTCCGCAAAAATTTATACCAGGCTTTTCAAAAGAACCTAAAATCTACAATTTTTCCTTAGAAAAATCATACCTAAAAAGGGGGGATATTTTTTCTATGAGGTTAAGTTACTCAAATACTAGAAATTATCTAAAGAACTATAAAAATGATGTATTTTGACAAAAAGATAAAGTCATGTAAATATATTGTTGTATTAAAGACTTTTAATTAGTCAAAAATGGTCATTTTTCATCAAAATTTAGCATTTTTAGGCCATGAAAAATGTATGTTGGTTGCCATGGTAATCATTGACCATAGCAACCATTTTATTATGAATTTAAGTTTCATACATCATTATAGGAATGTGTGCCAAGTTTCATAAAAATCTAAGACCTAGCGTGCCACACTCCCTATATAAGAGTTTAAATGCTTACAGAGAATGGCTATTAAGTTTTCTTTAAGTACTTTTCTTGCTACATGTACATCAGGTATTCCAAAGCAGCATTTGCACTCCCTTACAGTTTTCATAATGACACAATTGCCACAACTGCAACTGTGAGATAAACTGTATCTAAAACAGAATGAGTATGGACTTGAATTCATGGGTAGGTGATAAATGTAGAGGTACATGTAACATGCGAATCTAGCAATAGGGGACCGCCTTGGATTTTCCAGAGTTAATTACAGTTATAAAATTTGCATTTTAAAGTAAGTAATAAATTATCTCCTATAGAAAACATGGACGTGGTAATTCACTCGGAGCAGTCGTGCTATGAAGATTTAGAAATGAAGGAAAGGCTTATTCCCCCATCGCCACCAATTGAAATAGTCTGGCATATTCTGCCTTGGATTTTTTTTAAATGGGGTAGATTCTCTCCTAAAGAAATTCCTGGATCTGCGCCTGTGTATATCCTTTCTTTCCTAAAGAAATTCCTAGATCTGCGCCTGTGTATATCCTTTCTTTTGAGAAAGGTTTCTATGATACATGTATGTCTCTTTTATTATTTAAAAAGCTAATAAAATTATTTCATACATTCGAAAATGTCATATGTATATATTTTCAGTATTACACGGAACATGTTTGGAATCTTCATCTTTACTACATTCAGACGAAGATTTGTTGATCAGGTTTGCATTCATTTTAAAAACAGAATCAAACCGATACCCTTGTACAACAAACTCTGAATCCTCATTTAAGAACTACAGTCAAACCTGTTTTAAGAGGCACCTTAGGGAAGTTACTATGGACAAAGGTATAGAGACTCAGGAGAATGTAAACAATGGTAAACCGGTCTTACTAAGAATTAGGAAAAGGAGTTAAAAGGAGTTAAAAATGATCATACATTAACATAAATAATACATTTTGTTGGTGGTTTTCCTGTTGGTAATTGCCTATTGTTGCACATTATTATAATTATTTGTTTGAAAAAATATTTTGTTTCCATAGTACAAATTTTATAAAGCGTATACTATGATTCAAGACAGACTAGCTCCCATTATAATGTATTTAATGTAATGATAATTTACATGGACTTAACATATATTTATTACATATATCTATTACTAGTAGTATAAGTATTACAAATGTAAATGTACAATTATTTTAATATTAAAAAAAAAAGTCTGACAACACTAAAAGAAATTTGGGCCATCTTTAAAATAATGTTTGTTTGCCCTCTCCCGACTCAGTGTAAAACAAGCTAATTCTGCGAATTTGTGACCCCCGCTTCAGGAAAAAAAGAAGAGCATGCGCAGATCTAAGGAGGGGGGGTCCCCCTGAATTTGCAGAATTATTAAATGTATACTGAACAAATAAAAATGTCAGTATGGATATATAGATTTGATTGCTTATTCTTAAATATGTGTACAGAAGGTTCTTTTTATATTAAATATTTTTCACACTGTAATAATAATTTTATGAAAAGTTTGTACACACCAGACGTCATAACTTCTTCATTTCAGATTTTGAAAGCTCATTTAGTAAATCGAAAAAAAAAATTCAAAGAAAAAAAAATACGGGATTGTTCGGGATTTGAAACCGGGACCTCTCACACGCTAAGCAAGAATCTCACCCTTAGACCCCTAAAGCAAATTAAATGCAAACATTAAGTTCACATATACATGTTTATATTCACGGTCGATATTGTCAAAATTCAACACAACACATTTTGTCTAATTTAGCCTTTACTAAACAGTTTTAATAGATGTAATTAGAATCTAAAGTCTGCCGACAACCTGTATTATATGTAATAATTCTCCACATGCTCCTGTGCTAAAAATAGTATAACGCACGACGTTTAATACAATAGAAAAAACGTGGCGAGACATTTTGAGAGGGGTGAGAGAGGCCATAGGGAGTTATGGTATAAAATTTCATTCAAAAAGCTCAAAAGCTTCTTGAGATATCGACCGGAAACGAAAGTGTCACACACAGATAGAATGTTTGAATTTACGATTTTGAACTTTGTCCTTTTGACCTCAAAATCAATAGGTGTCTTTCTAAGGCCACAGGGAGTTATGTAAAATTTCATTACAAAAGCTCAAAGGCTTCTCGAGATATCGCGCGGAAACGAAAGCGTTAAAACGGACAGAATTTATGACCCTGACATCAAAATCAATAGGTTTCTTCTTTAGGCCATAGGGAGTTGCTATATAAATTTCATTGCTAAACCTCAAAGGGTTCTCAAGAAATCGTGCGTAAACGAAAGTGTTAGACAGACAGAAATACAGACGGACGGACAGACAGACCGAAATTAATATCCCCCGACTTTTAGTGAAAGCGGGGGACAAAAAATCGTTTCCTAAAGGTAAGCGTGAGGTTACAATTTCTTTTGTCGGGCCATTTTTAGCCAGTCGGTCAGGAGGACGAACAAACATTTTTATTAGAAAGATGGACTTGTATGTTTTAATTTGTAACACAAAATTGTAAAATAGGTCTACAACAGTTCAAAATAGAGTTTTTTTTAATAGGAGTTATCTCCCTCTGAGAACTCTTTACTAATGTAAACAATATGGCAGTGTGATTTGTTCCATCGCCTGTATATCAAGCGCAGTGAGAACAAACTGCACTGCATATTCGCAATTTCCTCAAGAATTTGGAGTGAAGAATTTGAGTGATTGTGACAGGCCTATTTACAAATTTTTAAGACAGTGTTCAAAACGTAGCACCGATATAGCAAGCGACGGAAAATTCATTGCAGGCTTATGTGGACTGTTTGTGACCGATTTTAGCTTGTACATCGTGTGTCCCTTTCACAGAGACACTCTGGAAATAGCTTGGCAGCAGAAATCGACATGCCAATATCTTTTTCATGAAAGGATGGCCTAAGATTACCGTAGTTTTTCAGTGCAAATAAGCAACCTGGTTTTCCCAAAATTATGACACTTTGAATTGGTTGCAGTTGGCTTGGGTGTGTGTCATAGTTGTAAACGCACAATTTCATTGTGCTGTTTTCTGGATTCTTTGAAAGACCTCCTACCTGTAGATTTCTTTTCGAAGGCCAATGGGTTTTCGGATGCCCTCTACCCAGCGGGCTACAATAAACTCATCCAACCTAATCTCTGGAGGTGATGCTGCCACGACGGCCTAATGTCTGGAGGTGGAAGCTACCACAAGGGCGAGGAGAAAGGTCATTTCGCAGATCCGAGGCCAAGGACAGTCATTTCATGGATCCGGAATAACCTCAGCCGACGGAGACTCCATGACTTGGGAGGTGGCGACATTTTATCTATTTCACCCGAGGAACACTTCCAACAAGACTTTAAAGAAGACTACACAGAAGAAAATCCCCCATCTTGTAAAGAATCCACCTGGTTACGCCCCTTCCAAATCAGAGTTTAAGGTCAGTATTGGAGCCTACAGATTTCTCAAATTTGGGAAATACATTCCTACATGATGCTTCATAATCAGTCATAACTATATCTTGATCAAATAAGGTGTATTGGGGGATAATTTATAGGTAAACAAGACGAAAAATCATATTTCAAACGAATGAAAACTTGAAAAAAAATTAAGCATTAATATGGGGATTTTTTCCGTATCAATCAAAGGAAATAATATATCCAGATTGCCTACAGTCTCTTAGAAAACCGTAATTTGTATGTTATTACATGTCTCTTTTTTTTTTAAATTAAATTGAATATAGGTATCGGGATAACTTTTCACACTATTTCAAATTTACCTCCATTAAAATACTTTTACGTAAGTCTATATATATTAAGGCCGTAACTTACGGGAAAAGGGGAGTTTAAATTGATTATGACAACATAATTGATTTTGCACCAAAAAGTCTAAAATCATTTACTAGATCTTGATCTTAATGAGAAGTTTACTCGAAAGGACCTAAATATTGATTGATTGATTGTATTTTGTTTTATGTCCCTCTCGAGAATTTTTCACTCATATGGAGACGCCACCACTTGCCGGTGGAGAGCTGCAAATTTTGTCCTATACTCGGCACTTACGGCCATTGAGCAGTGAGCTATCTTTTTCGTGTCAGCACCTACTGCGACACGGGACCTCGGTTAATACGGTCTCATCCGAGGGACCGGTCTCCACGTCCCACAGTGGGATTCGAACCCGCGACGTAAGGATCAACTCCTTACTTCGCGACTCTAGAGCAGACGCTCTAACCACTGCGCCACGCGGGCGACCCTAAATATTGAAGGCGGCTTAACAGTCTTCATGTCAGCACGTTTGAAGAGAGGTTTTCAATATCTGCCGTACTCAGAAGGCAGCTCAGAATCCCCAGTTCTCAACATGAGGAAATCTCAGAACATCAGGAGGATCTGACCTTTTAGTTTCTTTCTTTGTTTACCCCAATGAGTCTCCTGCCATTCTGAAGGAAATGTCCACATTAATAAGAATAGAGAAGATAATGATACACTTTATCAAGTGAGGAGCTCTCCACCTACCTGCTACATCTAGGCTGTCCTTTTTTTTTCCTTTTTGAAATTACAAGAAAAAAAGCTGAGGAGTCATCCAGTGAAGCTGCCAAAGGCCCACCATCTGTATCCAGTGAAGAAGAGCCTCTAATTGCCATTCCTGTATGTCTATCTCTGGCATCACAGCCTTTTGTCGATTGCCCCCCCCCCCTTTCACTGTTTCTGGGTCCTCTACGCCTCCTAAGTCATCTCAGTTCCATGAAAATTAAACTTGTGTCTACTTCCAAGAGGCATTACAGCAATGTTAAGACGTTCTATAAAGAAATCTACTGAATATATATAATTTCAAATGGATAACTTTTCAATTGATTTTATTTTTGCAAAGCTATTGTATTATCACAGGAATTTAATATTAATTGAAATAACATAGCATAATCCACTCTTTATTGTATTTAGTTTGGTCCCCTGATTGGATAGTCACATGATAAATGCCTACGATGATTACTGCTTTAATGTCATGATCGTAAGAAAATTCAAAACCGCAAGGTCACACTTAATAAAAAAATTGTTAAAAAATTAAGTGCTACATAGTTTCTACATATCTTGCAGTTTCTGGTAAGTCTTGCTGCTTCAAGCAGAATTCGATTTTTAGGTCACCTGAGCCACTCAGGTGACCTATTGCTATCTGTTTTCGTCCGTTGTCATCCGTCATGTGTTAACATTTGAACATTTTCAGCTTCTTCTCTGAAACTGCTGGACCAATTTCAGCCAATTTTATCATATGGCATCTATTGATAAGGGGAACAAAATTTGTGAATTTCAGGACTCCTGATTTTGTTTGTTTTTTTTTTTGATATGGGGTGTCAAAAACCAAGGCGCACGCGGACGCTTAACATAGAAAAAAACTTGGAATGGCCTTACACACGATGTCTCCTTTGATTCACTACTTACTACCTTATGTAAATAAACAGTTAGTCCTTTATCCTATCCTTTACTCAGTCCATTTGAAAGATTTCAATAGTCTACATGTAAAAGTCAAGGAAAGTACGTATTTGGATTCTTAGACACCAGAATAGAGGCTCGGATCTGTAATTATGGATATTGCAAATCATAGGCTCTTTAAACAGGCACGTTTCACGTAAGATTGATTGTATGTAGTTTTACGTCCAATTCGAGAATTTTTCACTCGTACAGTAGAGTGGTAACGATACAGCAATACATCGATCGTATTGATCGCAAGGGCTCACGATACGCGTATCTCATCACCATATATGTATCATGATACAGTACAATGAAATATATGGAGATAACGAACAGTATTCAAGCTCAAAAGTCCATTAAACATTACGAAATAAGTGCAGAGCAAACACGGACTTCCAAAACATCAGAGATAGGATCAGGTGCCATGGAGGAGTGAGCATCCCCTGCCGACCGGTCACACCCGCCGTTTGCTCCTTGTCATGATCTGGAAACGGAAAAATCCGTCGACAATTCAGTGTGTAAATAATGGCCTAACAATTAGTATGAAAAACGTCAGTCAGCATTTGACTCAATGATAAATTGTATTTGCTGACAAGGTCATTGTATCGACCATAGAACTTACGAAATGATGACTTTAAACGAGACTGCTGATATTCTTGTCTCATCAACTTGTTTGTCAATAATTTACCTCGTTTTAGAAACTGTGCATACGTAGAGCATGCTCTTGTGTATCGAATCAACTGAGAGATATAAACCCCGTATACAGGCGATGAAGGTAATTTTTATTGTTTTGTTTGAAACTTCTACATACAACCTAACAAATTTTAATGTTTAAAATGGCTGAAAAAAAGGTAGCAAAGAAAAAATACAATGTCTAGATTATAAATCCACCTTTTATTTACTTTGGTCAGGGGCATAAAGATATTTTTTTAATATTTTCTATAACTGTGGAGTTCAGCAAAGAGACATAATTTGTCGAAATGCGCATCTGGTGCATCAATTTTGGTACCGTATATGATTTACGTTAAGATAACGGCTAATTCAATTGTTCACAGCTTTATCATCACACATGTTGTATCGCATAGCCGTATCGTTATATGTATCGTATCGTTAGGTAACTTGCGATACTCAGGCCTATTATACAGAGACGTCACCATATACAGGTGAAGGGCTCCAAATTTAATACTTTATTTGATTTCAGTGAGGGTTCTTTATCGTGCCAACACCTACCGTGACACGGGGCTTCGTTTTTAAGATCTCATCCGAAGGACCCAAACTTTCACTTCAAAGTGCCAGGCGCTTCGCGAAGGAACAGTTTCTACCTATTTTTTATCGACTTTGGTCAGTCGTGGTCGAGATTCGAACACACGGCCTTCCGATCACGGAGCTAGCTCTCTACCGACTGAGCGATTCGCAGAAGAAAATACCACTCAAACAATCTGCTTGTTCTTTAAACTTCAATATGACAACACAGTAATTGACAGCAGTTCAGGTAAGTAATAGTCGTAATCACAAAAAATTCCAGTCTTGAATTCCATCATATTTCAATTTGAAGTCAACCCTTGTATTTCTTAGAAATATACATCAGCAACTGCTTCCAAAATTTAAAAAAAAACTTCTACAATGCCTAGATATCGAGCTTCTGAAACATAATCCTCCAATTCTTTCATGTTCTTCTTCACCCTACAACTATAGTCCTGCTAGACACGTCATTACTGGTGAAGTAAATAGTTAATAATCAGGACCTGAAATCACCTATTATAAGAGGGCCCAAGTATAGGGAGCCCCGATCTAAAACTAGCGTCATCACTTCATACATATTATGAATTCAGTAGAAGATTACGCAAGACGATGGGCCAAATTTGAAAAAGAAGACCTTGACACTTTGTCAGAATGGATTAAATGGAAAAGATGGATGTTGGAATTGCGCATTAAGAGATTAAAGGTGCATAGACACAGATTTGAAGTCCATATTTTCTCAAATTTTCTGTATAATATCATAACTTATATATTGCTATAGCATTTCACACGAAAATAAAATTAAAAACTTATTTAATCTGCAAATTATTGAAACTACGATTTCGGGAGGCGTTTGATTAACACATCCTTGCACTTTCACAATTTTTAACTTTATCCTTAATACTTAAGAAAAGTAGCAATTTTGTTGTGTATTAATGAATAATATTACATGTATAATCCAGGAAATTCACACAGGCACTTGGGGTCTGGACCCCCCCTTTCCATTTTTTTTTCTTTTGAAATATGGGGTGGAGTCACCTTTTTCCTATTTTTGTATTCTAATATGCACTATATGTTATCAATAATGTAACTCTTTTGTCTCTATATGCTGTTTTTAAATATACCGTTTTCGACTGATACATAAAAAGAGAGAAGGCTTGCAACTCTTTTCTCATCGTCTGCCTCACCTCGCTTAAACTTCGCCTGATTATTTATCGAAAGAATAAGAAAACATGGAATATGCATACATCAATAAATTCGTTACACATTCTTCTTCCTTTTCATATTTCCATTTAATTTTTATGTGCCCCCGATTTGTAAATATTTCGATTAAATCAATCGCATCTAGGGTAAATTTTGTTGATGTGCACCAGCTGGGACGGAAGTGTCCGGTATTTTCGGACGTCATCATTAAGTGTAATGTTATTCGGAACATTAAATGAAAGAGAGAAATGTTCCCGAATTTTCTCTTCATAATATATGTAACGGTAAGTTCTGTGTATAACAAGATAACTCCAACTAGCAGATTCTAATGGATGAAGATTAACATTTAACATACGACTTCGACAACCAAATTTCTCAATATTTTTATTACAAAGCTTGGAATTTTTATTTAATACAGAACATTTGTAAAGTTAGAGTTACCGTTCTTGCACTTCCGTCCCAGCTGGTGCACATCAACAAAATTTACCCTAGATGCGGTTGATTTAATCGAAATATTTACAAATCGGGGGCACATAAAAATTAAATGGAAATATGAAAAGGAAGAAGAATGTGTAACGAATTTATTGATGCATGCATATTCCATGTTTTCTTATTCTTTCGATAAATAATCAGGCGAAGTTTAAGCGAGGTGAGGCAGACGATGAGAAAAGAGTTGCAAGCCTTCTCTCTTTTTATGTATCAGTCGAAAACGGTATATTTAAAAACAGCATATAGAGACAAAAGAGTTACATTATTGATAACATATAGTGCATATTAGAATACAAAAATAGGAAAAAGGTGACTCCACCCCATATTTCAAAAGAAAAAAAAATGGAAAGGGGGGGGGGGTCCAGACCCCAAGTGCCTGTGGAAATTCAGAGTAAAAATGTGCGAAAGCAAATCCCACTCACTTAAGTATTGTCAGCCCGTGCTCAGTGTTGTGTAGTTGTGTACAGAGTTTAACAAATTGAATATACCCGTGAAACGTAAACTGTTTTTGTAAACAGGGCACGAGCTCTGTTGTTGTTAATGTTTACGTTTCACCGGGTGTGTTCAATTGTTAAACTCTGCACACACCACTGAGCACGGACTGACAATACTGGTGAGAGGATTTTGCTTTCTAAATTTCTACTCTGAAATGTCTGCATTATAGTTTTAATATTTTTCATTAATAAACAATAAAATTGCTACTTTTCTAAAGTAATAAGAATAAAGTTAAAATTTGTGAAAGTGCAAGGATGTGTCTATCAAACGCGTCCAGAAATTCAAAGTTTCAATAACTTCCAGATAATATAAGATTTTTATCAAATTTTCGTATGAAATGCTATAGCAACATATAAGTCATGAAATTATACAGAAAATTTGAGTAAATATTAACTTCAAATCTGTGTCCAAGCACCTTTAAGGGCAATATGAAAACCATCTATCCTTCTGTCTTCGACAGTGCAGAAGTGAAACAAGAATTAGATAGATTACACGATCAGTATGTACTGGTCCTCTGCAGGTAACAACATTGTTTGTGAGGCTCATTATTTAAATTGTATTTTAGAGGAACTTGGATTTAATTCTGCTAGTGGTAATCCAACTTATACCCATAGTTCCCTTTCTAAGGAGGAAGTCGCCCGCGTGGCGCAGTGGTTAGAGCGTCTGCTGTAGAGTCGCGGAGTAAGGAGTTGATCCTTACGTCGCGGGTTCGAATCCCACTGCGGGACGTGGAGACCGGTCCTTCGGATGAGACCGTATAAACCGAGGTCCCGTGTCGCAGTAGGTGCTGGCACGAAAAAGATCCCTCACTGCTCAATGGCCTTAAGTGCCGAGTATACCTAGGTCAAAATTTGTAGCCCTCCACCGGCAAGTGGTGGCGACTCCATATGAGTGAAAAATTCTCGAGAGGGACGTTAAACAACAAACAATCAATCTAAGGAGGAAATTCTTCAAAACCATATGTCAGTTTTTAAAATTTTTAATATCCCCAACAATCAAAATGAATTTGACTTATTATACACATACTGGATTCCAAATTTCCATAAAATTCAATACAAACAATGATACACAGCGGGTCCAGTAAATGTTCTACCAAGCCTCTTTAATCCTCACTAAAATATTTGCAGCAGTGAAGGAGAAGCTTCAGGAGTACTGTACAATGATATATTCGAGAAGTGGTGTAAAACAGATGTTGATACTTGAAGACTTCAAGGAACTTTAAGAAAATATAAAATAAAATTTTACCAAAATCAATAACGTCAAAACGTGCGACTTTTCAACACTTTATACAACCATCCCCAACGATAAATAAAAATCCAGGCTTTTTGACATCATAAAAAGCTGCTTTTTCAATAAAAATGGAACTCGTAAATATACTAACATTGTCATTGGTCATTTGCAAAATTATTTTGTTAGTTTGTTTGTATACTCAACACTCAGGGCCATTAAGCAGTGATGGATCTTTTTCGTGCCAGCACCTACTGTTCACACGGGACCTCGGTTTGCGCCCCCTTATTAGCAGGCTTGTTTATGTTTCATTTTTGTCTTCATGTAGAATTTCTTTTTTTCCCCAAAATATGACATTTCAACTCTTAACTTCAGGACTTCGCAAAACGAATCTCAATTTATGTTTTCAATGTGATGTTAGTTGTGGAAAGAGTACGGATATCTCCTGTGGGTAAAGTACGGATATCTTCTATAACTACAGCCTAGAATTTTGCACCTCATGACGTACTTTTTGAGAAGTATGTACCATCAGTGGAAGAGCAAGTTCAGTTTAAAAGAGAGCCCACTTTTCTTGTTGCCACATTGGTCATCAGTAACAGTGATCAATTATCTAATCTGTTAGGCAATATATACCCAAAACACTTTGTTAACAAATACAGTGAACATGCTGGAAAAAAACCCAACAGGTACCTATTATATATGGGCTATAACAAAAAAATCTTAGCAATTTCTTTGTAAATGATTGATTGATTGTTTTATTTGAGAATTTTTCACTCATATAGAGACCTCACCATAAACCAATTTTGACCTTTACTCGGCACTCAGGGCCACTGAGCAGTGAGGGATCTTTATCGTGCCAACGCCTTCTGTGACACGGGGCCTCGATTTTTAAAGTCTTATCCGAAGGACCCGCAACTTTCACTTCAAAGTGCCGAGCGCATGGCAAAGGAACAGTTGCTACCCATTTTATATCGACTTGGGTCAGTCGCGGCCGAGATTCGAACTCACGACCTCCCGATCACGGAACGAGCGCTCTACAGACTGAGCTACCGTGAACGGTCCTTGTAAATGAAATGATGCATCACAATATCACTGTCATGGTCAAAACTTAATTTTTAATTTTACATATTTAGGTTTTGAGTGTGATATGGACCTTTTCAATTTTGTTTTCAGTTTCCTGTTGGTCTTCGTGATTGTAATGTGACAAAAACAGCTGATGTTATTGAACTTCTGTCAGATCTTCAAAGGAAGTATGTTCCTCAGAGAAATCAAGAGATAGTCGAACCCTTGTTTATTGGTGGAAAGACTTGGCTCAAAAAATTAGGGACAATCTGAGATTAAACGAAATTCCCTAAAGGCATACAATGAACATCCTTTTCACAGATTCAAGCGATTCATTTTCCAATGAGAACATCATAACAATCTCAATTGGAGAAACAAATTTTGTGTATGAAATATATGGAGATAACGAACAGTATTCAAGCTCAAAAGTCCATTAAACTATACAAATTTTGGAGAAGAGCAAACACGGACCTCTAAAAAATCAGAGGTGGGATCAGGTGCCATGGAGAAGTGAATAATTCCTACCGACACTAGAAGTTAGACTTAATGCTTTACATGTATGGCAGGCTGGGTTGCCTATAAATTGCAAAGTATCCTCAATAGACCATGCTGATTACATGCAGTCAGCTTTTGCTGTAAATCTAATTTTTTTTCACTCTCAATACAGGTGATCGATTAACAGATGAACGTATCCAGTGTGTCCAAGAAGCCAAGCTTAATGGCGATTCTCCAACTCTCCAGACTAGAAGGTTTTATTTCGAAAATGGAAGATTTCCAAAGGTTAATGAATTCCTTGAAGTAAGTATAGGTTACATGTTCTTTTCTTCAAAAACCTGTTAAGTCATAAAACATTGCCAAAGCCAATGGTACAAGAACATTTTCCAGGCGAATATTGGAAACCAGATAATTTTCGATAAGAAGCAAAATCAGCTGTAAAACACAATAAGATTCCAGAATTCATCTTTGGGCAGCTTGGCCATCTGATATCGATCCGACCAAATGCTCAAGTTCTGACCAATGAGGCATTTCATTTGTATTTAGACAATCATACCTCGCAGTGGCTTTCATCTTTTCCCCCTAGAACCGATCACAGTAGTCTGAAAGGTAGAGCGTTGGCTTCGTGATCGGGAGGCCCGAGTTCGATTCTCGTTCACCGCGCCGCGTCAAACCCAAGACGTCAGCATAAAGTGACTGTTTCCGATATTAGAATTGTAAGACACGGGTCATTTGGATGAGACCTTAAATACCAAGGTCCGGTGTCACCGACGGTGTTAAAACGATAAAGAACCCTTACTGCTCAATAGCACCGTGTGCCGAGTTAAGATTGGTATATGGTGACGTCTTTATATGGATGAAAACTAATCGAATGAGTCGTAAAACAACTTCCAATCAATCTATTCACCGTAAGGAAAACGACAAACTTGTGCAAGATTCTATACAAGAGGGAAAAATACGCTAAAAATTCAAGAAGCCGATACAAGTTACGTGACACACAGCTGATGGGTACAAAGTACGATTGATTGATTACTTATTATTGTTTTGAGCCGAGTCGGCAATATTTTAGCCATCTTTCGACGATCAACATATACATGACCATTTCTGAAGTTTTTTGTTTCTCTGGCGGCCTCCAGTGAGCCTACTCTTTTTCCAAAACCAAGAAAAAAAAGGTCTTTTACGTGCAAAGGGTTTTTTTAATCCTTGACACGGCTCACCATTTTACGTCCCATCCGAAGTGTTCAGAATTTAAAAATAAGTAAACAGTTAAAATGTAGACAAAATTGCTTAGTTGTGCGATTCTAAATTTTGCAGCAGAAGTCAGTTTCCACTGGCGGATTTAAGGGGGGGCGTGGGGGGCGCACGCCCCCCCCCCCCTAAAATTTTCAAAGTATGATATGACTAATATCAATAATGCCATACTTTGGTATATAACAAATCAATACCGCTATTTTTGTGCCTGGTTTTACTCTTAAAATACACGAAAACCCAGGAGCTTCCGGGGGCTTCGCCCCCTGGGCCCCCTCTATTCAAAGTATGATAACACTAGTATTAATAATGCCAAACTTTGGTACATATAAACTAACCAATACCCCTATTATTGTGCCTGGTTTTACTCTTAAAATACACGAAAACCCAGGAGCTTCCGGGGGCTTCGCCCCCCGGGCCCCGAGTGCGGGACGGTTCGCCCCAAAAGACCATTCGCGCTGAGACGTTTCGCCCCTAGACGGTTCGCGCCAAAGATCTAATTAGTTTTGAGGTAATTATCACTTGTTAATGGCAATTATTAACTTCTTAATAACTTTTATACTGTGTTATATTAATTCAATCCATTGGTTCAATCAATATACTAGAGACGTGACACTCTGAAGACCTGATTGAGATAATTTTGTCTGCATGGGGGAAATATTAATAGAGAGATGTACGTGTCAACAGGGACCTATATACTAACGTTAGTATATAGGTCCCTGGTGTCAATAGGTAGTTGTTTCCGTATAATGTGTAGTCAACATGCAGTGAGAAGGTTTCCTAACATTTTTTTCTACTATCGCGGAGCATGGATGTTGATGAATTTGATTTAGTAATGAATTATATTTGAACAGTTTTCCATAAAAATTAATCAAATACTTCATCAAATGTACCGTGATTACATATGCACTGTCTAAACATTAATGTAGGTTTCTCCAAATTAAATTACATACGATAATTAACACAAATATACGTAGTCGATATAAAAAAAATGTAGACGAAAAAATAAAATGTAAAACTGTTGAAAGTGTTAATTTCGTCGGAAGCAATTAATTGTTAATTAATTGCTTTGCAACGAAACCACTCGGGTCGAACATGGATTCGTGTCGAAACCACGCGGGTCGAACAAGTAGTCGGAACGTTACCACCCGCATTCGATGATGCATACCAAAATACACTTGTAGAGAATAAAAACTGAGAATCTAACTCTATATCAAGCTATATACTCCCCCCCCCCGCCCATAACCACACTAAAATAAAAAAAAAAAAGAAATTGTCAGACCTGATTTTTTAAAATGAATTCCTGTTACTTAAAAAAAAAAAGATATTTCTAAATGACCTGATATTTTTATATGATGTGAGAAAAAAGCAACTCGTGATTATTTTAATGACATGATGATTTAAAAAACTGATCTATTTTGATATAACAGACATAGAAATAAATTAAGGAATGTCAATTGTGAAATAAGTTATATCGAAAGATTTTTTTGAGAAGTATAGTTTTGATAAGTAATTATATAGCATTACTCAAAATCACAAAGAAAATTGGAGTCAGTGTGCATCCTATTGAGCAACGGTAAAATAAACTTGATAATTAACACCCATCTCATAATTTAATTCTCCTCTTTATCTTGACATGGAGAGTCTCCAAATTATAGTCATTACACCTTAATTACAAAACTGAATCAGAGAACTATGATTGCTAAATAAACATAATTATATCTGCACATGGATAATTATATATTCAATTATGGTATAAGCCTATTTTCAACAATTTAAACATGAAAGTTTTTTTTAGTAACTTTAGAACATTTTTTTTAAATAAAGTCAATATTAACCTTATATATAAATATTTATCTTAATATATCGTTTTAGAAATTGTAGATTAAATTTGGCGCGAAACATCTGGGCGCGAAAGGTCTTTGGGGGCGAATGGTCTCGGCGCGAACAATCAATAGGGGCGAAACGTCCCGTTACCCCGGGCCCCCACCAGGGCTTCGCCTTGGACCCACTGGGGGCCTTAAGGCGGCCCCCAGACCCCCTGCCTGAACGAAGTTATCCACGCCCCCCCTAATCACAAATCCTGTATCCGCCCATGGTTTCATGTAAAAATTCTAAAATTGTATAAACATTTATTTTTGTAGAAAGTTCATGCATCGTTCGTACATTATTAAAACGTCTTCGAATAGGAGAAAAATTGGTACATTCCGAAAGAATACGACTGATCGTTAACGGACATTCACAAGATATACATTCTGGTTGCAATTCTCAAGTAAAAATTCATGTGTTATTTTTGAATGATCACGTATTCTGCAAATAATAACACCGTGGATAAGGTGTAAAGTTTGTAACACTCTACCCATCAGAACAACTCAAGTTTGCAGTGACTTGACGTCATTTTCAATTATGACGTCATACATTTGTAATTCAGAGAAGTGAAGGCACAGAGTACACTGCAATATTCTCTGGGAAACCTTAACGTACTTGCGAAATATTTCCTCAGGGACAGCTTCACCAGAAAAACTGAAACTTATTTGGAAGCTTCCTGAGGTAGCGTAGATTGTAAATTGTTCAAATCATGTCCCCTGGGGGTAGAGTGATGCCACATATTCAATGAAATATATGGAGATAACGAACAGTATTCAACCTCAAAAGTCCATTAAACATTACAAAATAGGTGCAGAGCAAACACGGACCTCCAAAACATCAGAGATGGGATGAGGTGCCATGGACGAGTGAGCATCCCCTGCCGACCGGTCACACCCGCCGTGTGCTCCTTGTCATGATCGAGAAATAACGGAAAAATCCGTCGACAATTCAGTATGTAAATAATGGCCTAACAATAAGTATGAAAAACGCCAGTCAGCATTTGACTCAATAATAAATTGTATTTGCTGACTAGGTCATTGTATCGACCATGGAACTTACGAAATGATGCCTTTAAACGAGACTGCTGATATTCTTGTTTCATCAACTCAGTAATTTACCTCGTAGAAATTGTGCATACGTAGAGCATGCTCTTGCGTATCGAATCAACTGAGAGATATAAACCGCGTATGCAGGTGATGAAGATATATTGCTGCATACATGTAAGCAAGGATCCGGAAGTTGACGATTGAAGAGTTAAAGTCATCACGTTTATCATAAGGCTTGGTTGTTAGATTACCATTAACGTCTTTTTCAAGTAAAATATCGAAATACGAAACAGATGTGTCAGACTGTAGTATCTTTTATCTCAAGCTCACCGGGATATATCGTAGCGACATAAGAAGGGAAATACCGATTGTTAATTGACAATACGTCGTCGATATATCTAAATGTCGAGTTGAAGGCCACAGCAAGTGTTTTCTTCTTTTCACGTATAAGGTTTTAGACAAATTCTGCTTCATATGAATACAAAAAAAGGTCTGCTAATAACGGGGCGCAATTGGTACCCATGGAAATTCCAATAGATTGTTGGAAGACCTGGTCTCCAAAAACCACATAGATATTGTCAATCAGAAACTCAAGCATCTTTTTATTGTCAACTTCAGTTAACTTGTGTGTACGGGCACTGTAAAGTTTTCTTGTAATTAAAAAGTTTGGAAGCAATAGTCGATGTATATTTGTAGGAAATACAAGGTGTAGTCTTTAACTTCAAATATGGTGGAATACAAGACTGGACCCTTTTGTGATTAAGAATATTACTCATATTAACCGCGTCAATTCCTTTCTTGGCATATTGAAGTTTAAGGAAAAAACGGACTGTTTTAGCTGCTTCTTCTTCGGTAAAACATGGGGGTTTAAAAAGCCTATGATTTCCAATATCCATAATCACAGATCCGAGCCAAAATTCTGGTGTCGAGGAATAAAAAATGGACTTTCCTTGACCTTTTCAAGAAGACTATGTAAAAGTTTCAAGGGACAGAGTAAAGTTTGGTGCGAATATGACCTAACTGTTGATTTACGTAAAGTAGTAATGATTCAAAAGAACATCGTGTATTAAAGGTTTATTATAAGACCGATGTCCATGACTTCGCTTAAGTCTCTTGTATGGTTAAAAAGTCTCATCACATTTACATTGTTACACTGTGGACTGGAAAAATTTCCAACACTATCGACATTGTCATTACATCCATAGGGAAAGGCTGTCCCTAGTTTTTTAATCCAAAATTCTTCTCGTTGTCTTCGGAAAGGTGTACTCAGTAATGGATTGTTTGTATAGTGGTAATTTTTTTTTCTAGAATTCTAACTTTCATTGACAAAATTGAATGATCATGTAAATTAAAGTGCTTGTAGAGAAGCTGCTGGCCCCCGTTGTTGATTTGAAATCTGTGACCCGATATTTTTTTATGAAGTAAACCCTTGGTTTCACCAACATAAACAAGTCCACAAAGATTACATTCTATTCCGTAGACTACATTAGTAGATTTGTAGTTCAGATTTTCCCAAGTTTTGGTATAGAAGCTCTGTCCAGTAAGATTACTGGTGAAAGAAGTGTAAGTTATCAAAATGTCAGTTCTACAGTTTTTCGCAGAACATTTTGAAATAGAAGACATGGGATCGGAAAAGGAATTTTCAAATATATCTCTAATAGAAACCTTACCTTCTTTCAATTTTTTTGTATGAACTATTGGTTTTATACCAAAACTGGGAATCTGAGGACTGTACATATGACATACGTTTAATATCCCTGAGGATTATCCGAGGGGCATCGAATGAACTCCTTGAGTCTGTGTCAAGGTGAATAAATTTACGAATTTCCATTTTTATTGAAAAAGCAGCTGTCTGTGATGTCAAAAAGCCTGGGCTTTATTTTGGGGAATATTTATATAGAATGTTAAAAAGTATAATTATTCCTTCTCCTAGTGTGCAATTTCCGACACGTCTTGTTCTGTGATATGCATGAGCACTAAAACCATTGAGGGGTGTATTGATCATAGTGGTCCATAATTCAGCATTTGGGAAGTATACAAATATCAAAATCAAATAGGCAAGATTGGAATTTTTATCATAAAGTTTATTTTTCAGTTCACTATTTACTTACCTTGTCATTGGTCATTTGCAAAATTATTTTGTTAAAAAAAACATTCTGAATGTACACACCAGTAATCTGAATTTGAAATTGATTGATTGTATGTTTTTTACGTCCGGATCGACAATTTTTCACTCGTATAGAGACGTCACCATATATTGGTGAAGGGCTTCAAAGTTTGACCTTTACTCGGCACTCAGTGCCATTGAGCAGCGAGGGTTCTTTATCGTGCCAAAGCCTACCGTGACACGAGGCCTCGGTTTTTAAGGCCTCATCCGAAGGACCCACAACTTTCACTTACAAGTGTCAAGCGCTTGGCGAAGGAACAGTTGCTACTATATTTTATCGACTCGGTACAGTCGCGGCCGTGATTCAAACATATCTTTCGATCACAGCGTGAGCGCTCTATCGATTGAGCTATCGTGAGAGTCCAGGTTGATATTGAAAAGATGTTAAAGTTTCTGATTGACAATATCTTTGGAGACCAGATCTTCCAACAATTTGTTGCAATTCCCTTGGGTACCAATTGCGCCCAGTTATTAGCAGACCTATTTTTATTTTCATATGAAGCAGTATTTATTGAAAATATACATAAGAAAAAGAAATCTCTTGCTGTGGCCTTCAACTTGACAGTAATACATCGACGACGTATTGTCCATTAACATAGTTATTTCCATTTTTATAAGTCAACATGATGTACCCCAGTGAGATTTACAAAAAAAAGATACCACAGAGTCCGACACATCTGTTTTATATCTGGATATTTTACTAGAAAAATACGTTAATGGTAATCTAACAACAAAGCTTTATCATAAACGTGACTTTTCAATCGTCAACTTCCCTTACTCATGCAGCAATGTACCCTTACATGTATCACCTACATATGGGGTATATATCTCTCAGTTGATTCGATACGCAAGAGCATTACTAAATCGAGGTAAGCTATTGACAAACAAGTTGATGAAACAAGAATATCGTTTAAAGTCATCATTTCATAAGTTCTATGGTCGATACAATGACCTTGTCAGCAAACACAATCTATCATTAAGTCATATGCCGAAGGATTTTTTTCATACTAATTGTTAGGTCATTATTATTTACACTCTGAATTGTCGACGAATTTTTCAGTATATCTCGATCATGACAAGGAGCACACGGTGGGTGTGACCGGTCGGTATGGGATACTCGCTCCGCTATGGCACCTGAATCCACCTCTGATGTTTTTGGAGGTCCATGTTTGCTCTGCTCCCGATTTGTATTGCTTTCATGGACTTTGAGCTTGATTACTGTTCCTTATCTCCATATTTCATTACATTCCACACAAACGACATATGTTAACACCCCGCACCCACCCACCCTCCGTGACGTCCAACATGGACCTCTAAGACAAGATGTCAAGTAGGAGTGAACACCCGTCAATTGTTCCTTATGATCTGGCAAACTGAAAAATCCGTAAACAATTCAGTGTGAGAATAGTGGCCTAAAAGTTTGTATAAAAACTTCAGTCATATGAATGATAGATTGAAAAAGATTTAATGCAGAAAACTAATAAAGTTTTTTTTTAAATAAAGGTATTGTTAAATTGGAGATAATCATCTAAATTATTGAATGATTTTCTCTCTCTCTCTCTATCTTTCTTTGTCAAAAAATTGTAGCATGTTTCATTTTGTTCCATTAATAATTAAATCAAATCAAGAACAGTAATTGAGTTGCCACGCACATTGCTTTCAACATCGAATTATTGGGCACATAGATATTATTTCGTATAAAGAGCAGGTGCGGATCTAGAAAAGTATTATGCTGTTGAGCTAATAGACTCGTACATCGCAAATTCTATGGATGGCCTAAGAGATTGGTCACAGATTCAACCCTCCCCCCCCCCCCCCCAAAAGAGAAAACCGACAGCGACAGTCATGAACGTTTGACCCTTGATTTCCAACCGGGAAACTTTATGGACTGAGGCATGTAGTATCGAGGCACTATGGAGTTATCCTCTAGTGTTTTTAGCTCTGTCGAAATTCTTATGCGTATAAACTGCGCCCCGCAATTAGCACACCTGTCTTCGTATTCATTGAAGCAATATTTTCGTGTTGGGGCAAACTAAAATTATTTTTACTTATGTTTTTCTCCATAGAAGTAGACTTTTTTTTAGGTTCTGAAACCTGTAATTTTCTGAAACCTAAAACTTTCAAGAATTGAATAAGAATTGCATGTGTCTTGCAAAAATTCTACTTTTGTCAATTTCCCTTTTTCGTCACGGTGTCTCTTTAAATTCAAATATTTCGGATTTCCAACGTTTCGGCATGTGCATCACTAAAGAGGCATAATTTGTCGAAATGGTGCATCAAAATTGGTACGCTTTAAGATTTACATTAGATAAAACATACGTTTTAACAATTAACAAGTTCCTAATTAATTATCAGTGACAAAAGATGATGATAAAAGTCGAATATGACTCCAAGGCTTAGGTCACCGTGGAACACGCGTAACACACTGCTAACACATATTAGCAGCTTATAACGAGTAGCTGAATATCTTACTACCACAGTGAATAGCTTCACTACTTACGTAATGAATGACCACTGCTTACTCACATACTGAGTGAACACTTCTGATTTACATAACGAATGTCCACTACTCTCACTGCACTACTAATCCACATAATGAGTCACTATCCCAACTTGCATAGTGGGTCATTCAACTCCATATTTCTTTGGCGAATCATCATTTAAGAAGATTTTCCATATACATTTCTATGTAAATGTTTGATCTTCTATTGATGCTCTGCCCCATTCCTTTGGGTCATGTTTTGAACAAAATTGAATCCTCTTTATAAATATAACTTATCAGGCTTTGCTGTTTTTGTTGGGAATATTTATAAAGATATTTCTTATATATTCCTACATGTATGTATAACTTTTATCCCTGTTCTGATCCCAACCTGTCCTGGGGGGTCATGATATGAACAAATTTCAATGTACATTACCTGAGGACTTGTATCTACACTTCCTGAGAATGCTTTTGTATAAATATGACTAGTCATAGCTCTACTGATCTTGATCCCCCCCCCCCCCCCCCCCGATTGAAGAATTGATTAAAATTGAAATATAATGTAATATGATAAGCATGGCCTTGCTCTTCTTAAGAAAAAGATTTTTCAAGATTGCTCATTGTGGCTCTACCATATCATCAAAAGTCATGATTTTGACACATGTCAACAAGCTTCCATAAAGTTTATCTTTCCTGGCTCAGTGGTTCTTTTAGAGAAGAGTTTTTAATGACCCCGCCAAATTTTCGGTATTTCTTAATTATCTTTTCTGGCCCAGTGGTTCTTTCAGAGAAGATCTTTTAATTGCTTCACCTAATTTATACTAATAACTTTCCTTCAAAGAGGTCGTGTGTTCGAATCACGGCCGCGACTGACCCAAGTCGATAAAAAATGGGTAGCAACTGTTCCTTCGCCATGCGCTTTGAAGTGAAAGTTACGGATCCTTCTGACGAGACCTTAAAAACCGAGGCCCCGTGTCACGGCAGGCGTTGGCACGATAAAGATCTCTCACGGCTCAATGGCCCTGAGTGCCGAGTAAAGGTCAAAATTTGAAGCCATTCACCGGTATATGGTGACGTCTCTACATGAGAGAAAATTCTCGAATGGGACGTAAAACAACATACAATCAATCAATCAAACACAGATTATCCTCATCCGATCGAGTCTAATTCAAATACCACCTATACCATTTACACACACATGCAGATTCGCTTTTGACATATTTTCTGCTTTCTCCAACATTCTCAGAGTTTTTTAGGAGTTTTCACGATACAAAACACAAAATTGTATCGTAAATTGCTGCTCCGTTACGTTCTTCAACGTCATCTTTTTGTCGTTTTCAATGTTCTTGTCTTTAATATTCTGAAAATTTCTTTTCAACAGAGCAGAGTATTAAGTCATAATTTGGAATATGAATCGATGGGTTCTTAATTTAAATATCCAGGATTTTTTTTTTTCGCTTGTTTTTTTTTTTTTTTTTTTACAGAGAATATGACTTTTGACATTATTTAGTGTATTGTTTGTAAATTACTAAATTTTTACCTGCTCCGTGATCCGATTTTTGCAGTTTTCAATTTTCGATAAGTTTGAAATAAATCAATATTTTAAATAAAAATTAATACACATCATTTGAATTTATCGTTAAACATTTCTACCAGATTTGGATATAATATGACGTGAAGTTATGACAGAAGTCCGCGAACTTTACGAACAACCCTCGAACATAATGAGTCTTGACCAAAACGCATTGGATCAGAACAGGCTACTATTTATGAATTTATTTACTAAAGGTACATAATTATATGTGTATACCAACATAACACACGTGCCATTCAAAAATTATTGCACAGAAAAAAGTAGAAACATTCCAATTTTAGTAGCCTTATATTTATTTCACAGAAAGTGACAACTGAAGTTACTATATGAATTCACAATAAATCATGCTAAATTACCCCCCCCCCCCAAAAAAAAAAACAAACAAACAAACTAACTAACCAAAAAATAAATAAATCTTGGTTTTACAAAGAAGAAAAATAAATTTGAGAACTATTTATATATGGAAAAGAACAGCTTACCATTGCTATTATAGTTATATAAAATTCAAAAATGATATGCATGCTCATGATAGTCTCTTTTTGATCTGTAGACTTCTATATTTTTTAGTTCTTGCACATTCTCTGTCTAGCTGTTATAAGATCTTTACAGCAACTTTTACACTTTTCCACGATAATCTTGTTAAATATTTTTCTGTGTTTATTGCATTTAGACATTCGAGTTGCCCCGGTGTCTTTCCCAGAGTTATTTCCCTTTTGAATAGTGCTGTCGGCCATTTCCCTTCTTTCGTCCAGGTATGCCAAACAAGTGGTACTGAAATAAACATCACATAATACACGTGTTCCGAGATTTCTCGCTTGATGCGATCTTTCGTTACGGAGGGGAGTTTTGTTTACGCGTAAACCGGCAGGTGGGAGATTTATTTATATTGGATACGTGAAATCAGCGATTGTTGGGATACAATTCTTCAATTCGAGAATTACCGAAAGACTTATCAGACGAGGGAAGAGATCATCATATATTGATGTCTAATAAATACATACGGATCTGATTTACTTTCATTGCACATAAAGTAATTTTTTTCTACCCCAAAAATCGGAACACAAGAAAATATCAGTGAATAAGACTTATCACACGAGGGAGGAGATAATCATATATAAAAAATAAAATAATAAAAAATGATTCTATAAAATATACACACGCATCTGATTTACTTTCTTGGCATATAGTAGCAAGTATTCTTGTCTTTCTTTCTCCTGATCATTGCACGTAGGCATTATGAATGAAACACCTACTCTTTCCCTTAAGCCCACTAAGAAAAGGTTTGTAGAATTAAGGAAGCGTCTTTACACAAAGACTATGACGGTTCTTTTGTTTTCAATTATCTTACATGAAAGTAGAATTTGTAAACTTGTATAACAGAGCTCAATGAAATCATCAAAACCATTATTGCTTTACATAATCTTTCAGTTTCATTAAATGAATTTTAACAGCCCTAGCCATCGTATATTTATTATGCAGGTTTTACATTAAAATAAAAACAAAATATACTCTGGTACTTGCTTACATTAGCCCTTCAGGTTCGGCAAATATTGTACTCTTCAGGTGTCCAAATCATCATATTGACCTCAAAATTAGCAATAACTTTTTGCGCCTTAGACTTTTGCGCGTAATACCATACGGGTACTGATTTTATCTCTGTTTAGGTTTGACGTCACAATAATTGTAAAAGTTGGATCAAGAGGTGGATGTAATTTGTTTCGTGATGTTTTTCATACTTATTGTTAGGCCATTACTTATACACTAAACTGTCTACGGATTTTTCCTTTTTTCCCCGATCATGACAAGGAGCACACCGCAGCTGTGACCGGTCGGCAGGGGATGCTCACTTCTCCATGGCACCTGATTCCACCTCTAAATTTTGAGGCCCATGTTTCCTCTACTCCAAATTTGTATCGTTTCACTGGACTTTCGAGATTGAATATTGTTCGTTATCTTCATATTTCGCTAAAAAAAAAATTATATAATTGCTAATTCTGGAAATTTTATCACTATATTTAATTCCCCACGGGAATAAGTACTTATAATAAATCAATAGCAATGATTTTTGTTTGTTTGTTGTTTAACGTCCCTCTCTAGAATTTTTTACTCATATGTAGATGCCACCAGTTGCCGGTGTAGGGCTGCAAATTTTGACATATACTCGGCACTCAGGGCCATTGAGCAGTGAGGGATCTACCTACTGCGACACGGGACCTCGTTTTATACGCTCTCATTCGAAGGACCGGCGTCCACCTCCCGCAGTGGATTAGAACGCGCGACGTAAGGATCTACTCCTTATATCGCGACTCTAGAGCAAACGCTCTAACCACTGCATCACGCGGGCGACAATAGCAATATGGCCGTAGGACCGTTGGGGGGGGGGAGTAATCCCTCCCCTCCCCAATGATTTTTCCGATATATAGATTACTTTAGAAAACATAGCTACTATATAATGCTTGTTCTCCCTCCATAAAAGCGTGTGATGACCTTTTCTTTGGCTTGTCAAGCATTTAGGGTAGTTGATAGTGCCCACTGAACTGAAAATGTATGGCTGTGCCCCCCCCCCCCCTGTATGTGTATCATGTATCTTATCAAAATGTAATAAAACATACTTTCAGATCTTCATTGTCAATTTTTAGTCTCATCAACTGCTCTGTAATATTCATTTCGTATTTTATTCAGAGTAAATATATATCTATATTTTTTTTTGTTTCGCGAATATGCAACCTCGACAAAAGTCGCATTCTATTGACGAAGGGGAACATCGAAGAGAAATCGCAAATTCGCAGGGATGTTCAGAATGCCGGGTGTTAAAAGAAGGTGTCGGAGGGAAAAGAACACAGAGCCACCTCAAACATGAATTGGGACAAAAAAGGAGTCAAACACCATGCCAGAATCAGAGAAAGTTGTCTCGTAAGTAGCGGATAAAATCAACAAAAGGATAGAGTGAAATATGGAACATATCATATGATAACGAACAGTACTCAAGCTCAAAAACCATTTACACAATAGAAATCGGGAGCAGAGTAAACACGGATCTAACCAAAACTGTACGAAACAATCAATGCAATCATTTCAACCTCTTTCTCTTCTTTTGGGCTGCCGCTTATTTTTTTTTTTAATTATAATACAATTCATTAATTAAAAATTGAAAAAAGAAATAGAAAAAATAAGAAATATGTATATTCATTTATCATCAATCCTTAGACATTTAATAAAACACATCTATACATCATTCCTGAAAGTAAACAACATCTTCCCGTACAATACTGCATGTCCCCGGCCCGAAATATTTTTAACAACCCTTGTTCACTCAGCTATTAAATATATTTAAGTACATGTAAAAAAGAAACGCACACAAAAATTGTCCACTCAAAAGATTGCATTGCAGATTTTGATCTTGCAGAATAATCGCTTAGTGATAATCCAGGTAGAAAATACATCTTGGGTTAAATTCTGGTAATAAGTCCCCTACCGGTGAAACCGGAGGGGACTATAGGTTTCCTTTGAGTCTGTCTGTCTGTCCCACTTAGTTTTCTGCACTTTTTTCCAGAACACTTGCAGATATTGAGTTGATTTTGGGTATGTGAGTGTATCTTGATGAGTTACATACAGATCAAGTTTGCATTTCGTTTCGCTTCATTGATTTTGACGGAATTACGACCTTTTCAATTTTTAAAAGTTTTCCGCGATTTTTTTCTAAACGCTTGGAGATATTAAGCTGATTTTTGGCATGTGACTTTACCTTGATTACTTATAGATCAAGTTTGCATTTAGTTCCATTTCAATGATTTTTGAAGGAATTATGGCATTTTCAATTTTTAACGGGAACCAGATTACACTTGCCGGTAGGGGACTAGTATTGCTAATGCAATACTCTCGGAATGCTTGTATTATTTAGGTCCTCCGTTTGTCACTTACAGGTATACCTGCTTCCTATCACTACTGAGCAACAAACTACAACTTTAACTAATGTACTGTGTATTTGGAATATACAAGGAGCGGGGCTTACACGCGGTAGGATAGAAAAGGGTACGCTGGAAACGAACCGAGAGCTGCACTGGCGGATTTATAGGGGGGGGGGGGCGAGGCCCGCCTCTTCCCTTTTGTGTCCAAAATATACATAAAATTTAATAAATCATTATTTGGGGGTGTGGCTGTGGGCCTCTACCCCGACCCCAAACTGGTCGCCCCCCCCCCTTTTAAAGATTCCTGGATCCGCCACTGTATTTCAGAATAGTTTGTGGGTTTTATTATATCCAAAGGTATTTCAGAATCTCTTACGTGTTTTTTTAGATCTTAGTCCTAAAGGTTTTATACATGATTTACTTTTATCATATAAATCTTCATACTGCGGATGAAAAACACAATCATAAGCGGAATTTTCAGTATTTGCTTTTAATTTCAGAATGTATTGTAAGGTGAGAGTGAATAGGTCAGGTCATTTTATTTCATTTTTTTTATAAGAGATCATATTTGAGTTTCTACTACTGGGAAAAGGACTTTCCCGCTACACCATTCTCACTGATTCTTGATCAGTTCTCTCTTTAGTATCAAGCTACCGAAGAACATATAGTCGGTATACATGTATACTCGTACTTAACGTAGTTACTCACAACAATGTACATGTAATAAAGGTATTATTCAATATAAAATCCTCATCGGTCTCATATTGGGAAGGGCGCCTTTTCATTTTCTTGGTACAGAAAGCAGGTTCTGGTGCTAATATCATTCCGTCATTTCTTTGCTATAGGTTACATAAATTATCGCCTAATCTCTTTACAAAATATTAATTATAATAATTCAGAATTTGAGTGAGTATTTAACTTTCTTCGCCGCGCTTGCGAATGTACAATTCAAGCTATTTCTCCCGTCATAAAGAGGGGGCGTGATTTCTACATTGAACTTTGTTTCCTCTTCAAAAAATATGCATCTACTGACGGTAGACATATATACATCTAATGTATGGTAATTCTTGCTGAGATACATGTACTGTAAATACAATTATAGGTAGTATGCCATTAAAATACTGTTGAAATATGAGTTGAAGTTTAAATTTAAAAAAAAAGGCAGATTGTTAACATCCTGATTCAACAGCGAACCCCAGGTTCGCTTTGCGGCTGTTAAAAAATTTGGGTGCGCTCTGGGTTCACTGCGCGTTCGCTTGGGGTCAGCAGCATATCACCATTGAAAATAATAAACCCAACTGTAGATCTTTAACTGAATTTAAGAAATCAGAGACAAATCCTCTTGTTTTTAAACAGAAATTTACCAAAATAAAACATTCTAAGAATTCTTCAGTCGATATTTATACAGATGGTTCAAAAGATAAAAACAAAGTGGCAACAGCTGCAGTGATTGACAAAAGTGTTTTTTCTACACGGCTTCCTAATGGAGCGACTATTTTTACAGCAGAAGCAAAAGCCATTCAACTTGCATTTGAATATATTAAATCTTCTACTGATAACAAATTTACAATATACTAGGACTCGCTCTCATGCTTACAATCGATAAAAAATATGAACATCGAACAACCATACATTTTAGATATATAAATTCAGTATTATCATTTTATTCATCAAGGTAAAGTAGTGGACTTTTGTTGGATTTCAAGTCACATTGGCATCCCTGGAAACACCAAAGCTGATAGTGCAGCACTTCAGTATGACGTTATTTTTTTTTCAAATTACCATACACTGATATGAAATATTTTGTTAAACTTTATGTCAATTCACTCTGGCAAATTTATTGGGAATTTTGTGATACAAGTAAGCTTTATGCTATAGAAAACAAAGTAAACATATCATCTGATTTCGGCTTGAAACGTCAAGACGAAGTGATTATTTCCAGAATACGTATTGGTCATTCAAAAATAACGCATGAATATTTACTTACTAGAGAATTGCAACCAGAATGTATATCAACCGAATGTCCGTTAAGGTTTTGCCAAAGGTCAAGATGTCCAAAAATTTATTTTTACAATAGCTCCCAAACTATGTGAAGTATAAGGTTAAAACTTTTACAGTTTATAAATATATCATTGATTAACGGATAGAAAGTATCACTTGAAAACAAATATTTAAAAAAAAAATTTTTGAGAACAAAATTTAAAAAAAATGTGCACATTTTTTAAAAAAGAATGCACCTGCTTAATTCTGTACTTTTAGTGAAAATCATCATTGAAGAAATAATACATGTTTATCAATGAAGGGCAAGTTGGACGTGAATGGTGTCTGAAAGGCTGTCATTGAAAGCATGGCATGTTTAAAGACAAGACCCCTATAAAATCCGCCATTTGCAATGTAATTTCGGTTTCAAATCCTAACATTTGGACAAAATAAACAGGGAAAACAACTTTCCAGAGGTTATCGAAGTGCAACTTGCTCTTCATTGATTAACATATATTGTTTCTGCAATGATGGCTTTCACTTAAAGTACGGAATTCATTTGGTGTATTTTTAAAAAATATATGCATTTTTTTTTAAAGATTTTTTCTCGATAAATATTTTTTTTTAAGTATTTGTTATCAAGTGATGCTTTCTATCTGTTTATCAAAGATATATTCATAAACTGTAAAAAGTTTTAGCTTTATAAACCACATTGTTTCGGATCTATTGTTGAAATAAATTTTTGGGCATGTTGACTTTGGCAAAACCTTAACTATCAGTCATATTCTTTTGGAATGTACCGATTTTTCTCCTACTCGAAGTAGACTTTTTAAAAATGTGCAAACGATGCATGAACTTTTTGCAAATATAAATGTTTATACATTATCGCCTTATTTCTCTGGTTTTCGAAAAAGCGTACGCTCACTGGGGGCCGCCAGAGAAACCTAAAACTTCATGAAAGGGCATATACACTTAATTTGATCGCCGAAGTATATCTGAAATATTGCCGACTCGCCGTTAAACAATAATATTCAATTAATCAATACTTTTACTCTGACCCTGACACTGACCATTACCAACACCTGAACAGAAGTCTTAAAGACTTGTAATGAGACACAAGTTCATAACGTTAACAAATTTATTCATTCAAATCAATTTAACAAGCAAAATATAAAACAACGCGGCTTAGGACTTCACTCATGCGTAAAATTGTTACACAAAACCGACACGATGACGAGATCGACCAATATCATAGCACAGTTAAAGGGGAACAACTCGGGATAACTCAATGTGACAAAACAAGAAGGTCAATCACTTCTTGTATAAAATTTAAAAGCTAAATTCATCTGAGGCTATCACTCATGAGTTTCTTATCAGTAATTAGAAATAAATAAGCTATCGAATTCTCAGGGGAAAATCACCCTCAAGAATCTAAAAGTTCCTGATAAAATTTCTCTGAGGAAAATCACTCATGAGAAATACCCTAAGTCTTCATACAACAGTAATTAAATTAATCATCAATTACAATCATCACTTGAGACCTCATCAAGTTATATTTTCAACAAAGACTTTTCTAAAATATAATTTCTCTCGCAAATAATTAAAAAGAGCCTAATTTAGAAATCAGATGAACCAGACTTCCAATAAAGTTAAAATTAATTAACTCAATAAAATTCTACCAAATCTAGTTTGCTATCAAATCTCAACTGATCAAAGTCTCAAACGAATCCCTAAAATTAGCCAGATAAATTACCAAAATATTTGCTACTTCTCATAAATCAATAAAATAACTTTCCATAAATAAAATTCAATAAGATTCCTTTCAAAAATTAAGATGTAGCCTAAGCAATAACAAAATAAAATATAAATGACTTACGTTGCCTCAAGAATGAGAGAGAACCTGATTTTCCCTGCGTCCTTGCTTTTCCAGTACTCTTCTGAACGATCTCTGCTCCACCTCTCCTTGTCTGTCTCTACTTTGACTCCATATGGTTTAGCTGCCACCGACATGTACCGAGTCTCTGGGAATTTATCTTCACTCGCCTTTCTTTTTGTTGCGTAATCTTTGTAATTTTCAACGTGGCATATAAACTCTCCTATTTTAGAACATCGATACCGGCACAGGAATAGGGCACATTAAACAGGGGAACATGCACTCTCAAAATATGATTTTCAATGTTAGCATTTTCTCCAGCCATCAGCTTGATAGGTTTACAGTGTATACATTGGAATGCTCTTCCTATGGCCATCTGTAATAATGTTAAAAATTTTCATTGTTAATAAGATTTCATTTCTCATCAACATGATACTTTATCATTGTTCTGAGATTATCACTCTTACAATGACAGATAAAAGTAAAGGGGCAAAGGGCAAGGGTAGACATTATAATATGTCGATCTGTCGCCGTACGCGTCGATTGAACTGTACGTTAAACTCTTTCTAAGCACGCTTTATTATTTACACCATAAAGGAACATCAGCGCCGCATCATTTCTTCAATTTGTTGTGATGCACGACTTTTGAGCTTCCATCTTCTTTGTATTGGATTCTGAAATTAAGATCATTTAATAATTTTCTGTGATAAGACATGGATCCCAGTAAGCATCTTGTGACTTCGATGAGATGCCTTCTCTGAGTATGGAGGTATTATTTCATTGTCTGCTGCTGTAACTCTTCTGATTGTTTGATTTCTTCCTGTATGGCATGGGATTTCTTCACCATGAAACAAGATGATTCCTCTACTTAGTAAAACATCAGTAGGTTTTCCTTCTTCCATCAAAATATCCATTCCTTAGAGTCCATCATCTTCAATAGCTGCTACTATAAGCTCTTTAATGAGGGTGATTTGTCCCATCTCTTTTTAGAATTTAGCTTTGCCTTTTTCTCTAAGAGGTTCACCACTACAGTTGCATAATTCTGTTGATTTTTCTAACACTGGTCTTCTGTTCTCTGGTAATCTGTTCAAAATCCTCTCTGAGATCACAGTTCTAGCACTCCAGTATTCACTGTGAAATTAACTTTAAGTCCATTTACTGTTGCTTCTAGAAGTACTCCTTCATTTAAATGCTTAAATTTCTCTTGGATGATCTGCTCTTCTCTTCCAGCTTAACTTTCATAATGTGGTCTGTCAAAGTTTCCCCCAGGGCCAGCTCTCGACCAGCAGTCAACCCTGTCTAGTTTAACAAAGGAGCAAATGTCTGATTTGTAGCTGCATTTCTCTGTCCATCAGCAGAACTTTGTGAGCGATTATCTCTTAGCGGTGTTGCTGTGGGTCTGTTAGGAACTCCGTTGTTTTGGGGACAAAACTTAACAAATGTCCCAGATTTCCACACTTAAAACAAGTTCTGTCATGACTGTGTGAGGTTCTTTGGTGCGGTATTGAGGTGCTTTATTTTGAACGTCAATCATCAGACTTTTCATCAAGTTCTGTAAATCTTCTCTCTTCATACATATTATCTCTTTATTCACTCTGTTTCCAGCATGTAAAGGTTCTGTTGAAGAGTTACCTCCCTTTTCCGACTCTTTTTCCTTTGTAATTCCTTGACTCTTTTCCATGCCATTCTGATTAGTTTTCTTCATATCCTTTACTTTCACTTGTCTTGCTATTCTCTTTTGTCTTTTTCTTGCTCATCTGTGTAGTTGGACTTCTTAGCATCTGTGAAGTTGATTACATGTCTGATAGCTTCATCAATATCTACAGGATCTTTGACAAATTCTATCTAAAACCATCATTAAGTCCATCTAAAAATCTCCGGAGTAAATCCTCACATCTTGTCTCAGGGTTTCTGTTAGGATAAGCTTTGTCCAAGAGTCTTTTCAGCTCGGCTCCATACCGAGTTGCGGTTTCTCTAGGCTTCTGATCTCTTTTGTTTAACTGCAGTTTATAACTACGAGCTGTCTCAATGATGCTGAATCTGTTGTTAAGTTCTTCCACAAGTTCCTCATAGTTGTCAATTTTCTCTTGTGATAGTTGTCCGAACACAAAATCACCTGCTTTTCCAAGTAATCTGGGTAATAACTGATCAAGTTTTTGTCCTCTGGTCCAGTGTTGTCTCTTTGCTACTGTTTTAAATTTGTTAAACCATACCTTCCAATCCTCTTCACCAGTAAAGGGAGGTAACTTCACATTGTGTGATTTTAAAGAGTATTCTTCTTGAATTCCTAGGTCCAAGTCATCTGTATAGTCTTCTGAACTAAATTCCTCTTCACTGTCATCTGATGATGATTGACTTAAAAATCTTCTTTTTGGGGGGGTCGACATTCTTCCCTGCTTTTGTGACTTTTTACGAGGGCGTTGGCTGCTTTTAATGGAGGTTTGACTTCTCTTTTCTGTGTTTTCATGTTGTCTCTTGTCATTGTCAACATCTTGCTGCTCATTTGAAACTTTCCAAAAGGCTTTAGTAATGGTTGTCAGTAAAGTTTGACTCGTATCCTGTAATGCTCCTTTAACAGCCCTACTTCTAATGGTGAATGAATAGGACTCACAGGTGCTATGACATCCCTGTCTTCTTGGTCAATATCTGTGTCATTTCTATCTCTGCATGCATGAAATTCTACTTCATCGTCTCTGTCTGTGTTTGGCGTAATGTCTTGATCTGCTTCCATTCCATTCGGGTTCTGAAGTACTGTAATATTCTTACTTCCACCATGAGAGTCTTTCAGGCTGTCAACTTTCCTCTTAGAAACTTCTGTATCAGTGTCTGTGTCTGTTGGCCTATCCCTTTCCTCTCTGTGTTGACTTCTTAATCAAGGTTTCTTCTCCTGCTTGCCATTTCTTTATTCATAACAACAGTAGTACTCTGTTTATTCACAGGGTCTCTTTTTCTTTGCAAATTAAAAGCCGAGATAGGTCATAAAATGAAAAATCACATGTGCCATCAACTTAGGTCTCAAGTTTAAAACCTCTGCTAACAGTATTCACTCTCACTGAATAACATACTCTAGGTCTTCTCTCACTGAACCCTATCAACCAGGAATACCTCTCACTTAGTCCCAAAATTAAACTGATTTGACAAAACATGAACACTACACCTCTACTTCAACTACAACAACTATAACATCGGACTACAGTCCTTCTCAAAACTTCTCAACATCAATAAATTAATATATAAAAATGGTATCCCAGACTCCGACCCAGGCTGTGCATCGTGACATCGTAGGTCTTCTTCCAAGGCTCTCAGGCACGTTGAATACTAAAGTCTGTACACCCTCCAAAAAGTCAGCTCACTGATGCTATCAACTTCTTGGACCGTAGCTGAACAAATTCGAGGCTGCGCGGGTATGTTAAGGCTACACCCAGAGATATCCTACTTGCCTTCACAATATGACGTCATAGTAAGCTGTATGACGTGAACTATAGAAATAATGATTTCTTAATATCTATCTTTAAAGTTTAATTTCAGGTCCAAGAAAAGAATGAAATCATTCAAAACATAACATAAACAAAATATTGTCGTTTTTGGGTGGTATAAATAGCTAATTATTTAGCACGGGGGTTAAGAGCAATTCTCTGTAATGACTTGAACTTTTATATAGGAGCTGTGGCACGCATAGTCTCAGAATTTTTCCAAACTCTCTATGATAAAAGTCTTTGATACCGTAAACTTAAATCAGGCAAAAATTGGTTGCTACGTGTCATGGTTACCATAGCAACATGTCCTAACGTTTGAAGAATGGCATTTTTCAACATGTTCAGAGTCCCCCAGTTAACGTTTGCAGCAAAGCATACAAGTGGCAATGACTGTTTCTGAAAGTTGAAGGCCTGATGTCTTAAATGCATGATAAACATGTTTGGTAAATCGACTATTACATACGTTACTATGGAAACAAAGTATTCAAAAGTTATAATTTTGTTCATTTAATTTTATAAAGTCATATACTTAAGAATAAAAACAATTATAGGTTGAAATGCAAGCAAATAATAGACAAGAGATCCTTGTAACATATACCAAGGACGAAATATATTTCTTATAGGTTGGCAACGGTTGCTATGGTTTATTTACCTCAAAAGGATTTTAAATTTACTCTCTTAGTGTTTTAATCTTATCCTATATTTTTAAAAAGCATATTTCTATATAACCGATGATCAATTTTTAAAGGCATTGGTGTGACCCTAATTTTCACATTTCAAAAAATTCAAACTCAATTCTTTAAATAGAGCGTTGCTATGGAAATTAGCCGAAAAAATATGCATAAAAATTTGAAAAATATTCTGTTTCCTTGGATACGCACCCTTGTAAGTAGATTCCCAAAATTTTATGATTGATATATATGAACAACTAACCTGACTTTGAATTTTGACTACCACCCAATCTCTAACTGGATGCAAAAAGCTGGCACATACGGTTTAATATTGATATAAAATTAACAAAATTGAACATTTTCCCTTCTTGGTAACCATAGCAACAGTGTTGTATTTTTCAACAAACTTTATCAATATATGATATTCAACTTTAGTTCTACCAGTTAAGTAGTATTCAAGGTGAGTCAAATAATATGTTTCTTGATTAAAAGGTAAGTAAATTCCTAAAGGAGCAAAAAATATCACTTTAAACGACTGATACGTTGTTTCCATGGTTACAATGCAAAGTAACATTTAATCCCAATTTTTCTTATGTTGTCGGTGTTGCAAGGTTCCAAGGATGTATATGTGTTAGTCATGAATTTTGTTGTTTTTCCTCAAGATAGTAGCATTAACCCAATCATAGCAACAGATTTTGCATGGTTACGCTGTGTTACCATGGCAACCATGAAAGTTATTTTTAGAATAATATTGCCAATACCTAATTACATAAGGTCAAATATTTTTTATTGTTTTTCTTAGGTTGTTGATTGAGTTTGATCATGTAACATCTATCATTGGTGAATATTGAGCGTTTTTCAGCATTTTTCAGCATCTAAAATGTATTCCAAATGTACCCATGGTTACCACTTACTAAGAGATAAATTCTAAATAGTTTCTTTATAGCATAAGTGGCAACAAGGTGTCATGTTTTTGGGAGAATGGTTTGTTTGTTTTTCTTAGTCTTTATTAAGGCGTTATAAAGATTCAAAGTAGCTGAAAATCTCAATTTTTTCAACTTTTCTGGCTGTTACCATGGCAACCAAGACACTAGCAACGAAATTTTATTTAATATATGTTTCTGGTGTCAAGTTGTAATAATGGGCAAAGTTTCATCAAAATCGGTGACCATGCGTGGCGAAGTTTAAGTGGTTACAGAGAATCGCTATTAAATACCAAATCCATGACGTCATAACTATTGATCAAATATTTGCCGAGTGAAATGAGAATTCATGTAAACAAATATATGAAATGGGAGTTTTAAGGCATATACCATGAATCTTATGTGTGATTCATAAGGAATTAAAGATTAAGAATCAGGTACGCTGATATATTCTTATCATGTTTTCTTATAATGAACATAGTCCGTGCTTTGAAATCCCGATCAGCCGTTCCTCTGTCGTTCTATAACAAAAAAGATGCAAAAGTTCAACACTACGCCGCATACTTTGAAATATAATTTTTGTTTGTATCGAAAGCTTTTATTCTATAGTACTTGGAAAGTGCTGCTAGAATCGTGTGGTTAACATGAATTGATAAAAATTCCTTGATCGTATGTATAAAATGTAAAAATTTTGGTAAGGTTTCATGCGAAATTTTGGAATATTTTTTTCTGTGTCAGGAGAGTAGGATTCTAGCAGCACTTTTCATGGCCCAGTGATGTTTTTACATAATTATTTTCACTAAAAGAAATGAATTATCTCCGGGGTAGTGTTGAACTTTTCACTTTTTCATTAAGGCATTTTTTCTATTTATAGACATCACGTGATGACGTCCTAGTGGAGTGCTTCTTTTAGCCTAAGACTCAATGACGTCTATACAATGGATAATAATAGTAAATGTTTTATCTATGGTTTTTCCGATTTATCAATGTTACATTTTACGAAAAAAGTCTAAATTCGCCGAAATATGATCTGGGTACTGCCTTAACATACCTGCGTGGGCACGTTTCTCTGAATGTGGACGCATGTCTGCGAAGTCACATCCCACCACTGCCACCACGAAATTTGTTTAGCGGGAAAATCCTTTTCCTAGTAGCGCTACCACCAGCTGATTATCTCCAATCAGCAAGGAAACTCAAATATGACCTCTTCTAAAAAAAAAATGAAATTACATGACCTATTCACTCTCAATACATTTACTCTGACCCTGACCGTTGCCAACACCTAAACAGAAGTCTTAAAGACTTGTAATGAGACACAAATTCATAACGTTAACATATTCATTCAAATCAATATAACAAGCAAAATATAAAACAACGCGGCTTAGGACTTCACTCATGTGTATAAAATTGTTACACAAAACCGACACGATGACGAGATCGACCAATATCGTAGCATAATTAAAGGAGAACAACTCGGGATAACTCAATTTGACAAAACAAGAAGGTCAATCACTTCTTCTATAAAAGAGGTAGAGCCACGAAGTACCAAAATCGGCCTAGTTGCCAAAATAAATGAAACTTTCTCAAATCAAACTGGAAGATTTGTAGGTTATAACACAATTTATTTTTTAACAGTATCTTTTCTAGTTTTCTTTTTACAGTCGTTTGAATTTGGTATTGTATTCCAATTTTATTTTATATATTATAACGTCATGACGTTACATTATTTATACAAGGTAATATATGAATGTTAATGGATGACAATCCATCAAAATAGGCCTTAATTCAACTATTTGGAAAAATTTTACCAGATTTTTCCAAGAATTTCTGAAACTTGGGATAAAAAGTATTTACTTTCTAACTTAAAGCTTTTTTGTGATTTATTGAAGTGTCAAACATTTGATTATTTAAAAAAATCAAATACGAGGTCATGGCATTCTATATATATCTAGAGATTTATACATGAAAAAGAATCAATTATTTCCTTATAAATGTGTAGAAGGATAAAGGGATATTGGCTTAAAATTATTACCATCTATTTCCCATTAGTTTTATTTATATGTATATAATTAAAAGATTGCAGAATCATCTCATAAAGCATGAACTAATCATTAGTGAAATGTTAACACTACTAAGTCAGAAACGTACTGACATTCCCATTTTTTACTGACAAACTTAGATAATTACTGACAATGTGCTGCCTTTACTGCAAAACTTAGACAATTACTGACCTTTTTACTGCCGGTGCTGATAAACTTAGAGAAGTGCTGACAATTTTAGTCGGTGCTGATAAACTTAGACAATTACTGACCTTTTACTGCCGGTGCTGAAAAACTTAGACAAGTGCTGACATTTACTGATAAGTACTGTCCCTATTGTTCTCGCTCTCGGGGAGACTGCGGAGGTGTGCAATTGATTTTTTTTAATCTTAAAGAGGGTTTATTTGATTTTTTAAAAATAATTTTTATAACTATGCCCCAATGATATTTTTTAAAAGCTCCTACGATCAATTTATAGAAGAATTATTTGAAAATATTTCATAAGGAAAACATATTTAAAACTTCAAAACCTTTCAGCAGATAAGCAATTTATAAATTATTTTTAGAGGTGTTTATTAGAAAAATATGGCGTTTTACAGGGATCTTTTCCTCCTGATTATAAAAAAAAAATATTATTATTATACATGTATATTCCCTGTAATGTACATGTACCCCCCCCCTTTTTTGTTGTTTATAATTCCGTATTTAAAAAAATAAAACTGTCTGGGTAGGTGCCTTATATGGAATTAATTTTGAATAATTATAATATTTCATACCCAGAGTATGCGGTAGGGCCGGGAGGGGGGGGGGGCTTTTCTGAGAATAGTCTTTTGGTGTAGTTTTCATATGTAAATTTTGATGTGGACGCTGCCCCCCCCCTCCCCCCCCCCCCATTTGTGTGCTGTACAGTCAAACATACCCAAATTCCAGCATTTGAAAGAAAGAAATAAAGACAACATTCTAAAAAATTAGGTACCCCTCCCCTCGAAATAGGATATAATTTTTTTTAAAAGTTTGGACAGTTTACTTTTTTGGGGCTATGGGGTTGTATTGATATTCTTCGATCCTTGATATTCATTGATTAGTAAGTTACTGTCCATTCTATTCTTTTGAATAAAATACAAGTACATCTTTTACTTGATTTCCATATCTGGGATTTCTGAATCCCTACATGAGAGTGTTCTTTTTAGGTTTAATTATTACTGTAATGATTTGTAATGCACGGCAATTCATTTGATATTAAGTAATAAAAAAATAATTAAATGAGCTATGATCTAAAAAATAAATACATTCAGCGGTTTGAGACAAAATATCGTTATTTCGTATATTTTAACTTAATTTGGATTCAAAATGATACATATTTATTGACAATTCTTGCTTTTCAAGTTAAGTAAAATACTCCTTGAATTGCTAATTTTATATTTTCAGAAGTTTATTTGTTGATGCGGCATCTTGAAATAGAATGTTGCTAGAAATCCATATCCATCCTCTTATCAAATAGAATGTTGCTAGAACTTCATACCCATTTTCCTATCCAATTTAAATGGGGGGGGGGGGGGGACGACACGTGCGATCTTTAATAAAGACGTATTATAATATAACGGAAGCCGATTTCCTAAGATATAGCAAACAAGCTTGAATGTTAAAATAATATTGTTGGGTTTAATTAGTACATAAATTTTCGAGATCTGTGAAAATTTTGAGCCAGAAACAATCATAGTGCGTAATTTTTTATTTTGTGCGAACGATTGATATGTCAATAAAATCGATAGCATTATTTTGATACGCTCTCGCTTGATTGAATGGTAAGGTTTTGATGTCGCACTGAGGTCTGCACATTTTGTTAGTTTACACAAAGATGCATGGTGCATTAGATCACGCAAATAAATATTTATGTCTCTAATTAGATATTGTATATTAAATGACAAAATGTTCAAATCAAATCGTATTTACATGTGTAACTGATGATCTTCATACCCTCTATCTGTATGATTTTTTTTTTAAGTTTATTTATTAGACATTAATTTCTTTTATCTATTGTAGTTATTTAAAATTTTATTTTCCGTAGATTTATTTAATGAATTACCAGCAAAGGTTTTATCAAGCTCAACGCCAATTCACCAATAAATAATCTAAATAAATAAATAAATAAATCGTTTCATAGCGTGGTCGGGAACTTTGTTCAGTATATAAACCAATTTGATATTACAGTAATACTGTGCTAATTATTCATCCAAAATGTGTTTGCTGATAACCGACAGAATTACAGAATTATTGAACACACAATCGGAAACTCTGTGAAGCACCCGTGTGTAGAAGAAATCGCCTGAGGCGATCCGAGTGTGTACAGTAGCGAAAATAAGACAATAGGTGTCACTGCTGAATTATACAGAGGGGCACTCGCCGGATATCACAGGAAGTGAGTTACGCAACATTACGGAAACAGGTAGACTATTCTGTTTTTCTACACAATTTTGAGCAATTCAACAAATACATACGCAATATACAATCTCTCACCCTCTATTTAGAATAAAATAAAATAATCTAAAAAAAAATATACTGTCTAGATTTATATTATATAAATTAAATGAATGATTAATTAAAAATAAAATGTGAAAATCCAATTCGGGAAAGACACAAACTATTCAGATTTAGCTGCAATTTAAAACAAAAAAAAATTAAATGAATTAAAAGTGGAAATCCTAAAATATTGCAAAAATATGGCTATCAGGTTTTTCTTCCTAATATGTTCTGTTAAGTCGGGATTGTACATTCCAAGGGAAGGTAAAGTGAGAGAACAATAATGTGTTGTCGATTGCATCCATGTAAAGTTTGTTTATCAAATTAAAAAAAACCCCTAAGAATAATTCAAGGCACATTTTCTAAACATTTAGTAAACAATTATAGAATAATTATTCGAGAACAATTTACAGACAAGATCATAACAATAAAAACTAATTTTCAGAGTTATACTATATTTAAAACTATCTACATTGTTTTCACTTCGCCTGGATCAATATTGATTTTTTTTTTGGAGAGAGAGAGAGAGAAACATCAGCTCGAGATGGTGAGGACCTGCAGTGCAAAATCTTAGTCTTAGAAAGAAGACAGTGAAAAAATATTAATCAAAACTAAAACAAATGAACAAATATATATTAAATACAAATAATAATGATTACGATCTTACATTGTACCAAGTGGTCATGTTTTTCGTGTAGTATGTAACTGCGTCGTTATAACGCCTGAGTGAATTCTAATTTAGAGCACTAGCTATTTAATAAAGAATAAATATACATGTTTATTAAAGTATGTAACTGCTTCGTTATAACGCCTGAGTGAATTCTAATTTAGAGCACTAGCTATATAACTTGGGATACATGTTCACTAATATTTTAATGATAATCCGTTTTTCTTAGATATAATGTATTTAGTGACAAAATTAACAAGGTACAGTTTATATTTTGAAGTTCTAGATATTTACTCTCGTTCAGTAGGGAACTCGCTTATGATCAATTGAAACCGGATATCCCAAACAGCGCTAGTAGAATATGACTTGTACAGATGTCAAAGAACATTTAGAAAATGAAATTACCGATTAGTAAATTATTCAATCTTAGTAGATTAAGATTTCTTTCAACAAGAGGCGTCTGTCCTGTTGATAAAAAAAATACAATTGAAACATGTATTTCCGATCGAAGAAAACAGGAAATAATGCAAACTATACTGTAAGGACGGGTATATTTAGCACCCGTCTGCGAAGGAATAAATTGATGAAATTTATTTTTTTTTTTAGATTGAACAGGGATAGGGATAAGGTGCAATTATTCAACACATTTATTTAAACTTGATTCACACAAAGTTAATTGTACATCGTATTCGTTATGAATTATTTTACAGATACCAATTATAAAACTATTAGTTAAAAAAAAATTAACTGTCTGGGAATTGAAACTTTATTTCAAAAATTAAGATAAGACTGTTTCTAAAGTTAAAGTTATTAACAACCAAATATTTTCACACCACTGCACCCTCCCCGAGAGCGAGAACAATAGGGTCAGTACTTATCAGTAAATGTCAGCACTTTTCTAAGTTTTTCAGCAGGGACAGTAATACGGGTCAGTAATTGTCTAAGTTTATCAGCACCGACTAAGATTGTCAGCACTTTTCTAAGTTTATCAGCACCGGCAGTAAAAAGGTCAGTAATTGTCTAAGTTTTGCAGTAAAGGCAGCACATTGTCAGTAATTATCTAAGTTTGTCAGTAAAAAATGGGAATGTCAGTACGTTTCTGACTTAGTAGTGTAAGTACCAGTCCATATAAAAATCAGACAAAATGTGTATAAAAGTGATACATGAAGGTTCTCAGAATTTGATGATTTTCCACACATAGATTTCTCTTGCACTATGATCCATGTATGTAAAATAAAAAATGTTTTAGTTCATGGTTACTATGGAAACCTGGCCAAAGAAATTTCCCTAGCAACTGGCCAATTTTTCCATGTGGTAGGACAAAAAGTCACTTTATCTTTTAAGACTTGAAATGAAATGTAAATATGAATAAAATTATTCCTCTTCACTAGCATAAAGAAGATACACATTTTAAGTGTTTTAACAACCCAACATGAAGATATCAGATTTAAAGTTAGTTCTGTAATAGACATTGGAAGATATATATGTTTGGCAATTTTTGCTGATTCAGCATTTTTCTTGATTTTGGCAATATTCAAGGTCAAATTAAAATTTGCATCTAAATATTTCAGCTTTTGCATGTATATCACATAAAAGTAGAGGAAAGCCTCTAATGAAATCCGAATTCAAACACGTGGGGTTTTTGAAAATTAGTGTCCGTTGCCTAGCAACAATAATGGATGTTTTGATAGATAAATAGTGAATAATTGTGCAGTGTTACACAGAAAAATTGTATAAATTGTTATATTAGAGTACTAGAAATAAATTTTAAAGTGATAAAATATATATCAGACTTCTTAGCAAATTAAAGACTATTGTACAGTTACTTATCTCCATGACAACAGCAAATTCCCCATAGCAACAAGGCCGCAAAGCTTAATTTTGGAAGATATTCATGTACAGTGGTAAGAAGTGTTTCAAATTTAGTCCTAAAATTGCAGTTTAGCAAAATTAAAAATGTATTTTGGACGTCATAAAAGTATTTTTGTTATATAAATTTCCCATGGAAACAATTTTGAGAACATAACAACCACTTGATTTCATTGAGTGTTTGATAGATTCATTCTCTGCAATTACTTTGACCTTCATATATGAGCAGGAGAATACATAATCACAGAATTTCTTCAAACATGCTATATGTGTTACCAAAGAATTTGAAACCATTAACTCACATAACGCAAATATTTCTTGCTATGTAACATGGTTACCATGGCAACGTGCCCTAAATTTTGAAAAAAATAACATGTAAGAACTGTTCAGAGTCTCATTATTAATGTCTACAGCAATTCAGAAAAGTGACAATGACTGTGTGGAAAAGTCAAAAAACGTGCTGTCTTGTTTGCAAATAGACAATGTAAGGATGATTCTCTATAAGGTCATTTTCCGGCCTACGATAAAATCACTTAAAAATTAGATTTTATGTAACTTTAATCATTTTATTTTATGATTCTGATGTTTGTTTTTCAACATGGATCACCTAAGTCACGTGATTTAGAAATAACAATGTGGTCAAGTACTGAAAAATTGAGGGTTGGTCTATAAACATCAGGTTTTTATGCATGCTTCTAAATTTAAATGATCAAAAATTGTTTATTTATGTCGGACATATATCAAATTAAAGTAATGAATACAAAGATTGTTTTCATTGAAGGATTAAGATATTTTTTATGACGTGAATTTTGATGCATTCACATTTTCCATATTTTGAATGTAAATCTTTACAAAATGCACACCATATGATGTTGAAAAATGTTTCATTATCATTTAATTTAAAAATATTATTTCAAATAAGTTTTATTTGTAATTGTGTATTGTTTTTGTAGATGTGCTACCTATTTTACGCATGAAATGCTCATATAAGAAATATGGTTTCAAAGTCTTACACAGTTGTGTATCAATTGTTGAAAAACATTAAAGGACTTTTGTTTGTGATTGAATAAAAATTGAGTTGGTATTAATAAAATAGATTCTAAATTAACAAAAAATAAAGACTCCATGAACGTAAAGGATTAAAATATTAATGCAAGTACATGTTGATTAATCAAATGAGAAGTGAGTATATAAAACTAAGAACAGCTGAAATAAACATATATAATGGTACGTAGAATGAGTTAACATCGTAAGAATTGCTTTGATTTCATTTTATTTTGCAAGTATAACAATATATTTAATTAAAAATGCTATCTAAAATATATGATACACACAAGTCTCTGCCCCCTTTTAACGGCACTGTATAAAAACTGGGAAAATTTTCAACAGCTCCTTTCACTATGCATATCAAAAGTTTTAGCATATCTATGGACTAACATCCCAGGTACAAAATGGGCCCTAAGAATTTGATGCTTACTTTGAACTCTTGAGGCCCAAGGGTTCAATTCTCTTCCAAGTGCAGCGTCAAAAACTAAAGCATATAACGCGGCTAGTGACTGTTCCCATGCTAAGTCTTCGGCATTAAAAATAAAAGTTACTGGTCTTTTGGATATTACCTTAAAAAGGAGGTCGTGTCAATAATGAAACCATGCATAAATCAAAACTGTGACACTTCACCTACAGTGGATAATCTCTTTTTTTGGATGAAGAATTCTAAAATGGCATAAACCAACATTCAATTATCAATCGCATGTAACCTCAGGAAACTCCTCTCCCCCTTGACATCTCATTTTTTGGGGGTAGAACTGCTGCTCTTGTAGCTAATAATGTGATAAAATAAAAGAAATAATAAAAGATATGTGTTGCTACCTGAAATCCAAATAGATTGAGTCCTCTCAACACCCAGGTGACACAAAATATTTGGATCTTAGGTTACTCCTACGGAAAAATATGAGGGTTGTTCTGAAAGGTTGAGGCAAGAATTCCCATTAAGAATCCATCCCATAGTAAATCCCTATCTATAAAAGTTACATGTGTACCTATAGAAAAATAAGTTAATAACACAAATAGCAAATGTATCTTCCCACTACAACAAAGATATCTTTTACCACTTCTAGTATTAAAAAATATGTGGTACTCCTAAGGAATAAATACAAAAATGTAGCATAAATAAACTAAACAATAATAACAAAAATATAATTATTGTAATAAAAACTTATATTCATACCTGAGTATGTAAAAAAAAAATCTCTTTATTTCTAACGGACAGTTCAATGAAAGTTGTCTTCACGTGTAATTTCATAACTTACAGTCTTTCCAGTACTTTGATTTTAGATTTTTGGTAAAACTTGAGATATTTTTCGAGTAAAAATGCATGAATTATGTTATTTTTGTTTAATTAATAGAAACATGTGTTCTAACTGAAAGTTTAGAATATGAAATAATCTACATAAGCTGATAGCCTTCATTTTCAATCATTAGATTTTCCTGCAAATATTGTAAAAAATGAAGTGAAAAGTTTTTATTTACATGTCATTACCACCTTAAACCAAGTTCATAATCTGGTAGTCACTTTTAATGTTTATAAGAAGATTACATGTAAATTCTGGTGTTGGTTTAAAGTGGTTAGGACATGTGTAGGAGTTGCCTAACACACCCACCCTCTTGAATTTTCCCATTACTCTAATGCTAATACAGACTGATAGTACATTACTTTGTGACCTTATTTCATAACAAATATTATAACATCATTAACCAATCAACATTTATCATTAAATTGAATCATTAGCCTACTGATTCATGCAATTTTTAAAGGAAAAAATACTACTTGAAAATTTGAAGTCATTGTAGGCCGCAAAATGGCCTTATAGAGAATCGTCCTTTGGATACCTTTAATTCATATGAGGCAAAGATGTTTTGCTATGTTACATGATTACCATGGCAATGTGCTCTAAATTTTGAAAAATAACATTTATGAACATGTTCAGAGTCCCATTATTAATGTTTACAGCAATTCAGAAAAGTGGCAATGACTGTGTCCAAAAGTTAAAAAAAAATCTTGCTGTCTTGTTACATTGGAAACAAAGTATGAAAAGCAATAATTTCATAATATTTCTTTGTTTGGTTAAACATTAAAAAATAAAAGCAATTATGATTTGGATATATAAAGAAAAATAAGAAGATAACTTTGATCGACAAGGGTTGCTTTGGAAATAATATTGAAAAGTAATTTCTAATTAACTCTCTGCAAGTTTTTATCTGTTGATATTTTTTTAAATAACTAAATAAAGATTCAATTCTAAACAAGTGGAATGCAAATTTATAGGCAATGGTGTGGTCTAAATTTCCAAATTTTAAAAAGTCCGGAACTTACTCTTAATATAGAGCGTTGCTATGTATTACATGTAATACATGTATTATGGAAAATATATGGGGAAAAATTATATAAAGTGTTAACAATAACCCTGGCTTTCAGTTCTGGCCCTAAAAAATCTCTAACTGAACCTAATAATAAATAAACTATAACAATACTACTATGATACATGTATTAGGGAAATTGAACATTTTTTTCTTTTCAGTATCATAACCAAAATAGGACCTATTTTTGTGCTCTTTGCGTTAACGGGGTCTAAAAGATTTAATTTCGTAGATTCGATTCTCTATATCTACTTGATGGATTTTTTAAATTAAAATGAAACCTATGCAACAAATTTTGTGCCACTTTGCTGTTTTACCGTTCGTTTGTTTGTTTGTTTGTTATTGTTTAATGTCCCTCTCGAGAATTTTTCACTCATATGGAGACGCCACCAGTTGCCGGTGGAGAACTGCAAATTTTGACCTATACTGGGCACGCAGGGTCATTGAGCAGTGTGGGATCTTTTTCGTGACAGCACCTACTACGACACGGGACATCGGTTTATACGGTCTCATCCGAAGGACCGGTCTCCACGTCCCAAAGTGGGATTCGAACCCAGGACCTTCAAACCACGAAGCGAGTTCTCCATTGCTATGCTATATTCCAATAGGGTTTACATCTGTCTAATGAATACATGAGCAAGCACAAAAATTATACTCCTTATACTTAGTGCATGATAAAAATTCCTTACTCCTGGTAACTAAAATCTTGTAAAGTCACTAGATTACCTTATAATCAAGGCCGTTGAGGCAAGTGAGGCAAATACTAGTACCTACCTCACTAAAAATTTGAGTTTTTTTTTTTTTTTTTTTTTTTTTTTTAAAGTATTACTTTGAACTTAAATAATTTGTGTCATGCACTTGATGAATACATTCAACATTATATCTATTTTTCGGAAATCTTGCATGAATACATAACTGTCATTTCGTCATAATGATGACTTGAGTGTGGGCCAATAGCAGCAATGCGAATTTTTGAGCTGTTGGTAAAAAATTGATTTGCTGTATGTTGGCTTCTTTCTGGGGTCAGGGGTGTATTTCTATTCAATTGGTGTATAATTTAACACAAGTTGTTTACAGGTGCATGACTAGAAAGAAGTGGGAATACAAAGCATTGTGAAACAATAAATATTCTTTCCACGACCACTTTGTTTTATTTAATCTTTCTGATCCTAATTGAAAGAAGAGTACCACAGGGGAGATAACTTTATGTGTCATATTCAAAATTCTTTTAAAACAAACAAAAGCTAAAAAAAAGTTTTGTACTCCCTTAAGCATTAAAGGACCAATTTCCATGCTAACAAAGGGTTTTCATAGTAAAAATGTGTCATCTCAAAATTTAAAGTTATGATTGCACAATGTATTCCTCTAGTGAATATTTGAGATGAGTACATCGAATTCCACCTACAATTTGTGTGCCATTACTCTTCTTCAAGACAATGGTTATATAAAAAAACTTAACTCTTTATCAGATATATCTCAGTTGTTACATGTATGTGTTCAAATTTGTTGCCATGGAATATGTTAATACATAAATACTTTCATTAGACCAAAATTACATTGTCCATTTGCATACAAGACAGCCAGTTTTTGACTTTTATACATATTCATTGTCACTTTTCTGAATTGCTGTAAACATTAATGATGGGACTCTGAACAACATGTTAAGTTTTTCAAAATTTAGGGCACGTTGACATGGTAACCATGTTACATTATTTGCCTTATATGAGTTAATGATTTCAAATTCTTTGATAACACATAGAGTATGTTGAAGAAATTCTGTGATTATGTATTCTCCTGCTCATATATGAAGGTCAAAGTAATTGCAGAGAATGAATCTTTCAAACACTCAATGAAATCAAGTGGTTGTTATGTTCTCAAAATTGTTTCCATGGGAAATTTATATAACAAAAATACTTTTATGACGTCCAAAATACATTTTTAATTTTGCTAAACTGCAATTTTAGGACTAAATTTGAAACATTTCTTACCACTGTACATGAATATCTGCCAAAATTAAGCTTTGCGGCCTTGTTGCTATGGGGAATTTGCTGTTGCCATGGAGATAAGTAACTGTACAATAGTCTTTAATTTGTTAAGAAGTCTGATATATGTTTTATCACTTTAAAATTTATTTCTAGTACTCTAATATAACAATTTCAACAATTTTTCTGTGTAACACTGCACAATTATTCACTATTTATCTATCAAAACATCCATTATTGTTGCTAGGCAACGGACACTAATTTTCAAAAACCCCACGTGTTTGAATTCGGATTTCATTAGAGGCATTCCTCTACTTTTATGTGATATAATGCAAAAGCTGAAATTTTTAGATGCAAATTTTAATTTGACCTTGAATATTGCCAAAATCAAGAAAAATGCTGAATCAGCAAAAATTGCCAAACATATATATCTTCCAATGTCTATTACAGAACTAACTTTAAATCTGATATCTTCATGTTGGGTTGTTAAAACACTTAAAATGTGTATCTTCTTTATGCTAGTGAAGAGGAATAATTTTATTCATATTTACATTTCATTTCAAGTCTTAAAAGATAAGTGACTTTTTGTCCTACCACATGGAAAAATTGGCCGGTTGCTAGGGAAATTTCTTTGGCCAGGTTTCCATAGTAACCATGAACTAAAACATTTTTTATTTTACATACATGGATCATAGTGCAAGAGAAATCTATGTGTGGAAAATCATCAAACTCTGAGAACTTTCATGTATCACCTTTTGTCTGATTTTTATATGGACTGGTACTTAATTCATTTTTAAAATAATAATAATGAAAGTAAAGTCTTATCTCAATTAATCATTTTACAATTAAATGGTGTGTACCTCATCTGTTTGCACAATAATTCATGTAAATGATCAATGTTGTCATTCCTATCTACATCTAATTTGCTCTCTTGTTTGCTTATGTAGTATATGCACCTTTCGATTTTCAGTCACCCTCTGCCGTGTGCTATCTAAGTTGTAGTAAAATCGTATGGTGAGCAGTTAGTAGTGCACAACTGCATGGATCATTAATCAGTCGCTTTTAGCATAGAAACACGGGGGGTTCTCGCAGTATCACTTTTCCGCGATTCGACACAGCTTTTCTGCGACAAGTTTTACTGCTTTTCCGCGATTATAATTTATAGCTTTTCCGTACCTCTTGACTTCCGCATGTTCCGTTAGCCAGATAAAACCTGTTGCCCCTTGCTTACCACAGGGAGGTTTTAATCGTGGCTTTGCAGATTTTATCAATGCTGCATCGGTATGACACATCCCCATTCCTTAAAACTTTTCTGATTGGAAATCCATCGTAGATTATACATTTTCCCCCTGATTCAATTTCCATATTGTTTACATCTAAAACCTATCACCGACCAATGTGAAATGAGAGATTCATTTAATTTTTAACACCATGTGAGTAAAATTGCGGAAAGGAAGTATAAAAAAGGAGAAAACACATAACATGTAGTAAATCTCGGAAAAGCAGTATAAAGTAGTCGCGGAAAACAACAAGGTTCCAAAAATAAAATAGCGGAAAAGCAGGCCAGCCGGGATTCTAGAGTGCTACACTTGGTAATGGATAATATCTTAGCATAATGAAGTACTCTCTCTCTCTCTCTCCGTGTTTTGTTTCCTTTAAATTCTCTTTTTTTAATTAAAGAAAGTCTGCAATATCATTGTGTTAAAATAAAAGAAATAAATCTAGGTTTTGCAAAAATAAAAAATCTTTTTATTCAATGTAAAGAATCTCTCTCTCTCTCTTTCTCTCTCTCTGCATGTTTTGTTTCCTAGCTTTCTCTTTTTTATAAAAGAAAGGCTGCATATATCATTGTTTTAAAAGAAAAAAAAACTAGTTATTGCAAAATTAATAAAAAAGAAATTTTTAATTCAATATAAAGAATTCAAAGTACAATTTTACATTAAGTCATCATACTGTCTACATGCAATGAGTGGCTCATTACCATACACCTGAGTACTGAAACAGCTGACTTTTCATCAGAAACACTCACAAAGAAGGTTTTACATGAAAGTTGAAAGAAATATATGGAGTGGCCATCACTGCACCCAACATAGCACTCACACAGGAGAAGTGAAAATAGATAAAGAAAGTAATCACATGTTTAGCAGTCTATTACATGTGCTTCAACCAACATAAGACTCGTACAGAAAATTGTACAATGTTTATGTGAAAATTAAAGAAAAAAAATTACATGTGAAGCTGCCCATCACCGCATCCAACACAAAACTCGCACAGTAAATCCAACATGAAAATTAAATTTAAAAAATATTTACATATGGAGCGACCAATTACCGCATCCGACATAACACTCACACAATAAATCAAACATGAAAATTGAATAAAAAAATTATTTACATAATTATGGAGCGGCCAATTGCCGCATCCGACATAACACTCACACAGTAAATCAAACATGAAAATTAAATAAAAAAATTCATTTACATATGGAGCGACCAATTACCGCATCCGACATAACACTCACACAATAAATCAAACATGAAAATTGAATAAAAAATTATTTACATGATTATGGAGTGGCCAATTGCCGCATCCGACATAACACTCACACAGTAAATCAAACATGAAAATTAAATAAAAAAAATTCAATTACATATGGAGCGGCCAATTACCGCATCCGACATAACACTCACACAGTAAATCAAACATGAAAATTAAATAAAAAAATATTTACACATGGAGCGGCCAATTGCCGCATCCGACATAACACTCACACAGCAAATCAAACATGAAAATTATATAAAAAAATATTTACACGTGGAGCGGCCAATTGCCGCATCCGACATAACACTCACACAGTAAATCAAACATGAAAATTGAATTTAAAAAATTATTTACATATTGAGGGGCCCACTGTCCCATCTGACAAAACACTAACACAGTAAATTTATACATGAAAATTGAAGAGAAAATATTATTTACACATAAAATTATATGATAAAGACTGTAAACAGCACATGTACCAAACACAATAAGTTCCCCAGTCTTTATTCTTCTGTTTCACTGTCTCCTTCATCCGAAGATTCACTTTCATCAACTGGAGTTGGAATGTTGTTTGCATCTTCAACAAAGTCACCCCAGTTTCGAACACCAAACCCAGTCTGGATATTGTGTCGGGCATTTCCTAGAAACCACAGAATGGCAGCAATGTGGGAGCACATTCCAACAACCCTTGCTCCAGCTCTGCATTTACAATAGCATGCAATAATATTTCCTTCATCATATTTGATCCATAATTGATACGATCTTGATGAGACATGCCGACTCTGTAGCCGAACCCTGACAAGACCTGGCTCCTCTTTGTGCACTTGTATATGACAGTCACCTTCCAAGTGCTCCTGTGCATAATTGGGTGAGAGTCGAAGCTGGTATGTCCCACAAGTTAGGTTCCGAAGTTGTTCTTCATCCAGATATGGAAAACCTAATACACAAATTCGAAACATCGTGGTTGATCTGCATATAAACTACATAATGGCATAAAATATCCCAAACCAATCTTCATTAGTAATAAATGTAACAATGTATATTTTTAAAATTCTCTAAATTTGCTAAATTTTTTTGAAAAGTATTGAAACAATAACAACTAGAGAACAGAATGCATTGTATAACATTAGTACATAGGATAAATACCTCTTAGATCTTCAACTGGTTCCCAGCATCCAGAGCGTCGATCTAAGTGTTGCTCTTCCACATGTTGTTGTAAGATATTAACTTGCTTGGATAGATGCAGCATTTTACATCCAAGAATTTCCTCTTCATCAGCTTTCCCATGAGAGAGGGGTTTGAGATATCTGTAACAGATATATAAAACATTGGAATACATTTGCATTCATATTTTAAGAAGTTATTATAATTCCATAAAAATATTTACATGTATATTCCTTACCTATTGTACAAAGAACATACAATCCTTATAAAATCTCCTATGTACGGAATCTGGCTTGTTGGCAAAACATGTCCTAGGTACTTCCACTGTTTGATCCTTGAGTTCGCAGATTCCACAACCCAACGAATCTAAAAATAAGAAGATTTTTTTTGTAAACCCAAAAATGCTAATTCTCATATACATACATCAAAGTAAACTTTCAATTAATTTGATAATTTCTCCCAACCCCCTTTTCAGTCTCTTTCTTCCTGACTACACCACACACACACACACACACACACACATACCTTTGTGACAAGACGACTTGTATTGGCACTCTCTGTGGACATCTGTTTCTCTCCTTTGGACATGAAACAAGGCATATGGGCTTGGATACCAAGTTCCTCCAGATAATCTATTGAGTCGCGGAACCCACGATCAACGATAAAAATATCTTCCTCTTGCATCCAGTTACGAATGTCCTCAACGTTGGACTTCATGATATGCTTGATGATACTGGCATCATTGTTTCGGGCAAGATATGGACCCATCACTGATATAAAGTGGCCAGTTGTTGACACAATGATCATGGGTTTTACTAAAGGGCGACCCTTATGTAAGCTGAAGGACTGTCTTTGGAAATGAAAATTTCAACTCTTGTTTATATAAATATATGTCCCATCCAAAACCAAAATTGCTTGATTTCCAGCTGGACTGTTTCCAAAAAGAGTTTGGGCAATCTGTCTTGTTTGATGCTATATGACATCAGAACGTGTAATGTGCTGGAATCCCAAATTCTCTAACACAAATCTTCCTGCAAGAGCTGATCGCACAGAACTTATACATCTTCTAATACTTGATTTTGATACATTGAAAAGTGTGGAAAGAACTCGATTGGATTCCCCTCCTCTGATTTTCATAAGGAATATAGCTAAACTTGTCCTCAGGGATCTTGTTGGAGTTAGCCGAACTTTTCCTACAGTATAATGTAACAAGTCTTTAAATGAGTCCTTGGAAATGCCCATAAGGTCCACATATTCAGCATCACTGAGACTTTCATCATTGTTGAAATTAAGTCTTGTTTTCTCTTGCCTCTGAATTTCTGACCTCAGAAACTTCACCAGTTGAGCTACTGTTGTTCTATTAACTGTTGTTGTTTCAGAAATGGGTTGAAGATCCCCAATGTTTCCCTGTAGGTGATTAGGACAACATCTAGCTCCAGCCGGGATAATGATTTCCTTAGAAATAAATATTTGATGCCTTATGTCAACAGGAACAACAATGCGTTTTGATCCAGGTCTCTTACATATACAGCAGGAAGATAGCCTCTCGCTGTGCTGGGAAATGGTAGCTGTACTGAAGGAGGACTAGATGGTTGAGATGTAGATGTCAGAAGTTTGTTTTTTTCCTTTCTTAGATCCCTGCACATTAGACTTGCATATATGGCGGCACTTGTTGCACAGAAAATCTTCCTCACTAGGTGTTCTTCCAGATAATCTGGTAACCACAGATCTGTGACTCTTGGAAATAGCATATCTGTCTGTCTGTTTTGTTCTCCGAGGACAGAGGAAGCACTTATAAGACTTTTTTCCTGGCATCTATGAATCAATGATAAAGAAAAAAAAAATAAATCTATTTAATGATGGGAGATTTTTGTTTGTTTGTATGTTCAGTGTGTAATAAATTGATTAATATGACAAACACAATATTAATAGGGTTCATTCTCAATTTCAAAATCATCTTTCCTTTCCTACCCTTAAATATGTTAAACAAGAGGCCCATGGGCATATTTAATTCCTTAGTTTGGCCCAACCTAAAACCCTAGAGATAAGGTTAGTGGGCCAACCCTCTCCCTAGGGGCAATAATTTGAGGAAACTTTAACCTGCAATTATTGATGCTGTTGGCATAATACTAATCATGGCCAGCTGTCCCTCAGAAGATTTTTTAACAGATATTTCTTATATTTTAATTCATATATATGAACTTTTGATCTCCTATTGTGGCACCACCCTACCCCTGGGGACTATGATCTGAACAAACCTAAATCTGCACTACATTAGGAATTAATTTAGCTTGTATTTTGATATGACTAATCATGGTCCTGCTCAGTAAAAAATTTAAAAAGAGTTTTTTTTAAAAGTTGTATCCTTTATGTAAAATGTTCATCCCCTGGTGTAGAATTTCCTATCACAATTTAAGGGCCATGATTTTGATTTGAACAAACTTGAATTCACATTTTATCAGGAAGCTCGATCTCACATAGGTTTCATCTTTTCTGGTCCAGTAGTTCTTGAGAAGAAGATTTTTTACCCTATCCTATTTTTGCTTTTTTTTTATTATCTCCACTTGGAACGGGGTGTGGCCTTTCATTAGAAGAAACTTGAATCTCCCTCACCCAAGGATATTTAATGTGCTGTTTGGTTGAAATTAATTAGCTCATTCTTCAAGAGAAGATGAAAATGTGGAAAATTTACAATAACAATAACACCAACGATAACGACAGACAATGGACAATTTTGATCAGAATTTGAGCTTTAGAATGAGCTTCAGTTCATATGAGCTAATAAATGGGCAGATAAACTATCACCAAAGTTAAATAATGAATTAATTAAATATGTACAAATAACCAAAGAAATTAATTGATTATACAGTGTATTTTACCTTTTAATTAAATTCAATCAGCATAAAGGATTATCTGTTGATATAATCTTGTTCAATTCCAAAGATCCATCAAAAAGGAAGCCCACACTATAGTCTAGTCATGTTCAGTTTCACCTGCAGGACATGTAATGCAAATAAATTGTTGACCTAACATCAATAATGAAAAACAACTTATTATATTATCAAATGTTGAATAGTATTTTCTTTCTAAATTAGTTTTCTTTTGATCATTAATCATTATTAATTGTAAAATTTAAAGTAAGACATACAATTAAAACCATTCTATATTGCCTAAAAGGGGGGGGGGCAGGACTTTTGAAAATAATGTCTTTGAGATATTTCCCGAAGTTTTGAAAGTGACATATATCAGCAGATAAATATATAAATCAATTTATATTATTTTAGTTTTTCTGCTCTTAATTTTTAGAGAAAAAGTTGAATAAAGTCCTCCATCTATGAGAGTGACTTCCCTTGCAAGAAAACAAAAAAGTGTTAAAGTCCACAATTTACACTATTTACATACATGTTCTAACTTTATTTTTTAACAATATATTTAAAAACCTGAAATTAAACAACAAAATGCTTATTTCTGCCCAAAATTTATTTTCTTACTATGTTTGTAATCATTGCACAATGTAAAACACATAATTATATAATATTCTAATTTTTCTAATCCCGATTCGCGGACAATGTTAATAAAGCTCGCTGTGCAATGTAAACTAGAATCTACGTAGAATGAATATCAGTATAGGTTAACTCTAGGGTAAATATTGGTTGTCTCAAATTTGGAAACATATGTATAAGTTGTAGAAATATCTTATATCGTGTATACAGTTTTTTTTTTTGGATCAGATATGCTCATCAGCGGATTAAGATAGCTCTGATATATGTATTGTGGTTAAAATTAATGTAAAAATCTTTAAATCTATGTATCAAATGGTAATAATGTGCTAAACTTAATGTTTTACAAATACTTACAGCCTTAGTTTACGAAATGACACCAAGGAAACATCTATAATAGGCAGAGACATTAACTGTGTATTTCACCCAGTTCATAAACCGAACAGACGGCAGTTTCTCTTCTTCCCGCAAAATGCCAAACGGTATTATTTCGATAACAGCGCAAACGTCGCTGATGATTTTTCGCCGGAAAAGTTTTTGGGGCGATTTCATGTTTTATTTAAACCTTAGAAACCGATCAGCGAGGAATGCGCTATATTAGAAATATCGTCTCAAAATTCAAAAGGGGGGCGAAATTCCGGAAAAAATCAAATACATGCATAGGTTTGACTTTTATTGTGCATTGCCAGTATCCTGTTTGATCAAAATTGTGTAACATGCGATTAGAGTAGGTGTTCAAGGTATCACACCGGTAATTGTTTTCACTATGTAATTCTATATAGAATAAAAAATCATTAAAAATCAGGTATTCGAATTCATGAAAAAATATTTAGCAGGAAGTGTTAAACGTTACTAGTCACATCAGCTGACACCAAAAAATAGGGTACCTACACGGCATTTTCTGATTTTTTCCACCCGCAAACAGGAATACCCTCAAAACCACGTGTATTCAATGTGTTTATAAACATCCTGTGTGCACCCCAGGAAGTGGCCTCCTATGCCCCGAAAGAAATAGTTCCTGTCAAAAGCCTTTAATATTTTACAATGTACATAAAATATCCTAAGCACAGATACCAAAAATTCAAAAATAGAATAAGGGAAATTAAAAAATTTCTCACAATAAAAAAAATATTTCTTTATTATGTATGGAACTACAATTGACTAAGTTCATTTTGATTGGTCAATAACCGGTGTGATACCTTAAAGATGAAAAGGAATTGCAGACAAATTCAATTAAGGACACTTGATTTTTCACCAAGCAGCTAGGCCGTATTTGGTAGAAAGTGAATTGAGTTCTTTAAACTCAACTGAGGCTATCACTCATGAGTTTCTTATCAGTAATTAGAAATAAATAAGCTATCGAATTCTCAGGGGAAATCACCCTTAAGAATCTAAAAATAAAATTTCTCTGAGGAAAATCACTCTTGAGAAATACCCTAAGTCTTCATACAACAGTAATTAAATTAATTATCAATTACAATGATCACTCATCAAGTTATGTTTTCAACAAAGACTTTTCTAAAAAATAATTTCTATTACAAATAATTAAAAAGAGCCTAATTTAGAATCAGATGAACCAGACTTCCAATAAAGTTAAAATTAATTAACTCAATAAAATTCTACCAAATCTAGTTTGCTATCAAATCTCAACTGATCAAAGTCGCAAACGAATCCCTAAAATTAGCCATATAAATTACCAAAATATTTGCTACTTCTCATAAATCAATAAAACAACTTTCCATAAATAAAATTCAATAAGATTCCTTTCAAAAATTAAGATGTAGCCTAAACAATAACAAAATAAAATATAAATGACTTGCGTTGCCTCAAGAATGAGAGAGAACCAAAAAAACTTCGAATTACAGAATTTACCAAGCTTTTATACAATGAAAAACAGAATTCTATACATTGCAGGAGCAAAACATAGAAAAATACAAAAAAAAAAACAAAAAAAACACAGAATCTGTATTATCACTTGACATTAACAGAAAATATAACAGAAAATCTCAATACAGAATTTTCTTAGTAAAATGTCGTCGATTCTCGTCTATAAAATTATAAAACAAACCGTAATATTTACATTGTAAACATTTCTTATGTTTTCAAATATCTCGTATACATTCAGTCAATATCGAAAGAACATGCCATTCATATTTCCCGCAGTAACAGAAAAATCGATAATCTAACATTCGGAATGCTCGGCATCGAGAGGGAGAGGCTTCAGGTAGAGCGTCGGCGCTTGGAGATGGAGGAGCGGGCCAGGGGTTTTCCGTAGGTGTTGTACAACCATTCTTTAAATAAGAGGCCCAAGAGCCTTAACGGTCACCTGAGTACAATACAACAATTTAGAGGACCCATAAACTGATAAATGAAGCTTTGATGCCCAAAAGCAAGAGAAATAGTATGATTAACATCAACAAATTAATTGGTCTAGTATCTAACTGTCCCCAGTTTATCACTATTACCATGCAGACTATTAACACAGGGTCTATTTTTTAACCCCATATTATTACTTCTTTGAAGAATATTTAAAAAGATAAGTTATTTTTGTCTCATTTTTATTCATCTATTATTTTCAAGTGTACCTGATCATTAAACTATGAAAATACTTTTTGTATTATACAATAAATATTCTTGCATAATTCTCGTATTCTATTCACAGGTACTTGTGGACAGGACCTCCTCCCCCCCCCCCCCCAAAAAAAAAATTCAACCCCGAGGTTTGTTGGACATTTCCACAAATTATATTTATTACACTTATTCATCATGTGCACCATTACGAAAAAATCGTGAAAACCCCAAAATAATCGTTCCACACAAAAAATACCCCACTATACATTATAAGAGAGAAAGGTATGCCACTCCGGTTTGTTTACGTTGTACCCCCACTAGTCTTTCTGGTGTAACGGGAACCAGTTTGTCTATGGCCGCAAAGTGTACTCAATCTGCCCCAAAGTATATATGAATGGCAAAAATTATCTTTAAACTTTAAGAAATAATACTAAGGAACAGACTAAGCCCACTAACTATGTAAAGGTACAATAACTGGTCCTGTTTTATTCAACCCAGGTTCTGAGATTCCTAGATTATGATCAACACCTTGAAATAAGAAGAAAGTTTGAATTTTAACAATTAGTTTATTATGGTGATAATTCTGAATAATTTGTAGTTGACAACAAATAACAAATAAGTTTCCAAAATAATATCAAAATGTAAACCAAAAAAAAAATTGAGGTAGAAAAATAAATTAATAACTGAATAAATAATAACAAAGTAAATATAGTTTGATAACAAAACTATAATGGGAGAAAATGAAAAATGAGTGTGATGCCCTAAGAAAAATCTATCAAAATAGATGGGAGTGAGCTTCCATAAACCTTAAGAGATTTTATGATTCCATACAACACCCTAAAAATAAGAGTGGAACACTATGCAAGTAGACTGAAAAATTTCCTAAAGCCCTATTTATTACACAAGGGACAAGGCAATTTATTTATTATAAATAACACTATAAAGGCCTAGGGATATCTAATTCATCCTTGAACCAAAGTGACTCTAGCTAAGGACTTAGTTACATTTTACAGAATTTAGATCGTGTCCTAAACAAAAAAAAATGAGACTGCACGAGCAGTCCGGGATTAAACCCTAAGAGAGAAGAAGAGAAAGCTTGAACCTTTGGGTTCTTTAGCCTAGAGTGACTTGAAAATGCCGCTGTCACCGTTTATATATAAACTCTGACCAATAAAAATCATTCTAACTAACTAGCTTTGAAATAGTAATGTGAATATCTAAAATGACTTCTGATATGTTCAAAGTACTATCTGACAACCAATGAAAATTCAGGAAACAAAATAAGTTCGGAATGACAGCCAATATGGAGGTAAATTTGACTTGAGCACATGTGAAAACAAATAAAGTTACAAAGTTACAAATACGGGACTTTTAACATCAGGGATGCCTATCGGAAAATGTATAAAGGTAATTTAAGGCACTAAATATGCTAATAAAGACAAATTAAATGTTCAATAAAAACCAAAACCGTCACACTGGGTTTAAAAACATGTATTTATTTTATTTTAATCTAAAATGTCGGTTCACACTGTCTTTACATATATTTCTGTCTTAGATCATGCTATCGGATTGACTATGCATCTCGTAAGAATCCCGCAATTAATCCTTAAACAGCATTGTTGTCGGCGCGTTCAAAATTCCTTAAGTAAACGCAACGGAAGTGCATAGAGAATATATTACCTATTATGATAACACCCGAGAGAGATTATTACGTCAGGCCAAAACTCTCTCGGACGTTATCGTAATAAGTGATATATTCTTGGTGTACTTCCGTTGCGTTTACCTAAGGAATTTTCAACGCACTGACTACAATGCTGTTTAGGGATTAATTGTGGGATTCTTACGAGATGCAGAGTCATGTTTTTAAACCCAGAAAGACTAGTGGGTATACAACGTAAACAAACCGGAGTGGCATACCTTTCTCTCTTATAATGTATAGTGGGGTATTTTTGTGTAGAACGAATATTTTGGGGTTTTCACGATTTTTTGTATGGTACACATGATGAATAAGTGTAATAAATTTAATTTGAGAAAAAAAATGTCCAACAAACCTCGGGGTTGAATTGCGGAGGGGGGGGGGGGTGTTCCTGTCCACAAGTACCTGTGATTCCATTGACCTTTCAAATACATTGTTAACAGTGGTTAATAATTAAAGGTGAATGGCAAAGGGGAATAACTTTGCTCAGCAGAATACATATATATTATTATAACAGTAACTTGATCCGAAGAGTCGTATCACGTCGAGTTGACAGGCGCGGATCATCAGATCAAACGAGACGCGAAGCGTCGAGTTTGATCTGATGATCCGGGCCTGTCAACGAGACGTGATACGACTCTTCGGATCAAGTTACTGTTATAATGATAAATTTATTATATACCCCCTTACAACTAACAAGATATAGTTTTAAAAAACTTTTGAGATCAATTATTTAACATTTTTCCATTAAACAAAGCATTGTGTCAAGGGACTTTTTGATGCGCAAGAAAAATAACGTCATGTTTCTGTGTACTACGTCATCAATTTCAGAGAGGGGTGATATGGATTCAGAAAACCACAGTGTGGTGATCCGGAAAGTCGGATCACACCGTCACGTGATTGCACAAAATCTACAGTAAAATTGAGTGATACACTGTTGGGTATATAATAAAAGATAATAGAGCCCTGGCCAGGTCCAGAACACTTGACTAAATGGTCCAGGTGTTCAAAATTCTTGTAAAAATACCTTTGCATATTAAAAATTTTACTCTGTTTGCCTTGAATATGCCCAGAAACATAGAATATTTTCAAAGAAATGCATTTTTACTATATTATTAAATAAATGAAACCCCACCCTTACACCAGAACATCTGACCCAGGGGCCATGAACTCACAATTCTGGAAGAAGCATCCTTGCTCATCATAACTTTACACTTGTCAGTGATTTTTTTGGGGGTCAAAATGCCACCGATATTCGGCTGTTTCCCCTCACAAAAATTAGCTATTTTTTTCCCAATTATTAGTATATTTTTCCCAATTTCAAACATACCAAAATTATTTTTTTTTAAATATTGAACAAAGTCGCTAAACTTGCTGACAAAGTAAATACGTTTTTATTCTCCATATGGATAATTATGCAGCAGATTTTTAATGATTGTGTAAAACAATGCAGATATCCATATAAGCAGATAAGTAGCTTTTAATATTCTCAATGAATTGGTAAATAGTTCCAGATACAAGTCATGTTGCATGTTGACATAATAATTTTGGAAGGTCCTAGAGGGTCAGGCTATTAACAGGAAATGTACAGCACATAGGGTTTCACTAAAATCAGGAAAAAACAAACAGTAAAGACTGTAAAATTGATTATCAATATAAGACAGTTTACTAGATTATGAGTCTAAATGCTGGTTTTTTTTTTCAATGAAATCAGACAAAGCAATTCCAAGAAAATAGAAGCTACAAGATGTGACTAATATAAGCCATGTTCACATTCAATAAAATATTGATGTTAATTTTTTAAATGATTATTCTATGAATTTAAATCAAATTCAAAGTTAAAATCAAACAAAATCTGTTGTTGTTACTTAGTTTGATTATTTTATGTATTTTTTAAGCATTCTAATTTACTACAAATGATTTTTCCCGATTTGAGGAAAATGTCGCTAATTTTTCCCAATTCAAAAGGAGGGGGTGGTGGTTTAAAAAACAAAAAAAAAAATCACTGCTTGTTTCCTTGCTTTATAACCAGTAGTAGAAAAAATATTTTGAAAGAAATTATGCATTTTCACTATATAATCAATAGAGTCACCCCCCCCCCCCTTCACCAAAACCCCTGACCCAGGGACTATAAATTTCACAATTTTGGAAGAGGCATTCCTCCTTATCATAACCATACACATCCTTTATTTGAATAATACCCAGGAGCAGAGAAGAAGATTTTGAAAGAATTTATCCATTTTCCCTATATAATCAATAGTCGCCCGCGTGGCGCAGTGGTTAGAGCGTCTGTTCTAGAGTCGCGAAGTAAGGAGTTGATCCTTACGTCGCGGGTTCGAATCCCACTGTGGGACGTGGAGACCGGTCCTTCGGATGAGACCGTATAAACCAAGGTCCCGTGTCGCAGTAGGTGCTGGCACGAAAAAGACCCCTCACTGCTCAATGGCCGTAAGTGCCGAGTATAGGACAAAATTTGCAGCTCTCCACCGGCAAGTGGTGGCGTCTCCATATGAGTGAAAAATTCTCGAGAGGGACATTAAACACCATACAAACAAAAAACAAACAAAATATATAATCAATAGTGCCCCGCCCTAGCACCTGAACCCTTGACCCAGGGGCCATGAAATTCACAATTTTGGAAGATACAACCAAGCTCATCATAACTATGTACTTAGTTTATTTAATATCCTGGAGCAGAGAGGAAATTTTTCAAAGAATAAATGCAATTTTACTGTATAATCAATAGATCCCCGCCCTAACACCTGAACCCCTGACCCAGGGGCCATAAAATTCAAAATATCTGAAAAGGCAGCCATGCTCATCATAATTATGTTCTTAGTTTATTTAATAGCTAAAAGCAGAGAAGAAGATTTTTAAAGAATTTATGCATTTTCCCTATATAATCAGTAGAGCCCCGGCTTAACACCAGCACCTCTGACTCAGGGGCAATGAAATTCACAATTTTGGAAGAGGCACTCTTGTTCATCATAACTATGTTCTTTGTTACTTTATTTAATACCCAGGAGCAGAGAAGAAGATTTTCAAAGAATTATAATGCATTTTCACTATATAATCAATAGAGCCCCGCCCTAACACCAGAACCCCTGACCCTGGGGCCATGAATTTCACAATTTTGGTAGAGGGCTCAATGCTTATTACAACCATGCCAACAGTTTGGCTGCTTGATGTCCAGGAGTAAAGAAGAAGATTTTAAAGATTGCATTAATTTTAGTGGGTTTAGCCCCACCCCTCAGGCCCCAGGGGAACAGGGACCATGAAATTCCCAATTTTTGTTCCCCTTTACCCATAGATGCTATATGCCAAATTTGGTTGAAATTGGTTAAGCGGTTTTAGAGAAGAAGCTAAAAATGTTCAAATGTAACGCAGCTGAGTGACTCAGGTGACCTAAAAAGAGAAAACACACACACACACATTTAATTATTAACATTCTCTCTCAGAAGAAAATGTACGACAATTAACTAACAATAATCATGAAAGTAATATAATCGGTGAAAAGTTATCATTATCAATCGAAGAATGGCCTAAATATTTTCGTGAAAAAGACTGAGGAGGCAGCTACTGTAGGAATATAGTTTGCATTTCTGGGGGGAAACGAGATTTTCTTAAAATCATTTTACTTTCATTGTTTTCTTTCACTTATTACATACACAGGTACACATAATTATTTTAAACATTTGTTGTAATAATGTATCTGCTGATCATGAATGGAACTATATTTTTTTAGAGCAATTGTGTGAAGTACCTGACTTCAGTATTTATATCTTGAAGAGATAGTATGCACTGATCGAATATCCGGCGTTTCATGAGAGGGGTGCTTAGCTTAGATTAAATACTTAATACCCCCATTCCCGGTCTTACAGATCTGGCGTAATATGTAATCTTTAAAAGAGATGTCTTTTCTTTCAAGGAAAACAACACTGGTAAAACGACATAATTATATAAAATCTGAACACGAGCAAAACAGTATATTTGTGATTTAAATGGATGTCCCCATTTAAAAGTCAAGGCTACATACTTTAAAATCAATAGATACCTTGATCAGGACGTGCTTCTTTCATTCGCTATTACAGTTTTAGCAATTTGACCACAAAGTGAAATTATAATAAAAAAATTACATGTTTAATGTAATGAATTCTTTTGGATTTTGTACGGCTGAGATGAAAGAACAAATTGTAAAATTAACAAAAAAATTTATTTAAGAAAATAAACAAAATAATAATAATAATATTCTCTCTCCCTCCGGTCCTTTCTCACGACACACAAACTAGAAATGATATGAGAACAGTTATTAAATTTACAAATATCTGATACAAAATTTACTTTTAAATCACAATTCTTTTGTCACAAATAGCGTATGAGATACAATGATTCAAAATAATAGTTTTTTATTAGAAATTAGAAAAAGTTCAACTTCAATAAATAATAAACAGTTTTTAAAAATTCCTATTTTAGATTTTATTCACATACAAAATTTATTCACTAAATTCACTACTCGACACTAGTCACACAGGAAGGGTTTCCGCCACCACGTGCTGATCCGCTCCCTGATAACCACACATGACTTCGAAGGATTCACAACTCTAGCTGGAGGCCCGGACTCTCTGCCCAGCAGGCACGCGACGTTGTTTCAACGTTGAAAGTAGGTGGAATATAAGTTGCAACGTTGAGCAACTATAGTTCAACGTTGTTTCAAAGTGGGGTTTCAACGTTGAATTTTCAACCTTTTTACAACGTTGAAACAACGTTCAAGATGCAACATATTTACAACGTTGAATGTTTGTCGATATTTCAACGTTGAAAGACCGTTAAAGATTCAACATATTTTCAAATCTTTTAACAACGTTGAAGATTCAGCTCATTTTCAACGTTGAATGTTTGGTGTTATTTCAATGTTGAAACAACGTTGAAGGTGCAGCATATTTTCAACGTTGAATGTTCATCTATATTTCAACGTTGAAGATTCAACATATTTTTAACGTTAATTATTTGCTGTTCTTTAAAGGTGGAGGCAATGTTAAAAATGCAGCATATTTTCAATTTTGAATGTTCATTGATATTTCAACGTTGAAACAACGTTGAGGATGCAACATTTTTTCAACGCTGAAAACGTGAGGAAAAATTAATGTTGAAACATTAATGAGCACTTTATTTTTCAAGGGCAAAATAGTAAGGGTTATTGAACGCTAAATCAATGTAATTTTTGCTATATATATGCATTGTAAGAAAATGTCATGATTATTCACAATAAATGAAATGCATTATGAATTAATTTATTTGTTATGGAATTTTTTTGTTGGGCAGCGATACAGAGTAAGTTGTTTGCAGCTTATCTAGGTCAACATTAATTCAACTGATGGACAAAAAATGCGCGTCTTCTTGCTGTTCATATATAATGTACAAGCCATGCATGGATTATCAACTTCTGCTCAGTAAGTATAATTTCCTTTTCATGGATTTAGAAGAAATTTTAGATTTTCTAGTACCCACACATCATTTTTTTTTCTTCTTTTGAAAGCATATTTCTAATCTGCGTGCAAATCTTTAATACTTTGCAATTACCAATGCTTTTATCCTTACAACTTATTTTGAATGGAGACAATAACCTTACTTACAACCAAAATATTGCAGTATTTAAACTTGTTCATGAGTTTATTACTTCTACGAAGACATTTGCATGATATTGTTTCCCTTCTTTTTTATTTTAAATTTCCAAACCACAGAACCAACATCTATCGTTTTCTTATTATAACTTTCACATTTATAACTGTATTATTTTTATTAGTCATATATGTTAAACTGCAAACATATATTGTATCATCAGTTCACTTATAATTAATTTTCTACTATAGGCAGTGCCTGCTGTCCAATCCTATTATGATTATGCATAATAAAATATTGTTTAAATTAATCTGCGTGAAAAGCACATCCTTAGTTCGTGTATTTATGTGTTTTGTTGATATTGATTTGCACATAAAATTATAAATAATATACAATTTAATTGCAGTTGGCCGTATTGTTCCATCAACCACTGGATTTTGAGACGTTGATGCCATGATTGTATCAGATCCTTCGCCTGTGAAAATTACAAAGGAATGCAGAATTTTGTATGTACACCTCCATATTTTTTTTTTTTACCTTTTTTAGGTCACCTGAGTCACTCAGGTGACCTTTTGCTATCCTTTTTTGTCCGGCGACGTGCGTTAACATTTGAACTTTTTTAGCTTCTTCTTTGAAACCGCTCAACTAATTTCTACCAAATTTGGCATATAGCATCTATGGGTGAAGAGGGGAACAAAAATTGTGAATTTCATGGTCCCTGCCCCCCCCCCCCCCTTGGGCCTGAGGGGTGGGGCTAAAACCACCAAAATTAATGCAATCTGTAAAAATCTTCTTCTTTACTCCTGGACACCAAGCAGTCAAACTATTGGCATGATTGTAATAAGCAATTAACCCTCTGCCAAAATTGTGAAATTCATGGCCCCAGGGTCAGGGGTTCTGGTGCTATGGCGGGGCTATATAGATCATATAATGAAAGTGCATTATTTCTTTGAAAATCTTCTTCTCTGCTCCTGGGTATCAAATCAACTAACTAAGTACATAGTTATGAAGAGCAAGAGTGCCTCTTCCAAAATTGTGAATTTCATGGCCCCAGGGTCAGGGGTTCTGGTGTTAGGGTGGGGCTCTATATATTATATAGTGAAAATGCATTAATTCTTTGAAAATCTTCTTCTCTGCTCCTGGGTATTAAGTAAACTAACTAAGAACATAGATATAATGAGCATGGCTGCCTTTTCAGAAATTGTGAATTTCATGGCCCCAGGGTCAGGGGTTCAGGTGTTAGGGCTGGGCTCTATTGATTATTTGCATTAATTCTTTGAAAATCTTCTTCTCTGCTCCTGGGTATTAAATAAACTAACTTAGTGCATAGTTATGGTGAGCATGGTTGCCTCTTCCAAAATTGTGAATTTCATGGCCCCTGGGTCAGGGGTTCTGGTGTCAGGGTGGAGCTCAATTGATATATTTATTGAAAATGAAATATTTCTTTGAAAATCTTCTCTCTCCTGGATATTTAATAAACTAAGTACACAGCTACGATGAGCATGGCTGCCTCCTCAGAAATTGTGAATTTCGTGGCCCCTGGGTGAAGGGTTCTGGTGTTAGGGCGGGGCTCTACTGATTATACAGGGAAAATGCATGAATTCTTTCAAAATCTTCTTCTCTGCTCCTGTGTATTATTCAAACAAAGGAAGTGCATGACTATGATACGGAAGAATGCCTCTTCCAAATTTGTGAAATTCATAGCCCCTGGGTCAGGGGTTCTGGTGAAGGGGGGGGGGGGCTCTATTGATTTTATAGTGAAAATGCATAATTTCTTTAAAAATATTTTTTCTTCTACTGGTAATAAAGCAAAGAAATAAGTGTATAGTTATGACGATCAAAGTGCGTCTTCCAGAATTGTGAGTTCATGGCCCCTGGGTAAGACGTTCTGGTATAAGGGGGGGGGGGCTTTATTTATTTAATAATATAGTGAACATGCCTTTCTTTGAAAATCTTCTATGCTTCTGGGCATATTCGAGGCAAACAGAGTAAAAGTTTTAAAATGCAAGGGTATTTTTACCACAATTTTGAACAGCTGGATTATTTAGTCAAGTGTTTTGGTCCTGGCCAGGGCTCTATGAACTTGTATTCTGCTGAGCAAAGTTATTCCCCTTTGTCATTCACTTTGATAATTAATCACTGTAAATAATGTATTTGAAAGGTTAATAGAATAAGAGAATTATGCAAGATTATTTCTTGTATAATACAAAAAGTACTTTCATAGTTTTAATGATCAGGTAGACTTGAAAATAATAGATGAATAAACGTGAGGCAAAAATAACTTATCTTTTTTAATGTTCTTCAATTAGGCCAAGAGAGACCAAAATGAGAAGTAGTAATATGGGGTTAAAAACAGACATTTTGTTAATAGTCTGCATGGTAATAGTGATAAATTGGGGACAGATAGATTCTATACTAATTATTTGTTGATGCTTATCATACTATTTTTCTTGCTTTTGGGCAACAAAGCTTCATTTATCAGTTTATGGATCCTAGTGATGGGACATCGGTTAATTTTCATAATCGATCATCGGTTGGAATCGGTTACTGCTACCGATGCGATTTTACCGATTATAATCGGATTTCATAGTTTTGTATACAAAAAGCAAACTATTACAATTATTCCATACTATTTCTTTAACGTGAATATATAAAATATATAATATATTATTTTCTTTGTTGTTTTGCTTCTTTTACACTTTCTAGGCCCCCCAAAAAATATGTTTGTTTGTTTCCTGTACTATTCCCAAAAAATCAAGGGTCGGTAGGTCGGGATTTTTTTTTTTGCTTATGAATAATGGGGTCGATCATCCTAGGACTGAATTATCCAGGTGTTATATTTACAGTGGACACCCAACATAGCTGCCTAGCGGCAGAAAACGAACTTCAAAAAGTTGTGGGGAAAATTGATTATTCTTTAGATTTAAGGTAAATGTTGACTAAGTTGCATATTTTATATCTCAAATAAAAGATACAATTAATATTTTTGAATAAAAAGAATCAGCTGATTGATCAAACCAAAGAGCAAACACAGATTTGGGAGAGAGAAAAAATCCACCAGGGGGTAAGTTGAAAGGGCCGGTCTGGTTACAGGAAACAAACATAATTTTTTTTAGGTCCTATATATGCACCTTTCGGTTCTTAATCACCTCTGCTTCGTGCTAGTTGGCTAGTATCAGATGCAGACGCCATTTTCTTTCATTAAGAAGAAATAAAAATTTTAAACCAGAAATGGATAATTCCGGAATGTATTGTATTAGAAGTATGTTTCCAATTATCGATTATGAAAAATTATAATCGATCATCGGAATCGGTAGCATTTTTTCGTCGACAATCGATGTTTTCTGATTATCGGTACAACACTATTGGATCCTCTAAATTGTTGTATTGTACTCAGGTAACCGTTAAGGCCCTTTGACCTCTTGCCTTCAGTAACAATTATTATACCCCACGCAACTAGTTGCGGGGGGTATAATGTTTTTGACCCGTCGTCAGTCATCAGTCAGTCCTGTTCTTTTTTGTCAGCGCAACTCCTCCTAAACCGCTGCACAGAATTTCGTCAAACTTTGCAGATATTTAGGACACAATGTGTAGATGTGAATACTACCAGGAAATTCCGATTCCTTTATTTTTTCTGGGAATTTCGGCACTTTTCAACTTAGATATTTGGCCATATCTTGAATATAGAGATGAACAGTTTGTCAGCGCAACTCCTCCTAAACTGCTGCATAGAATTTCATTAAACTTTGCATATATTTAGGACACAATGTGTAGATGTGCATATTACCAGGAAATTCCGATTCCTTTATTTTTTCTGGGAATTTCGGCACTTTTCAACTTAGATATTTGGCCATATCTTGAATATAGAGATGAACAGTTTGTCAGCACAACTCCTTTTAAACCGCTGCACAGAATTTCGTCAACTTTTGCAAATATTTAGGACACAATGTGTAGATGTGCATATTACCAGGAAATTCCGATTCCTTTATTTTTCTGGGAATTTCGGCACTTTCAACTTAGATTTTTGGCCATATCTTGAATAAAGAGATGAACAGTTTGTCAGCGCAAATCCTTTTAAACCGCTGCACAGAATTTCATCAAACTTTGCAGATATTTAGGACACAGTGTGTAGAAGTGCATATTACCAGGAAATTCCGATTCAATTATTTTTGCCCTAAGAGTTTTGTATTATTGAAGAAACTTTCCAGCTAGGTAATAAGGAAATCCACACTGGAATCAGCCTTTGTAATGACATTTTATGTGAAATATTTTATGACCTTAAAAGACCCCTATTGATTTTGAGATCAAAATATTAATGATTTAACACACACATAAAATCTTGAATCTTGGATAGTTCTCAACCCCCCATCCCTCAACCAAATTGGTGCTTTGCCTTAAATAATTTCATAAGTACAGTATATAAACATTCATATGACTACATCATAATTTTGTTTCCATCAATTATTTAAATGTGTAAGTTGTGTTGGACATGGACTTACACTCATTAACAAATTGAAATCACTGAGGAATTTAAATAACAGTTTGTCAGCATAACTCCTGCACTGAATTTCCTGAAACTTTGTAGGTATTTCAGACATAATGTGTAGATTTGTATATTACCAAGAAATTTTGATTCCATTATTTATCTAGAAACTCCAGCCCAATTAAATTTGTACCATACAAAGATTTGAATGTCCTTATATCCAAGAAGTTTTGATGTGATGATTTTTTGCAAGTAATGCCCCTTTTTGAATTATACTGTGTATTTAAAATGCACTGTGCTATTCAGTACATGTTGCATTGTCGAGTTTTGGGGGAGCGTGGGGTATGTGAGCTTGCTCACTTTTTCTTTCATTTATAATCATACTGTTATGAATTTTAACACAAGGACAAATATAATTGTTTTCATTAATTCCAAATATAAGAACATATACTTTTGTCTGCTTTTTTTTCATTATTCATGTATGTTTTTATCATTTGAAATAACAGGTTATCAAATAAATGTCTTTCACATCATTATCTCTTATGTTAAAAGGCTTTGCATTAGAGGATGGAGCTTCCTGTTCATTCCTTTCCGACCGAAGAGTCATTTTGTGGGACTTACATATAACTATGCGCGTGATTTAAACTTAGTTTTAGACAGATACGTGATATGATGAACCTGGATATGATTACTGTGCCTCCTATTTACTAGGAAACTAAATTTTGTTAAACATACAGTGATTTTTGAGATTCGGTGATTGGATCCTGGATTTATGTGTGGTTTTAAAATAAAATTTAAAATAAATTCACTCAGAATCTTAATACTGAATTACAACTTACATATTTCGCAACTTGAATAAAAACTTTTTAGGTCACCTGAGTCACTCAGGTGACCTATTGCTATCTGTTTTCGTCCGTCGTCGTCAGTCGTGCGTCGTGTGTTAACATGTGAACATTTTCAGCTTCTTCTCTGAAACCGCTGAACCAATTTCATCCAATTTTAACTTATGGCATCTATGTATAAAGGGGAACAAACTTTGTGAATTTCATGGTCCCTGCCTCCTGGGGCCTGAGGGGTGGGGCCAAAACCACTAAAATTAATGTAATCTTTAAAAATCTTCTTCTTTACTCCTGGACATCAAGCAGTCAAACTGTTGGCATGATTGTAATAAACACTGAGCCCTCTACCAAAATTGTGAAATTCATGGCCCCAGGGTCAGGGGTTCTGGTGCTAGGTTGGGGCTATATAGATCATATACTGAAAGTGTATTATTTCTTTGAAAATCTTCTCTTCTCCTGGGTATTCTGTAAACAAATTAAATACATAGTTATGACAAACAAGAGTGACTCTACCAAAATTGTGAAATTCATAGCTCCCGGGTCAGGGGTTCTGGTGCTAGGGCGGGGCTATATAGATCATGTAGTGAAAGTGCATTATTTCTTTGAAAATCTTCTTCTCTACTCCTGGGTATTATTTAAACAAGTTAAATACATAGTTGTGATAAGCAAGGATGTTTCTTTCAAAATTGTGAATTTTATGACCCCTGGATCAGGGGTACTGGTGTTAGGCCGTGGCTCTATATATTATATAATGAAAATGCATTAATGCTTTAAAAATCTTGTTCTCTGCTCATGGGTATTATTTAAACAAAATAAGTACATTTTTATGATAACCAAGAATGCCTCTTCTTAAATTGTGAAATTCATGGCCCCAGGGTCAGGGGTTCTGGTGCTAGGGCGGGGCTATATAGATCCTATAGTTAAGGTGAATTATTTCTTTGAAAATCTTTTCTGCCCCTCGGTATTATTTAAACAAACTAAGTACATTGTTATGATACGCAAGGATGCCTCTTCCAAAATTGTGAATTTCATGGGCCCCAGGGTCAAGGGTTCTGGTGAAAAGGGGGGGGGGGGGGGCTCTATTGATTATACAGTGAAAAGGCAAAATTTCTTTGATAATATTTTTTTCTGCTCCTAGTTAAAAAGCAAAGAATTAAGTACTGAATTGCATGACCCCTGGGTCATACGTGCTGGTGTAAGGGTGGGGCTCTTGATAATATACTGAAAATGAATTAATTCTATTAAATAATCCTGTCTGCTTAGTGGTAAGCAGATAAACAAAGTGATTACTTATGATGAGCAAACTTCTGGTCCCAGGGTGAGAGGCTCTGGTATTTCTCGGTAAGGAGGGGGGGGGGGGGCTCTAATGATAATATAGTGAATCTGTAGTAAATGCACTATTTATTTGAAAATCTTTTTTTTTTGAAATTTTTTTTTTTTTAAAATAAGGAAGGGTATTTTTATCAGATTTTTGAATATCTGGACCATTTGGTCAAGTGTTCTGGTCCTGGCCAGGGCTCCATTAATTCGTATTCTACTGAGAGGAGTTATTCCCCTTTGCCATTTACTTTTGATAATTAATCACTGTAAATAATGTACTTGAAAGGTTAATAGAATAAGAGAATTATGCAAGAATTTTTATTGTATAATAGAAAAAGTTCTTTCGTAGTTTTAATGATCAGGTAGACTTTTAAGTAATAGATAAATAAAAATGATACAAAAATAACTTGTCTTATTAAATGTTTATCAAAGACCAAGCGAGGCCAATGTAAGAGATTTCAACAAGGAGTTAAAACAGTACAGAAGCATTGATAGTTTGTTAATATACTTCTTTGGTGATAGTGATAAATGGGGAACAGATTATAACCTAATTTATGAACTGTTAATGAATACTAGACTAATTATTTTGTTGATCCTGATCACCCTATTTTTCTTGCTTTTGGGCAATAAAGCTTCACCTTTCAGTTCATTTTATACTCTAAGGATCCTCTAAATTGTTGTATTATACTCAGGTGACCATTAAGGCCCTTGGGCTTCTTGTATTAGAATGTTCAATGTATTTGTTTATAAAACAAAAATCAGTATGAATTCAACGTGATTTCAACCTAATATCAACATTCATAACGCCAAAAAAAATTCAACTAAAAGTCAACCTAATTTCAACCAATGTTCAACCTTTTTTCAATGTTGATATTTGACGTTAAAACAACGTTGAAGTTTCAACGTTGCCTCAACTTTCATTTGCAACCAAAGTTCAACTATAAATCAACCCATTTTCAACGTCTATTCAACGTTGATAATTGACGTTGAAACAACGTTGATATCTCAACGTTGCCTCAACTTTCATATGCAACCAAAATTCAACGTTGAAGTGCAACGTTGATTCAGCGTTGAAATGCCTGCAGGGTGGTCTCACCCTCCTACTTGGAACGAACGTAATACGTCTGTCCTTTACAACAACCCACCTCTCAGTACCCGCATGACCATCCATAATGTCGCTTTACATCACGCATGACTCTAATTGGTATCCGTCGAGAAAATGTGCCAAAAACCCCTCACGCCTCACGCACTGAAAATATACGTTTAACTAACCCTAAATGAAATTTACATCTAGAAAAACTCCAAATACACGAACATACTTACAATATTGACAAACTGAACAAACAAAACATATACGCTTACCGGCTAGTGAGATAGGGAAAACACAAAAATATGCCCGTGCAAACAAGCCTAGTTCTAATGGCTACCCGTTTGACAGTCCTTCTAACTGCAATATTCGCCAGGACATACGAACGTATAGTACAAGTAGAAACGTGGCATCCGGCTGATGTTGTTACCGCTCCCTAATCTGACCACTCTGGCCTAACCGGTCACTTATATAGTCCTTCTAAAAATAGCTCTCATACTACAGCCATCTATGGTCACCCAATACAGTCAAAATTAAATCAATAAAACTATATCGAAACTAAATATATGAATCAACTTTATTACAAGATGGAAGAAATCTTTTTTCGTAAAATGTATTTAATTAAAACTCAGAACTTCTTTTACATTTCCGTTAGAAACACAGACCTATGGTCCACGTATTGCAGTCCTTTTTTAAAGGACAGCAACTTGTTCTCATTCGTAAGTTTTCAAATGGTTTAAAATTAATTTAGATCAATGCTTCAGCAGAAAGATTATTAATTTTGTTAGAAATTCATTTGGCATCCAATTTTTAAGACATGCGGAACTTAGAAAAGAGATATAATGCATTTTCTAGAGGGGGGATGTTCACAGTCTCATTTAAGTTACTTTAGTGTATATATTTCTTAAATTCGAAAAATCGTAAATTCCAGGGGGTGGGGCTTCCCATCTAGATCTATGCATGAAAATGAACACACAAAAATTACTTGACGTGCATCTCTGTTTCAAAACATCGAAACGTATTTGGCTTGTAAATTTCAATATTTGTTATGTTTTGAATACGATTTTCAATTAAATAACATGTAATTTAAAATTTAATAACAGTCAATGTAGATGGATATGGTATAAGATGCAAATTTCGTGTCTTGCTACTAATATCTATAAGTCAAACTTAAATGAAGTCTATAAAATATTGTTTGTCTAAAGAGCATGTGCAACGATGTACCTTACAAGTACATGACCTTCGATTTTTCACTTGTGATCGTTAACTTATCACGTATAAATCGTATATACCCGACGAAGATAGATTTAGGAGATAGAAATTCTGTTTTATTGTCCTTTTTGTGGTTAAAACAAGCAAGTTTCGTTCAAAAATCTACTAATTAAAAGTATTATATTTTCTTTGTTGCGCAGACTTGCTTGGGTTCTAGTGATACACCATTTGCGAAAATTTTGAACCTTTACAAATAATGATGCACATTATGATTTAAATTATATTTCAGATACTTTCAAAATATATTCATTTTTGTACAGGGCTATTTTTAACTGTAGTTCTATTTTTTTTATGAAAGAGGAATTGTAACTAATTCACTTGAATAAATAATACAGTTTGTAATTGTGATGTCCTGAATATTTGTTTACTTCTGCGGCATCACTGCGGAGATTTTCTGCCTTTGGTAACATCACCGTTTACATGGATTATGTTGTTTTTGTTTGATTCACTACTGTTCTATACATGTACAGATATCCAAGATAAAACCAAAGATTTCCATCTCCTATATATTGGAATATATAACTGAAGCTCGATTTTTGGTTTGGGTGTTCTTCGTCCATGATTTGTATACATTGAAAACAGCACCTGCTGATCAGTATTCATTTGATTTCTCTCCAAAAAAAAAAATACAACACAGCTTTATGATACAATTTTTCGAATTCAGGGACAACTTTTCTTGTTCCAATGATTATTCCCCGCCAATCCAAACTACATCATCCCGAAATGGATCCACTTTCATACTTTGATTAAATACAAGGTTAACTGCTACGCGACTTTGGTCGAAATTTAATGGAATTTTCAGTTCGAATGATTATTTCCTACTAAATCTCGAAAATATCCTATATCCAACCACGCATAACACGGCCTGTTGAACAAATTCCTCTACACTGCATCAGACATAACAGCATATTTAGCATGTTGAGATGCGGCATACAAGGGATTAACTGTATTTGGATAGTGTACGGGATATCCAGGTTGAGTGAATACTTTTTTTATTCTATCCACCAGCTGAAAAGGCCATAAGGTCTTTCTTTTGACATAGGAAATTTCTATTTCGTAATTCAATTTTCCTTTGGATCTTGGCTTCTTCATCAAATCTCGGAACTCTGTACAATCTGTGTAATTATTATAAACAACTAAAGAGTTCGTCAAATACTGGAATGTTTTACCCAAGTAAGATACGTATTTTTGTTGAATGTTTGACTATCTCCTTTCTGGAATGTTCCTAAATTCCAGTATGCTGTTATAGTAGTAATGTTTGAGGGAGATGTTTTCCCATATCTTGAAAATGTTCCCTCCAGAAAAGACCACATCTGAAAAAGGCAAAAAGTAAACAAAATATATATTTGTTCTATTCTGCAGCAACATTGACGAATAATTGTACACGTTAGTAATTACAAGGCACAAAAGGCAAGTCACTGCTCATAAAAGAAGCTGGAATATGAATTGTAACCTTTTCTTGGAAATCAAAAACTAAATTTAAAGGTTGATCTCATAAATTAATTCCAATTACTCCGATAATGTTTATGCAATCTCATAAACAGAGAACATTTGTAGTTAATGATTGACTGTTGTGAAACTATTTAGCAGGTTTTTTTAGCAAAATCTTGAAAAGGGTATATAGTTGATGATTTTCCACGCAAATTCTTTAATGACATAACTAAAAGAATTCTACAATTTTTAATAAAATGTTTACTTCACCCAAACGAGGCAAACTCATTCTTTAAATTTTATTTTTCAAGATTAGATTAATATCATATTGATTGATTGATTGATAGTATATATGTTGTTTTAACGTCCCATTCGAGAATTTTTCACTCATATAGAGACGTCACCATATACCGGTGAAGGGCTTCAAATTTTGACCTTTACTCGGCACTCAGGGCCATTGAGCAGAGAAGGATCTATATCGTGCCAACGCCTGCCGTGACACAGGGCCTCGGTTTTTAAGGTCTCATCCGAAGGACCCGCAACTTTCACTTCAAAGTGCCGAGCACATGGAGAAGGAACAGTTGCTACCCATGTTTTTATCGACTTAAGTCAGTCGCGGCCGAGATTCGAACTCACGACCTACCGATCACGGAGCGAGCGCTCTACCGACTGAGCTACCGTGAAAGATGATTGATATAAGAAGAGGAATTGTGATGTAAAATTTTCAATCTGGCCACCCTAGAAATTAAAATTACGCGAATAAAGATGATTGATATACTTTGATGAAAGATGAATGATATATCAACTCAGTTTGAAATGATAGCACTTGGTCGTTTGCATTATTACCATGTATAAGAAACAGATGCTCATGCTTATGTTTTAAACAGATATCAATGAAGAGTTACTTCCTTACACCGAATGTCATTTAAAAGCACAATATAAAAACATATCCATTAAGTTGAAAGTACGTAAACCAACATTTTATAATCTGCAACTGTTAAAAGACATCTTTGCCTCAAGCATTAATACTGCACATGCGTATTAATAAATGTGCATTATTTATGACTTGTATGGGTTTACAAATGGAAACTGTTTATAAAAACTCGTCCCGCTCTTCATTTATAAATGAATTGCATATTCATATGACCATGGGTCAAACACTCTCCCTCGCTTTTATAGATCAGACGACTATTTAAGGTTTACACTTGCATAAATTCTACTGTATATTATCAAACTGAATTCAGCTGCAATACTAAAAGGTATATATATATATATATATATATATATATATATATATATATATATATATATATATATATATATATATATATATATATATATCCAAAATTGAAATAAAGTCTCAGTAATCGGATTACAATATTAAACAAATATAAAAAGAAAACACAAGAATCTTTACGGAGGATTCTTGTGTTTTCTTGTTATATTTGTTTAATATATATATATATATATATATATATATATATATATATATATATATATATATTGGAATGACTGGTCTGTAGTGAGGAACAAACAGAAAACTCCAAGCTTTAATACAGGTTACAGGAGTCAAAATAACCGAACAAACTATCCAAGAAAGACTAATCGCCGCAAAGTCATCTAGTTTATAACAACAAAAAGCCCAGTATGAGATTTAGACAATAAAATATCTACAGGGCTGAGCACACTACTTATATTGGAAGGGGAGTAAGAAACTATTTTTTAGGAGGAGGCAAACCCAATCAAGGCGAAAGATACAAATCCAGTGTTCAATGGGAAAAAACAACCCCATTAATTTAGTTACGGATACATCTTCCTCAAATACATGAACGGATCCTAAAGTACTTAATTTTCATCCAGGACCCTTACAGATTCTGAAATCAAATTACTTTCTATAGGTTTAAAGTATACACGTTGACCTCCAAGGAACCACCAGGAACTTAAAACAGATATTAAATCATATACAAAACGACTCAGATTAAGGGATTTTTCCACGAGGATGAATCTATTCAACAAACTGAACATACAAAGCCAGAAGATCTCGTGAGAAATAATGCAAGCTTTATTCCAAAACCAAGAAGAAATCGCACTTTAGATGCTGTTTGTGATATGCTAGAGAACATCAATCTACCAGATACCTGTATACTTAATAATAAATAATATTTTTTCTAAGAATGAACAAATTGCCCTCAAAGACTTGTGTAATGACAAAAGTATTGTCACTAAAGAGGCAGACAAAGGAGAAGAAGTCGTAATCGTGGACAAAGACTTTTACGAAAATAAAATTCGTCAATGAACCTTTTTCTGCAGCCTTAACAGACAAAGAAAGACATTATCTCTTAAATTTTGAAGCCTGAGAAAGTCAATTTAACGGCATACCTGAAGTTCATAAATCGAAGGAAATTAAGAACGCAATAGAATCTCAAAATTCTAAATATATTACCTGCCTTAATCCACAGGGTTTATCTTTTCGACCTATTGTTGGAGGTCCTAACTCGTTTACCCAAAGACTGAGCCATTTATTAGATATATTTCTGAAGCAATTTTGTGAAAAAGTTCCAAGTTTCATTAGAAATGATCTTGACTTCCTGAATCATTTACCAGACATCGTAAAGGATAATACTAAATTAGCTACGTTTGATGTTGTTAGTATGTACACTAATATTCCAACGGAACTTGGAATAGAAGCGATAAAAATCTGGACAGAAAAATACCCTTACCTTCTTCATGATCGCTTCGCACAGGAATTTGTCCTTCAAGGATTGATATTAGTACTTCAAAATAATACGTTTACCTTTGATAATAGACATTTTTTATAAACTATTACATTAACTGTTACATTATCTTGCTAATTTTGTAATAAGGGTTATCCCCCTTAGATATTGATTTTTTTTTTACATGTACTTTGTTTGAGTATGCGCAATGCGCCAGTTGTGATTTCTGTTCTGAAATACAGAGACCTGTACAAAAAACGTGCTCCTCTACTTGTTATCATTTATCTGTGTATTGGATCTTTACATACAAAAAAACATAACATGGTGTCAGAAGTCTCGTAAAAATGGATCTTATAGGCATCCCAACGCCATGCTTAGACTGGACATCGACAAATTTAGTCGATAGCTGGAAAAAGTTTCAACAGCACATGCAACTCATCTTCAACGGTCCCTTGAAGGAGAAAGACGAGACTGTCAAGATAAGTTATTTACTTATTTGGGTAGGCGACAAGGGTCGCGATGTGTATAATACTTGGAATTTGACGAACGACGAAAAAGAGAAGCTTGATACGTACTACAAACGTTTTAAGGCATACGTTCAGCCTAAGCTTAACCCAGTGTTTAACAGATTTAAGTTTAACAAGTAATAGCTTTTCAAAAAGCTTGCCTGACTAATCAATCAATATCTATGGAATGTATAAGCAAGAGAGGTGCTAAACGTTTCCGTCATCAAGGAGCGACATAGTTGCGATACTTCATTACACAAGATGTACAATTGACTTTCTCAAATCTCATAACCAAATACTGCAGATTAACGAATATCTAAGACATGCCACTAATCAATCATTATTAGTTAGCCCACGGGCTGACAAGTTACGTTGGGATGAAACTCTAACTTTAAGTGCGATAGCGAAGATTATAATTTTGGGGAAAATAGTTAGATGATTCTAAAGAAATTCATATTACATGTACTCCCTAACTAGAGGGCACACTTCTCTGGTCAGTGATAGATTGATGAGACGGCCTCTTTTTATAGACTGGTCTGTTTTCCGTCGTTCTCGACGTTGAAGTAAATTATGAACAGTTTTAACTGCCTTTTCTTGATGTTTGAGACAAAAATGCTTCAATGCTGCTCTAGAACTCAAAGTAAATGGACTGTACACTTTATAGCTAGAGCAAAACAAGATACTTATAACACCCCCCCCCCCCAGGACGAAACTCACCCGCTGATGGTCTTACCATGTACATGTATTATAAATGAGTTTAAAAATACATCTTTATGTGCAGTTTTTAAATTGTTTAGTTTTTCTTTTCAATAGATTTCAGGACCTTTATTTCTCATATTTATAATAACGTGCTTTTATATGAAATGAAAACTAGAACAGTATACACTTATCCACTGGCTGTGAGTGGGATAGCTCTTTTATCAAACCCGCGACAGGAACTATTCCCCGAGGGCTTGCCCGAGGGGAATAGTTCCTGTCAAGGGTTTGATGAAAGAGCTATCCCAGTCACAGCCAGTGGATAAGCGTTTTATTATACTGATGTATATCATAATTTCTGAGGGTTGGATTTACCTGATACTACAGTTCTATAGTAAAAACATGAAAAAAAAAATTATAAAAGTCTTGACAAGTATCTCGAATAAGATAACACTGCTAGAATGAGCTGAAATCCTGATGACGTCACAATGCTACTGAAGTCAGGATGACATCATAAGTCTATAGATTGATTACAGGAAATCAAAATTGGCGGCAAAAATTGCATGAAAATTTTCCGAGGGGTGGATACCCCGGGGTATAGCTTTGCTATGTGTGGAAATTTTGAGACTATAAAGATAGTTATTTTACTTTCTTAACTTTATATAGGAAACATTTTAACAGAAGTATAATAAATCATGATGTCTTCTTCATTTTGCCGATTCTTTGCTTAGAACCTTACGGGAGTTAAGCTCATTCCTCTATCGGTACTGACCCACTATTGTCACTATCCTTGTTCATCGCAAAGCATGAAATAATATGCTATTGGCTGACTTTCTAAGCTTTTTCAAAAACCTAACCTTGTAACGTACATTATTATAAATGTAATATTGAAAGTAAAGGTAGGAAACAGACTAAATCAAGAAGGGATGTCCCATTTACTAGCTCGAGGGAGTTTGCTTATGATTGGACTAGTTCACTTATGGGATAAATAGTAAGAATAATCAGCAAATCCATTGCTTTAGTGTTGCCTGCCCATATACAATGTGTTCTTTTAAAAATGAGATAAAATTTATTGTTAATAAAAAATCTGAAGCTTAAGAATCAGGTTAAATGAATAAACGTTATTTATTTCCATAGAAGTTATCACACCCATTCAATAAAACAATCCAAGAAAAAGGCGCGAAGATAATTTACATGTGACATTTCGCACGAAATAATTATGTCACCCCTTTTGTAGAAGGCAAATGGACTGATCCAGTAGTTTAGAAACGCAGAAAAAATGTTACACGGACATGCCCGTACAAAGAATCGCAAAGATTAAACATGTGCATGCCAAAAAAACTGAAGGAATGTATGAACATGGGACTTGTTAGATTTGTTAATTCTGTGACAGTAAACTCAACTAAAACAGATTCCACTGCAGACAGTGTACTAGACATGGAGACTGTTTTGACACAGTTTAAGAATATCTTTGAAGGGTAAGGGTTATTTCCAGGGGAATGTACTATCCATATAGATTCTGATGCTATACCTGCTGTCCACCCCGATCGTAGAATACCACAAGCTTTGGGTGACAGGGTAAAAACCGAGTTAGACCGGATGGAGTAGTTACAGGTCATCACTAATGTCGATACCCCCATATGTTAGGTAAACTCCATGGTTGTTGTGGAGAAGCCATCTGGAGCTTTACGAATCTGTCTTGACCCTAGAGATTTGATCAAGGTCATTCATAGACCCCATTACCCCCTTAAAACTCTCAATGATATTTTACCTAAGCTATCTGGTGCACGTTATTTCACCAAACTTGACGCACGATCAGGTTATTGGACAATTAAGCTTGACGACGATTCTAGCTATCTTACCACTTTCAATACCCCCTACGGTAGGTATCGCTTCCTCAGGTTACCTTTTGCCCTTAAATCTGCGCAGGATGAATTTCAAGATTGACTACTGTTATGCAGGCCTCAAAGGCGTTGTTGCTATAGTCGACGACATTTTTGTGTACGGTAAGACCCGTGCTGAGCATGATAGCAACTTAAAAGCTGCTCAACAGCGTACAAGAGAAATGGGCATCAAGCTCAATGATGAGAAGCTCGACGTAGGTCAGTCGCAGGTCGAATACTTTGGTCACTTGCTTTCTGCAGATGGCATCAAGCCAGATCCTAAAAAGGTCTCTGCGGTTAAAGACATGAAACCACCTGAAAATCGTAACGAACTTGAAACAGTGCTGGGTATGGTAAACTTCCTATCCAAATTTGCACCAAACTTGGCTGATATTACTAGCCCCATGCGACAATTGTTGTTGAAAAGGTCTGAATTTGTTTCGGGCCCAGCCCAAGAAGAGTCTTTTGCTAAGATCAAGGACATAATAACAAGGTCACCAGGACCAGTATTGGCTTATTTTGATCCTAGCAAAGATACTGTATTGCAAGTCGACGCCTCCAAATTTGGTCTTGGAGCTACCCTCTTACAAGAAGGCAAGCCTGTTTCTTACGCCTCTAAATCACTTACCCCATCAGAAATTATTTATGCACAGATAGAAAAGGAAATGTTAGCCATTCTGTTTGTGTGTAAGCAATTTCATCATTACATATTTGGGCGTGAGGTGTGCATTCAAACAGACCACAAGCCATTAGTATCTATTATGCAGAAGTCTATACTTACTCCCTACCCGCTTACAGCGCATGATTCTTCAATTGCAGAGATACAACCTTAAGCTTGTTCATGTTCCAGGGAAACAGATCCCTGTAGCAGATAAACTTTCTAGGAAGTACTTACCTTATACAATGCCAGAACTTTCCAAGGGCATTAAGGCTCAAGTACATTTGGTTCATGAAAACATACAGGTCAGTGATCGTTGTCTAGAGCAGATTAGGTTGTCTACAGAATCGGAACCCCAGTTTCAAACCTTAATTATTTTGGAAGGATGGCCAGATTCGCGCAGAGATTGCCCGAACCCCATAAAGGTATACTGGAACTTCCGCGATGAATTGTCAGTAGAGAATGGGCTCATTATGAAGGGTTTTAGAATTGTCATTCCCCGTGACCTCAGGACTGAGCTCTTAAAAATATTACATGTGGGACATACTGGTGTCGAAAAAACCCTGAGAAGGGCTCGTGACATAGTTTTCTGGCCAGGACTTACGAAAGACATTACAGACCTAATTCTGAACTGTAATGTCTGTTTAGAAATTAGGAATTCCAACTCTAAGGAACCTTTGCAGTCTCATGTAATTCCTTCATACCCCTGGCAAACAATTGCCTCAGATCTCTTTCTTTGGGATGACAAGGACTACTTCTGTTTGTTGACTATTACAGTAGGTATTTTGAAGTTTTCAGGCTAACCAATACTCATAGTTCCACCATCATCTCGAAATGCAAAGAAGTCTTTGCAAGACATGGTATACCTGAAAAATTTATTTCAGACAATGGTCCACAATATTCAAGTTATGAATTTGCTGATTTTTCTATGGAGTGGAATTTTCAGCATGTCACTTCAAACCCAAGATACCCTAGATCTAACGGTCTCGCTGAAAGGACAGTACAAACCATAAAGGGCATTCTTACCAGGTGTGAGGCTGACCGACAAGACATTAATTTGGCCCTTCTGACATACAGGACTACTCCTTTGGACATAGGGCTTTCCCCATCACAACTTTTAATGTCCAGAAGACTTACATGTAGGTCTAACATCCCTATTGTTCAGGAAAGTCTCAAACCCTTTCATCATGACACAGATAAGATAAGGGTAAGCTACAAGTCAGCCATGACAAATCAAAGTTCTACCATGATAGATCAGCTCATCCTCTTAGACCTCTCAATGCTGGTGATTTAGTTAGGGTTCAGCCAAATGATAAAAATGGTCCCCAGCCATTATAATGCAACCACATGGGAACAGATCTTATTTGGTCAAAACACCTGCTGGTTCTTTGTATAGGCGCAACAGGAGATTTCTCCTTAAAACAAATGAGGCTCCCCAGCCAGGAGAGCTTGCTCTTCCCCAGTATGATGTTTTCAAACATGAGCCTTTGCCAGACAATACCCCAATTTTGAATTCTGGTAATGATGTGCAACCTGGGGAAAATCCTGACACAGGTAACACACCTTAGCCTCCAGAGCAATCTACACCATATGTAACTAGGTCTGGTAGAGTTGTAAAACAAAAAAAATTATTCCCTCTATGTAATCAAATTGTCAGTCAATTGTTATCTGAATTATCAAATCAGTCTACACTAATTGCATATATGTATGTTCAAAAAACATTGTTGATATGTTCTAGAGGGTTATCGGACTTTTCCGGAATTTAGATTCTTTGTCATACTTGTTCTATCTTTTATTTTATCGAGGACACATGCTTTCCTAGGTATGCATAGTATGCATGTTTACTTATTGATCATTTGATAATTCCATCATTTTGTACTTATTGAATTTACTATTGTTGTTTAATGTTTCAGATGACTGTGTTCATTGTTATTAAAGTCGATCCCTGAAACAAATAGACATAGTTCTTATCTATGAACACAGTCTACTTTCACTTTCCATATACGATGCCGAAAGTCAAGTGTCCTATCCCCGACTGTGAATATGAAACCGCCGACCTCGACGCAGCGATTGTGGCCTCACTACTTACAGTTCACAGTACCATTCACTCATCTCAACACGCACCTACTGCTAAGACAGAGAAAGTCAAACGCCCTTCCATATCAGCAGCCGGTACGAGTGAGGAATGGTCGTACTTCACATCAAGATGGTCCGAATACGTCAGCGCCACGAAAATTGAAGGCCGTGACAGAGTGGTTCAACTTTTGGAATGATGTGACGAACCACTCAGGAAGGACCTCACACGATCTACTGGTGGCAGCCTGACAGATGAAGCTGAGGACACTACTTGCAGCCATCAAAAAGCTCGCTGTACGTGAAGAAAACTCCATGGTGGCTAGAGTCACACTTCATAATATGCGTCAAGATAGGGATGAACCTGTGCGCAATTTTTGTGCGAAACTTCGTGGACAAGCGGGAGTCTGCAAATTTGTAAATACATGCCCCAATTGTAACCATGAGGTAAATTATACTGACACTATAGTCCGAGATGTACTTGCTAGAGGCATAGCTGACCCTGACATTCAACTTGACCTCCTCGGGGACAAAAACCAAAACATGACATTAGAGGAAGTCACCCAATTTGTTGAAGCTAAGGAAGCAGGAAAACGATCAGCCTCTCGACTATTGGACTCTCACGCTGTAGAAGCAGCTAAAAGTTCATACAAACGGACAAAGCAAACATCACTGAAGGATCAAAATGAAACATGCTCCTACTGTGGAAAAAGAGGTCACGGCAGACATGCACCAGCCCGCACCCGCAAAATGGAATGTCCTGCCTATGGTCACAAGTGTGAACATTGCAACAAGGACCACCACTTAGAGACTGTCTGTCGGAGCAAACACAAGGAAAACCTCCCTACAGCCTCTCCAAATACCCACAACTATGAGAGTGGTGTGTTCGAATCCCTGTGCGTCTTATCTGATGCTGCCTGCAATCACCCCTCAAACAAAACGATTGCAATAGATCATCACCTTTATGACCAACTATCAGACACATGGATCAGAAAGCGTTCCAAACCGCAACCTTTCATCAATGTCATTATCAAACTTTTACCCGAGGACCACAAAGCACTGGGTTTCTCATTGAAGGCAACAACAAAAACCATAAAACTCCCAGCTATGGCTGACACAGGATGTCAAAGCTGCCTCGCTGGAATTAAGGTCATCCACAGGCTTGGACTTACAAAATTAGACCTCATCCCGGTGACAATGAAGATGCACGCTGCCAACAATGGGGGCATAAAGATCCTCGGAGCAACCATCCTCCGCATATCTGGAAGAGACAACAACGGCAAAATAGTCGAAACTAGACAGATGACATATTGACTGACAATTCTGATAAACTATTCCTCAGCAGAGAAGCTTGTGTTGCACTTGGAAACATACCCGACACCTTCCCCTTCATTGGTAACTGTAGTGAGAACATGATCACAGCAGATTCATCTCCAGACACAGAACTGCCATTGTCCGAAGCGACAGCTTCCGCCGCCACTCCCAACAACACTCCCATTTGCAGCAACCGGGGACAATCGACTTAAACTCCGTGATTTCCTACTGAACCACTACAGATCTAGTACATTCAACACCTGTGAACATCAACCATTACCACTAATGAGAGGACCTCCCATGCGCCTGATGGTAGAACCTGGTGCTACACCCGTCGCTCACCATACACCTGTACCTGTTCCTATTCATTGGCAAGAGGAAGTCAAGGCAGGACTGGATCAAGACGTACAGCTCGGAGTCATAGAGCCCGTACCCATCGGCGAACCTGTCACATGGTGCCATAGGATGGTTGTGTGCGCAAAGAAAAATGGCAAGCCTCGCCGCACTGTAGATTTTCAACCTCTTAATGCATATGCTACCCGTGAAACCCATCACACCCCTTCACCATTTCATCAGACCAGACTTGTACCTCACGGCAAGAAGAAATCGGTCGTAGATGTTTGGAATGGATACCACAGCGTTCCTCTCCACCCAGACGACCGCCACCTCACAACATTCCTTGGGGCAGATATCGCTACAAGACCGCTCCACAGGGATACATTGCGTCGGGCGATGGCTACACTAGAAGATATGATGAGATAGTTGCACATATCCAGAACAAGACAAAATGCATTGACGACGTTCTGCTTTGGGCTGATTCTCTCGAGGACAACTTCTTCCAGGTGGCAAAGTGGCTAGACATCTGTGAACAAAATGGCATCACCCTCAACCCAGAGAAATTCCTGTTTGCACAAGACACTGTCGAATTTGCAGGCTTCGAAATCACTTTAAACAGCGTCCGTCCATGTGCAAAGTACTTTAACGCCATCATGGATTTCCCAACCCCTCAGAACATAACTGACGTACGCTCTTGGTTTGGACTTGTCAATCAAGTTTCATATGCATTTAGCATGGCAGAAAAAATGAATCCTTTCCGACAACTACTCAAGCATAATGCACCATTTGAATGGACCACCGAGCTCCAAAATCTCTTCCAACTATCCAAGGAGACCATCATCAAAGAAATTGAGCATGGCGTGAAAATATTTGATTGCAGCAAACCTACTTGTTTAGCTACAGATTGGTCAAAAACTGGTATTGGGTTCTGGCTGTTCCAAAAACACTGCACTTGTCCTGGACAAGAACCCTTTTGCTGTACCTCAGGCTGGAAAATAACGCTCGTCGGGAGTAAGTTTAACCACCCAGCAGAATCCAGATATGCACCCATAGAAGGTGAGGCTCTTGCTGTAGCAGATGCCTTAGATAAGGCCAGATACTTTGTCCTTGGATGTAAAAACCTCATCATTGCAGTTGACCACAAGCCACTCTTAAAGATACTTCGAGACAGGTCCCTAGAGGATATCCCAAATTCCCGCCTCCGGAACCTGAAAGAAAAAACACTCCGTTACCGCTTTCGTGTAACCCATATACCAGGTGTGAAGCACCGTGCAGCTGACTGCCTCTCACGCCACCCAGCAGGAAAACCCGAGCAACTGCACTTACCTGATGACATAGCTTCCATCAGCTATGCTCTTCCACCATCCTATTTCCTTGCTGGTATACGCTCCAACGTTGACCCTGACAGCATGGAGGATAACTTAGTTGCTGCAGTAAACACAATGCTTGAATCTCTATCCATTCAATCAGTAACGTGGGACAGAGTTCGCATAGGCACTACAAGTGATGCCATCATGCACCATCTACTTCAACTCATTGAATCAGGATTGCCAGAGACCAGACTTGAATTTCCCCCTGCCCTACGGGAATACTTTCAGTTTCGAGAACATCTCCACTCTTTAGACGGAGTCATCCTCTACAAGGACCGCATCGTTATACCACCCTCACTTAGGCGGGAGATCCTATCAGTCCTACACTCTGCCCATCAAGGGGTAACTGCGATGACTTCCAGAGCTGAAGCCTCCATCTTCTGGCCAGGAATTACGCCCGATATCACTTCTCTTCGTGCACAGTGCATTCAGTGTAACCGCAATGCACCATCCAACCCTAGCGCTCCACCAACCCCACTCATTTCCCCAGACTATCCATTCCAATGTCTTTGTGCTGACTTTTTCCACTACAGGGGGACATATTACCTTGTGATTGTTGACAGATATTCCAACTGGCCGATAGTCGAGAAATCGTCCGAGGGAGCAGCTGGTCTGATCAGTTGCCTTAGGCGTACATTCGTCACCTTCGGCATCCCAGATGAACTCGCCACAGACGGTGGTCCAGAATTCACAGCTACAATTACACGACGCTTCCTAAAGGATTGGGGTGTACATCACCGACTATCATCTGTAGCATTCCCACACAGCAATTGCCGAGCGGAAGTTGGAGTGAAAACAGTAAAACGCCTTATCACAGACAACACGGCTCCTAATGGTGACCTAAACACTGACCTGTTCCAACGTGCAATGCTCCAGTACAGAAATACACCTGACAGGGACACCAAGTTGTCTCCAGCTATGTGTGTGTTCAACCACCCTATCCGGGACTTCATCCCCATCCCACCGGGAAAATACAAGCCTCACAACACTTGGCAGGAGACTATGATTGCCAGAGAAGAGGCTCTTCGCATCCGCCACATGCGTTCAGCATAACGCTGGATGGAACATACCAGGCGCCTTCCACCACTGAGCATTGGTGTCCGCATCCAGAACCAAACAGGCCCGCATCCTTTAAAATGGGACAAGACTGGAATTGTCATAGAAGTCAGTCAGTTTGACCAATATGTTGTCAAAATGGATGGCTCAGGGAGGGTTACCATAAGAAACAAAGTTCTTAAGGAAATTTATACCTGTGAGAACACCTGTACCTACCAAGACGATCGACACTGATTTACTCCACAAAACAACATGCATGTCTCCACGGGAACAACATAAAGAACTTCCCCATGACAGAGGGCCAGTTGCCAATCCATCATTAAACCATAATGACGTAACACCAGTGCCTACCCAGACACCTCCAAAACCTCGTCCCGTCACACCCCCCTCGCCAATGGTTCCTGTTGAAAAGGAAGCTGGTCCGCTGCTTCCCGCATTGCCTGCCACCCGAGAACCCCGGCGCTTGTTCTCCAATAACGACACAGAGTTCCATAAGGAAACCAACGATACGACAAGTCCTCCAGCAGCTGAGTCCGAACCAGCACCTCGCCGTTCTGGACGCGTAACACATGCCCCAAAATGGCACGCTGACTATGAAATATAGTAGCTTTTGACTCTCAGTCTTTTTCTTTAATTTCATTTCCCAAAAGACTTGGGGGGAGATAGAGGGTTATCGGACTTTTCCGGAATTTCGATTCTTTGTCATACTTGTTCTATCTTTTATTTTATCGAGGACACATGCTTTCCTAGGTATGCATAGTATGCATGTTTACTTATTGATCATTTGATAATTCCATCATTTTGTACTTATTGAATTTACTATTGTTGTTTAATGTTTCAGATGACTGTGTTCATTGTTATTAAAGTCGATCCCTGAAACAAATAGACATAGTTCTTATCTATGTTCGTTGTGAATCAAAACATTGTCTACAGCTTTAGACACTTATGATTTCAACTTGAATTTGTTTAATGCAGTATGATGATTTGTACATGAATTAAGTGAATTTGATTTCTTTGTTAAAAGGGGAGATGTTACATTATCTTGCTAATTTTGTTATAAGAGTTATCCCCCTTAGATATTGATTTTTTACATGTACTTTGTTTGAGTATGCGCCAGGCGCCAGTTGTGATTTCCGTTCTGAAATACAGAGACCTGTACAAAAAACGTGCTCCTCGACTTGTTATCATTTATCAGTGTATTGGATCTTTACATGCAAAAAATAAACATAACAGGAACTGCAATCGGAACAAATGTTGCACCAACATGCGCAACACTTATCCTTGGTTACCTAGAATGCAATCTACACCACCAAATCATAAGGTTATGGGGAGCAGAAATAGCCAATAGCCTTAAATCTAAATGGAAAAGATTCCTAGATGATTGCTTTATTTTGTCAACATTGTCTTTGTTTGTAAGGCTCATTATATTAAATGTATTTTAGAGGAACTAGGATTTAATTCTACTAGTGGTAATCCAACATACTCATAGTTCCCTTTCTAAGGAAGAAATTCTTCAAAATCATATGTCAGTTTTGAATATTTTTAATATTCCAAACAACCAAAATGAATTTGAATTACCATATTTATATTGGATTCCGAAACTTCATAAAAATCCTTACAAACAAAGATACTAGCGGGTTCCAGGAAATGTTCAACCAAGCCCCTTTCTTTACTCCTCACTAAGATATTAACAGTAGTGAAGGAGAAACTTCAAGAGTACTGTGCAACAGTATATTCGAGAAGTGGGGTAAATCAGATGTGGATACTTAAAAATTCCAAGGAACTTTTGGAAAATTTGAAATCACAAGATTTTAGCAAAATTAACAGCTTAAAAACTTACGACTTTTCAACTTTATACACAACCATTCCCCACGATAAATTGAAGTCCAGGCTTTTTGATATCATTGACAGCTGCTTTTTCAATAAAAATGGAACTCGTAAATTTACTTACCTTGTCATTGGTCATTTGCAAAATTATTTTGTTAAAAAACATTCTGCATGATTGTACACACAAGTACTCTGAAGTTGACATTAAAAAGATGCTTGAGTTTCTGATTGACAATATCTATGTGGTTTTTGGAGACCAGGTCTTCCGACAATATATTGGAATTCCCATGGGTACCAATTGCGCCCCGTTATTAACAGACCTTTTTTTGTATTCATATGAAGCAGAATTTGTCCAAAATCTTGTACGTGAAAAGAAAAAAACACTTGCTGTGGCCTTCAACTCGACATTTAGATATATCGACGACGTATTGTCAATTAACAATGGCTATTTCCATTCTTATATCGGTACGATATATCCTTGTGAACTTGAGATAAAAGATACCACAGAGTCTGACACATATGTTTCATATGTGGATATTTTACTTGAAAAAGACGTTAATGGTAATCTAACAACCAAGCTTTATGATAAACGTGATGACTAACTTTTCAATCGTCAACTTCCCTTACTTATGCAGCAATATACCTTCATCACCTGCATACGGGGTATATATCTCTCAGTTGATTCGATACGCAAGAGCATGCTCTACGTATGTACAATTTCTTAAACGAGGTAAATTATTGACAAACGAGTTGATGAAACAAGAATATCAGCTGTCTCGTTTAAAGTCATCATTTCGTAAGTTCTGTGGTCGATACAATGACCTTGTCAGCAAATACAATTTATCATTGAGTCAAATGCTGACTGAGGTTTTTCATACAAATTGTTAGGCCATTATTTACACACTGAATTGTCGACGGATTTTCCCATATTTCCCGATCATGACAAGGAGCACACGTCGGGTGTGACCGGTCGGCAGGGGATGCTCACTCCTCCATGGCACCTGATCCCACCTCTGATGTTTGGAGGTCCGTGTTTGCTCTGCTCCTATTTTGTATTGTTTGTCGGACTTTTGAGCCTGAATACTGTGTTCGTTATCTTCATATATTTCATTTATGGAATGAAAGCGTCGAAAAATTAGAAGTCTTCCATAAAATATTAAATGAGTTGAGTGCCAACATCATCTTTACATTAGATACCACTGAAAATGAATTCCAATACCTTGATGTTCTCATTATTAAAAAGGACACAAGGATTGTTACCGATATATATTACAAAGTGACGGATACTTACATTTTGATTCTTGTCATCCATATACTAAAACATCCATTCCTTATAACCTCGCCAGACGTATATGCACCATTGTCAGTGAAAAAGATACAAGGGACATTCGTTTATGTGAACTTAAAACCTATCTTTAAAATACAGAAATATTCAGTCCAACTTATAGATAATGGAATACTTAAAGGCAATGAACATGAAAGATCAGAATTATACTTTTAACCAAAGGACGTGAAGATAACTAGAATATAATTCCCTTTGTACGCAGGTATGTTAAGGCAGCACATAGATCATTATTCGGAAAATAAACACTTTTTTGTAAAATGTAACATTGATAAATCGGAAAAACCATAGATAAATCATTTACTATTTATTATCCATTGTATAGACGTCATTGAATCCTAGACTAAAAGAAGCACTCCACTTCAACGTCATCAGTCGCCCGCGTGGCGCAGTGGTTAGAGCGTTCGCTTTAGAGTCGCGGAGTAAGGAGTTGATCCTTACGTCGCGGGTTCGAATCCCACTGCGGGACGTGGAGACCGGTGTTGGCACGAAAAAGATTAGATTCCTCAATGGCCCTGAGTGCCGAATATAGGTTCAAATTTGCAGCTCTCCACCGGCAAGTGGTGGCGTCTGGATCTGGGTGAAAAATTCTGAAGGGGGACATTAAACAAACAAACGACGTCATCACGTGAATTTTATAAATAGAAAAGTTGCCTTAATAAATAATTGAAAGGTTCAACACTACCCAGGGATAATTCATTTCTCTTTGTAGAAATAATTATGTAAAACATCACTGGGTCACGAAAAGTGCAGCTAGAATCTTGCTTTCCTTTTACAGAAAAAATTCTTCCAAAGTCTAGCTTGAAACCTTACCAAAATTTTTACATTTTGTACATACGATCGAGGAATTTTTATCAATTCATGTTAATCACTCAATTCTAGCAGCACTTTCCAAGTACTATAGAATACAACCTTCCGATATACTCTAGATTCCTAAATAAAAGCGAGGAATAAATATCCGCGAGAAGATTCACTCGCGGATTCTAAAATCACGCTTTCATTTGCTCCGATATTGATGTGTTCAATGGAATTATTATGCGTGAACTATATGGTTGTTTGAAGTATCACAAATAGATCGGCCAAGCTTGCGTAGTTAACCGATTTAAAAGTATATTTCACTTAGATCTATTTCAAAAGATCTATTTTTATGAAAATAATTATCTATTAAATATTTAATTTATGATTATTTACAATTCTAAACTTTCAATGTTATCACAATATACATGTACTACTTTAAAAAATCGATCGACATTTCACAATTTCAAGAGAGATAACTCCCGATTCAAAAGACAGAAAAAATAAAATAACTTTATTTTAAAGTACATGTATATATAAGTAAAACCAATCAAGTAAACCAAGCAGTGATTTGATAGCTGTTTTTTTTTAAATTATTGAAATTAAGTGCCTAGGTCACTTAATAGTACATAACTGATCAATTGATACCGGCCATTGTCCAAGCCTTTCTGATCAGGTCAGGATTTTCGGCTATTAATTTCTTGGGAGGCTTTTGTTATCCATTTGGCGTGCAGGGGTTTCACAACCGAAAGTCTGAGGTCAATTTTAACACTCTCCACTGACACACCTTTTTTAATTTGCTAGGCCACCGTGTTTGCGTAAAAATGTTCAAATTGTGATTTCATGCTTTGTTTGAATGGGCCGTTAATTGCTACATTTGTAAGTCCAGGGGCTGTAATTGATCTGCACAGCTGGCCGGCACAAATACAACATGGTTATTATTTTTTTTAAGTTTGTTGAGTAACCGCGATGTGCAGCGTATACGTCAAAAATACATAGAGCATGTTGTTTTAGAGGGAGGTCTTCGTCTTCTTTGATCTTGTCCATGTAAGGGATTATCACCTTGTCGACATACCTACAGTTAAATTAAATGGGGAAAATTAATTCATTCAAGAGGGGACACATTACTCTTATTAATCAAACAATTTGAACTTAAATTTCTTGTATATTTAAACACAATACTATTTAGGTGTATGACTACAGAAAATTATTAGAAATAAAGAAAATTATATGAAATACGAAAATTATTAGAAATACAAATTTACATGTACAGTCCCTGAAACGTTCTACTTTCCCACTTGAACGGTGAGCGAACGGTGAACGAACGCTGAACGAACGCAGAGCGAACGGTGAGTGAACGATGTGTGAACGCTGAACGCAACTTGGTGAACGATGTGTGAACGGTGAACGGTGAGCGAACGCAGAACGCGAACGGAGCGCAAACGCGAGCGCAAAGTGAACGGTGAACGAACGGTGAACGCAAGATGAACGATTTATTCGGAATGCCTCTGATCTTTTCCTTGCATTGAAACTATTCTATTGTATTCTAATGCCTGGTGCTAATAAATAAATAAATAAATAATAAATAAACAAATCAATGAAATTGTCCTAAGAAAGACGATACATGCACATTAAGTAAAATTATTAACTTAGGTTTCTTACAATATTTTCTGCACATAATTATGTACGATGTTTAAATTCAACTTCTTAATTACACGATTTTTATCGCTGTAAAACATTGTAATTGTTACCGAACGCTGTAGTATAAAAGATAAAATTAATCTAGTTGTAAAATAAATATGTTTATTCTTATTTGATATATAAAACCATTACAAATAATGTGGATTTTAGAAGAGAAAACTACGGACTTATAGAATGAATTACAACGGTTGTAACAACCATACATATATTTCCGTGCCAAGGCGATTCCGTGTAAAATAATAAGAAAATAAAAATCAAATATTTTACAAAGGTATGTGGACGTATTGCTTAAATACACTAGTATTTTAAAATTTTAATGCAATAATATATTTATGTGTCAGTTTTATATTTTTTATGATGATTTATTGAACATGTATCTGTAGACATTTCCCGGCCGTGATTATACTCGGACAAGATGATACAAAGAGGCATTCATATTATTTGTTATAGATTACATTTTCACAACTTGATATTTAAGTAATATACTGTCATAGTTTCAGACAAATATGAGAGAGAGAGAGAGAGAGAGAGAGAGAGAGAGAGAAATTCGGTTTTAGCCCCCCTTTTCCTCTAATGTTTGTACCTATATCAAACAAAAATTCTTAAATTTGTTCTAAATATATCAGGCAGTGAAAGTAACCATTTTTTATCAACAAATCCATTTGTTTTACAGTCATAATCGGTTTTTATTTTCCTGCTTCAAGTTTACACGAAGTCCACGTGCTTGACCTGTCAATCAAAATCATTCGACACTGTGCAGGTGTGAAAGTCTCGTCACACCGAAGGCAAAGTGTTAGTATTTCCAAGAAGTTTTAACATTTTTTCTTATCATTTTAGATCTGATTCCAACATGTTAATAAAAAAGTAATAAATGAATAAAATACATTGGGAAAAAACACTTGGAATGATTAAGCCGCTTGAATTTGAAACATGCTCCCTCCTAATTTAAAATATCACCGCCGGCACATGTAAATTTTTGAACTACTATTGTTTCAAGACTTTGTTTAGATGCATGTTTGTTTTGAGACTGAATTTTTGTGCTACAAAACACATTAACTTTTTTTAAATGTTACATGTAATTAAAATATACTGGAAATACTAACTAACTGATTTAGGGGAAGGGGGGGGGGGAGAGGGCTCTTAATCATATCGAATAGCAAACATATAAAGTTATGGTGAAAAATATCATTACTGGAAAATCACCTTGGTTATATTAATGATAATCATGTTATAAAGGCATTTCTCTGTCTCTAATTAAAGACTTTATATGTGTAAAGTAGAAAAAAAATTCTATTATGTATTACATTTTAAACAAATATTTTTTTAAACCACACTATCCATTTAATTAGCTCAAAAGATATTTAATTATCCGCAGTACTGTTTATAATTCTCAGAACTAGTTCTAACATATATTTCTGTATTATTTTTAAAAAAAAATGTGTTAGAAATAAATATTTTCGTATTTTTGCTGCAGTTGGTAAATTAATTGACTTCGATTATTATCTGTCCATTAACGATTAGTCGTCTTTAACATAACACCAAAATGCTGCGGTGCTTGAAATATCTGTATATTGCCCGTATTTAAATTTAATTTTTCAGCATCGTTCTACATAGGTACATACATGTACTTATAACAACATTTATTTTCCAGATAAATTTAATAAATAACCTAACAGCTAAGTTAGGATAATAAAAACAAATATTGTAAATAATTTTTTCCCCATGAAATAATGCTTCTTTAAACGCGATATGTTAGTTATTAAATTCAAAACCGGTAATCCTTACTTACAAAAAGATAAGTCCTTTCACTTCGGAGTTCCGAATGACAAGAAAGACTGAACGCTAAGTGAACGCTGAACGCAAGGTGAACGCAAAGTGAACGAACGAAGAGCGAACGCTGAACGCTTTGTGAACGGTGAACGCGAGCGCACGGTGAACGCTGAACGCAAAACTGTGAACGGAGAGCGAACGGTGAACGCACGCTGAACGAACGGTGAACGCACGCTGAACGAACGGTGAGCGAACGGAAAAATGGGAAAGTAGAACGTTTCAGGGACTGTACCTGTCCATGGAATCGGCTGTTGACCAATATGACTCTGTATGCTTGATATCCGAGTCCTTGTCAAACTGGTACACGGGGTGGCAGGAGTCCGACTTCCCCTGATATATTAAACTGTGATGGAATGAAATCACCAGCCTTTGTGATTCCCAATAAAATCGTCATCTGGCGTTTGTCGTCAGTATGAGATACCGAGACTTGTTTGGATCCATCAGAATCCATTGTCCAGTTATTTACTGGCACATAATTAGAACCGGTCTGGTCCCAGTTGACAATTAACGAGTCTGGAATATTATGTGTTTTGACTACAGTGTCAATTCTATAGAGGAATTCCTCTTTAATTTTCTGGAAATCACAGGGAAGACTTTTTATCCCCTTGGTTCCTTTCCTTTTCACCATATTAGAATTGATTTTGCCCACGGTTTGTCCAATAAAAGCGGACCCCCGTTTTCAGATAGCTGAGTTTTATCCCTGGCTGTTACAATGCCTTTAGCAGCAGCTAGTACATATCTAGAGTTTACAATTCCACCTGCAATTCGAAGATTTTTTAAGTATTCACATACTTCCTTGTCCATTTCACATAATTCCAAAGGACGTCCCCTTGGAGATTTTGGCACACTTGTAATATCAGACTTGAGTTTTAGTTTTTCATTCATTTTTTTTCACTTTTTCGTAGGCTGACTTCATGACGCGGACTGTGCTTTCATTTAAATTTGTCGCAAGTTTCGCTGAAAAATGACGTGCAGCTGCAGTGTTTCCATGTTCTATTGCGTATTTAGCAATTTTTGCTCGAAGTTCTCCTGAGTAATTGCCATATTTTTCCCTTTTTCTTGATCCACTTGTCGGTGTTGTGGGTGTTGATGGAGATGTAATTATAACCTCTCTTTCGACATTCCGATTTACAGCTTCTTGCAACGGAGAAGTAGCAATAGGAATAAAGTTTTTCCTTTGTGGGGTGAAAAACGTCTTGATCGACGGGATGGTCATTTTCAATACTGAATTATAATTCTCTAAGTACCTAGTGCTGAATTTAATGAACTATACTCATGTTTCCACATGACTGACCTTCTTGAAATAAGACCTTGACCATTGATTTTATAATTATATATTTTTTTCAAAGAAATCCAAGAAAGATAAACCCTGAATAATACATCTAAAATTTATTATCCGGAGCTAAACCCCCCCCCCCTTTTTTTAGACGCGGAATATAATTCCCAGACATTTTGGATTCGCGATTTTACATTCTCGCGATTTGACGCAAAACGGCTAGATCGCGGAAAAAAGTGCTCGCGTAAAATAAGGAATCTACAGTAAACAAACATTTTGTTTTAAAGTATGCGGCGTAGTGTGGAACTTTTATATCTTTGTTAATTGTGAAGAACGACAGAGGAAAGACTGATCGGATTTCGAAACACTGTCTGTCTTCATGTAAGAAAAAAAAATAATAAGAATAAATCAGCGTACCTGATTCTTATTCTTTAATTCCTTACGAATCACACATGATATTCACGGAATATACTTTTAAACTCCTATTTCATATATTTGTTTAAATGAATTCTCGCATGACTTGAGTTTCATTGTCACTTGGCAAATACGTGACTGGCAAAATGGGCCCAGATGAGGAAAATTCACAGTTTCAGTTTTTCTTCTTATTTGATTTGTATGAAAGTCTAGAACAAAGATCCAAAATATTTTTTGAAAAATTCCAACCCTAAACGAAACTATGCCAATTTGAATGTGTCAACAATTTTTGGCGTATTTTCTTTGCTGCAAGAATTTAGGAAACTCATTTTTTTTTACATTTCCAAACAAAGTACTGATTTTCGTTTGTTATATATATATATATATATATATATATATATATATATATATATATATATATATATATATATATGTGACTGCCGTCATGAGAAAAGGGCCCTTAAGGTCAAAATTTCACAAATTGACTTTTTGGTAAATTTTGATAGCCTGACTCTTTTTGAATTCAAATATACATCAATTTTTAAAATATCTCACTTTTTCAATATTTTATGAGCATTTTAGTAAGGCCGCTTGAAAACAACGTTGACGTTACTTATTGATAACGTAATGACGTCGCGTGCGTCAAATTCAGTTTCCAAACATTCTTTACAAAACTACATTTTTTAAATAACCTTAATCGTTTTGACACATATAAACTTGAGATTTTTTTTTCTTTCAAGCAACTAGTATGTAATTATTTATGAGGGAAATCGCAGACTATTTTCATACTATATTAGAGCAGATCTAGTAATTTCGTAAAGGGAGGGGTGGGGGTCTAGACAGGATCTAGGAACAGTTTTTTATTCAGTCAAAAAATTAATTAATATTTGTTGAATTCCACACAAGGTTTTCTTTTTATAATTAATACTCTAGCTCAATTTATAAAAGATATAAAGCACTTGTAATATTGAAATATAAAAAGTTCTATATCGATGTTACAGAAAGGCACCTCGGGCGATTAAAGCGGGACATCCCCTTGCAAAATAGCACATTGATCCCGATATGAAAAAAAATATTTTCGGATATACATGTATTTATCCCCTATAACTTTGTTACTAAGGGATAATAACACCTCACGTATTTTCTGTATTACCGAAAGATTCTAATGGGAAATAAATTCATAAACCCCATGATGTGTAAACTTTTTTTTTCCATTAAAAAAAAATCATAATTAATAAAAAGAAAAAAATCTGTTCACTACTCCAAGGGGATTTTTTATTTAATTTTTATGAATACTTTAATAAAAATGTTTTCATAATTAAAGTTTCCATTGTTTATACAATTCAATTTCTTCGTCTGTCTTAATTATGGAGTAGAAACATAACAAAAAGGCACATAATGATGTCGAAGGATTGTTTTATGAACTTTTATTCCGTACATGAAAATTTAATTTTTTTGTCAACTTCTTACTTTTTAGGTAAATCACACTTAATCAAAAGCGGTTATAAAAATATTTCTGTACTTTGTTTATTTTTTACTTTGATGCACCTGTGCCCTCGACGCTACTGCAGCATCACTTGAACATAACAATTATCGTTCATCATTTCTTAAAAAGGCCGCTAATCTAAAAACAAAACCATGATGATTTATGTATATATTGTAAAGTTTGATATATATATATATATATATATGTATTGTGAGCGAAATGAAATACAGTTGCATTAAAATTTTTATGAAATCTAATTGAAATTGAAACCGAATATCTTGTGAGACTTAACAGGCCCGAAGAACGTGGGGGGGGGGAGGATGAGAGGGAGCCTGCCCGCCCCCACTTTTTCTGAGTATAGTATTTTGCTATAGCAAATTTCCTTTTATACAGGTAGGTGTTGGTTCCCTCACCCCCCCCCCCCCCAATTTCTGTTGTAAGGTGGAGCACTGGCAAATTCCAGGATTTGTACAGATAAGTCTTCCCCTGTTTTCTGCTTATCAGATTATTTTTGGGAAGTTGACCCCCCCCCTCCCAATCTTCCACTCATTAGTCAGTATAGGTTTTTGTTTTGCTTGTCAGATTTTGGAGGAAGTTGACCACCCCCCCCCCCAACTTTTAAAACTATAGCTACGGACATGCTTGAATATAATATGTATTTTTTTTATCTGCGGCTTCAGCTAACCTTACACCTAAGTTTTTCATTTTTCGTTGCGATGAAATTTACACAAAATTGTATTTTTAAACAATTATTAAATATTACGTCCTACACACATGTTTATACTTTTTATGTATATAAGGCGATTCGGTTAAGCAATATCCCATTGAATGTCTGTCACTCTACCACTATAACTTGACCTTCATAGACGACTTAATATCTGCTTTTGTCTTGCAAGCAAAACCATTTCTTCCTAGTTCTTGTCTCAAAAAATAACAATTTGTTAGAATCTCGAAATTAAAAAACATGACTCTTATTTTTGCCTGCTACCACACGACTGAAATAGAAACATTTTTTTTCTTTAAAATCAGGAAGATGTGTGTGCTTGTTTAATCCTTTTCCTTCGGTATCCCTACATCAACAGAGCTTTCAAAAAATGTCGAGATATCCGGGATATCGAGATATCAGAGCTGAGACTCGACATCCAAGATTTCAACACGAAACATGACTTAAATTTATAACATACAGATGTACATGAATTCAATTCGGCCAAAAAAAAAAAATGGTTTTTAACATATTTTATGGTTATAGAAGTTTTGCCTGAACCTCCGTTTTTTTTATCGCTCGAAACATCACCAGTGTTAATTTTTTCTCATCTTCATCAAAATTTAGATTTCTTTATTGTTGTCTTTCCACTGGTGTGGTTGATGTTTTTGAACATTTTCTTAACATTTGAATATGACATCCATAACCACTTGTTACTAGTACTTATTCCTCTATCAGTGACTTATTCTCAAAAGTATCAACATTTATCAGAAGTTTGTAATTTCTTTACAGCCTAATCTTTTGTTTAATCTGTTGTTTCTTCTGTTTCATAAATATTTTAATCCTTATATCACCGTCAATGTAATTGTTATTTTCTTCAATATTGAAAGTTGTGCTTTTGGAAAAAATCCAAATTAGCTGCATTTATTTCCTAAACATATTTCAATTCAATTTCAGGTCAGCTTTTATCGGAACAATTTGAGAAAATTGATACAAGGGTAATTTTTTATCAGAGACCACTTTTTTGTGTATTTATTTGATCATTTCAAAATGTTTTTTATCATAATTTATTTTTTGCAAAATAGCAGTGACATCCCCCTTTTCCGATTTTCCCCTTAGCATATTCTCTTGCTGTTAATATAGCAAAGAATTATCTATATAGGGGCCGTTTGCCCCCCTTCCCCATTCGTTGTTGTAGTAGGAGGTTCGAATCTCCCATGATATCAGTATCTATATACCCCCACCCCCCAAAAATAATAATTATAATAAGTTCTCTTTTTTAGATTGAATTTTAACCGATTACTTTTTATTCGGAATTTTTTTTTTTTTTTTTTTGCTTTTCAATGATCTCTGTCCCCCTTTCCCCTCAAACACACATATGGATATCGATATCATATGGATATGAGCTGGTCTAACTGCGCATATAGACATGATTAATTATGGATCAAAATTAAAATAACTAAATACATTTTATATGAAGGTATTTTTTTAGAATAAAGAAGTGTATGTATGTGCATTGATCTCTCTCCATCTCTATCTCTCTCTCTGAAAAATATACGTGTAACAGTATGTAAAATAGCATTTAATATTAAGACTTAATCTATATTGAATATCAGTCAAATTTAAACATTTGCTGCTCATAAAACAAATATATAGTATCTTTAGCCATGCATCATATATACACATCGCTAAAAATCGTCGTAATTTTAACAATGAGTTCAATGTCGTGTTCAGCTTAATTATGTGATATCAAGTTAAATACTTAAACAGAATAATTAATAAATGCATGTACTATTACATGTAATTATATTATTGAATAGAAATTTCCGCATCAAATTTCATATGATTTAATTTCTTGTAACACCTGGAAATCCAAATTTATTTCTTGTTCACAAAACGCAGTCGACAAAAATTACTTCCGTGTTTACAATACCGCGACTTTGACGTCGTTTTTTGCGCATTGTGACGTCAAAAGATAAGGGCCCTTTTCTCATGACGGCAGTCATATATATATAGGATCTCCCATGATTTGTAGTTGGATATGATTTTTATCCAACGAGTTGTGTGTTTTTTATCCCCGAGCCTTGGCGAGGGGATAAAAACACACAACGAGTTGGATAAAAGTCATATCCAACTACAAATCATGGGAGATTCTTTTTATCCCATGTTTAATACTTCACAACCAAAGATTTACACTGTTTTATACAGGACTCCACTTCATTTTACTTCATCGCGCTAACGCAAAAACCATTGTGACGTCACAACTGTGGATTATGAAAAATTTATCCAATGAGTCATATCCACGGGATAAAGGGGTAAACATGGGATAAATATATATATATATATATATATATATATATATATATATATTTATTTGATGGCAAGGGTTATTAGCAAACCAGGATATATCAACTTTATTATGTACAAATTTCCACTCAGACACCAAGCAAAGCCGTCTGTAGAGAGAGTCCACCACAAGACGTACAAGAAGTACAAACGGCTACAGAAGGAAAAATCAGTGAAATAGTACCAGAACCTGCTTTCTGTACCTAGAAAATGAAAAGGCGCCCTTCTCAATATGAGGCCGATGAGAGGTGATTTTATATTAAATAATAACTTTTTCACATGTACCTTGTTGTGAATAACGACGTAAGTACGAGTATACATGTATGCTATTTGTTCTTCGGAAGCTTGATACTACAGAGAACTGATCAAGATTCAAAGAGAATGGCTAGATGTGGAGAAAGACTCGGCATCGAGAGGCTTCAGGTAGAGCGTCGGCGATTGGAGATGGAGGAGAGGGCCAGGGTTTTTTTTCCGCCACATGTAACAATGCATCGGAATTTCAACTTATCAACGGTGCATTTATGCAAATATGAGGAGTATTAATTTGCATTTGATAAATCTTTTTAATTCTTATATCCACTGATTTGCATAACAAAAAGTTCCATCCATTACAGCATGTAAGTTGTAACTGGTAAACACATGTATTTTACCAGAAAAAAAGAAATGGAGCTATATGGGAATAAGTCGGAGTACCACTCGCAGAATTGAATTCTAGTTCCTCTAAAATACAATTTAAATAATGAGCCGTACAACCAAAGACAATGCCGTTACCTTCTTTGTCAGCGGGGACCAGTACATACTGATGGTGTAATCTATTTAACTCTTGTTTCACTTCTGCATTGTCGAAGACAGAAGGATAGATGGTTTTCATATATTGCCCCTCGATCGCTTAATGCATTTAATCAGAAACTATAATTATAAGTTATCTTTCTTACAACAAAAGTAAAATTCGTTTTGAAGGAATGCCAGGTGTGCGCAAACAAACTAGTATATCTTGGATCGCGCTCCATTGACCTGTTCTAGACACGTCTCAGACAAATTCTCGCGCAAGGTGAATGGTGCAGACAGAACACGGACTATGGCGGACAATATGCAATTTCAGGCGTTAATGCCACTATTTCTGGATGGATTGCTTGAAAACTAAGGGGAATTTCGTCAAAATTTTCAAAGAATTGTGCAACTCTTTGCAGCTGCTTTGTTATCAACGTAAATTAACCAATGTACACCAGTCGTATACATTCAAATGTATGATGTATTGATTATATTCTCGTGCTTTTCCTCAGTTAAATGCAGTTAATATATAGAACTAGGTTTAGATGGATGAATATTACATAAATAAAATTATTTTCTTTATTAATAAAAAAATCCCATCTTAAATACATGTGTATTATTATCATTATTAATTAAGCGTGGATTTTTTAAAGAAATAAATTTAAATTGAGGTACATAGTATTGTTTATTTAGAGGGGGAGAGATTAAAAAAAAATCAGCTGAAAGAAAAATTGTCCATACTCGAGAACCCTAATTCATATTGTTTGGGGGGGGGGAGGGGAGTTCCACTTTTTTTCTTAACCAGATTTTATTAAAAATTCTCATACATTACCTTGCTGATTAAACTATTTAACTATACTGCAAAAAAAGGGGGTGGGATGAGTAACGTTTGGGTAAAATTAGGAGGCCAGCCCCTCCTCCTCCTACTACATGCCTAATATTATAAGAAAATGTAGATGCAGAATAACTGGGTTCACAGCGATTTTTAGAGTACTGTTTGTTATCTCCATATATTTCATATATTTCATTCATTAATGTTGCAAAATGGTTTTATGTTTATGTGTTCTATGTTTATGTGTGTATTAATTTATGTGTTACATTTATAGATAGGGCAAGGATAATAAAACCATAATCAAGATGTATGTGGAAAATAAAGTTAGAAGTTTAAGATCGAGTTATTTGTTGCTAAATTTTATTTACATATTTAAACTGTTTATTAATTAGCTAAATGTTATGTGCATTGTGTTACAGGGCAAGGAAAGATAAAAACAAGAATAGAATTGTATGTGGAGGAAACTGTACCCTTCTACAACCTAGATGATTTCCGACGCTTCTTTCGGATTTCCAGAGCAACATTTGAATGTTTATATAGAAATATTGCCCACTTTCAACAGTTACAACCTGGCTGGACCGGAGGAAGAGAATTCATTTCAACAGATAAACACTTGTTAATTAGCCTTTGGTATTTGGCAACCCAAGATAGCATTCACAGTATATCAGACAAATTCAATGTTACAGAGTCCTCTGTTATTAGATGCCATACAAGAATCACAGACATTTTTGTTAATCATCTTAAACAAGTATTTATTGTCCTCCCTTCAGCTAATGAACGCCAGGAAATAATGGACAAATTTGAGCAAAAACAAATGTTGGGTGCTATAGATGGTACTCATATTGCCATGTAAAAGCACCTAAAAGCCACCCAGAAACTTACGTCAATAGAAAGGGGTTTTACTCAATTATCTTGCAAGGAATTTGCAGAGAGGACCTTAGATTCCTTGACTGTGTAGCAGGTTGGCCTGGAAGCTGCCATGATGCCCGGGTATTAAAGAATACAAATATATGGGAAAATGGTTTGGCAATTTGTGGCAATGCACATTTTCTTGGAGATGGAGCTTATCCTTTGAGAAGCTGGCTGCTCACTCCCTACCGTGACACGGGCCATTTGACACCCCAACAAAGAAATTATAACTATTGTCATTCTGGCATACATGTAAAAGTGACAATAGAGAGGGCGTTTGGGTGTCTTAAAGGACGTTTTAGACGTCTGCGATATTTGGAAACTTTAGACTTGAAAACATCTGTTGAGATCATTATGTTATGTTGCATAATTCATAATACATGTATATGCATCCTAAACAATGAGGATGTACCGGAATTTTTTGAAAATCAGCAAGGACCTAATGTGCCTCAATGTAATTTAGTAGACAATCAAGCAGAAGGACTAAGAAAACGTGACAATTTTGCTCAAAATTTACCTTGAATGATTATTTCACATAAGTTGTATCTGATACTGTAACGTGTGGTTCAAATTGTGTTATAAATAATCACTGTTTGCTTGAACTTGATTTATTGAATATTTGTATTTAATCTCCTTGACAAATAAAAATAACAATAAACTTTCAACAAAAAAAAATCCACATTTTTAATAACATGGAATAATAAAAACAACAAAACAGAAAACTGGCACTTTCTGTGATAAGTATAAAAATAAAAACAAAACATTTTGCTTACTCAAAAATAAAAATATTCATACATGGACATATTAAAGGGATAATTTCACATAACTTACTTGATTTTTCCCTTAATGACATTTTGCTGCAAGTTAATTGTAAGTAAATTGAATGTTCAACATTTGAAAACCTTAATGAATTTGTTGATTTGCTTCCTGCACATTGGACACCTATTACCAGTAAGACTTGATGCACATTTCACACAGGCTGTCAGATGTCCACAAGGAACAAATGCACTTTCTGCAATTTTCCCATCCTCCATGCATATTTTGCACTCATCTAGAAAGGAAATATAAAAATATTTGTACTAAGCTTCATGAAATGAAATCCAATTTTTTGGCTTGATTTTAGAATTTCCAAACATTTCCATTTTTTCACGGCGTCTCCTTTCCACTTTTTCCTCAAAACGCTGATTCTCACTCTTCATGATTTGCTCCAAGCTTTCTACTACATTATTTGTTTGACGCCTTTTTGAACTTTATTTTTTGCAGGAGACTCGCATTTTCTCTTAGTAGAAGTTGTAGGAGTGTCAGGCCTACCTGTGTCGCTCTCCTCTGTGCTCTTGGTTTCTGTGCTCGACTTGGTTTCTGTGCTCGACTTGGTTTCCGCGCTGGATTTTGTCCCAATAACACATTCTGGATGAACGTTAGGCTTTGCTGACATAAATTCTAAGTCATCCTCATAAGGGTGACTTCTTCTTTCTGTCCCACTTTTTTTGTTGTGGTCTTTCACATTTTTTAATCATCGCATCAAAGTTTTCCATCTCCCGTCCACTTGAGTTGCACTGAAATTACATTTTTCTTTTTGTTTTAGAGTTGCTGCAATTTTGTTCTATTATAGTGCCTTTTTTCTTAATTTTCCACTTGTGACCAATTCTTCGTTTTCTCTATACTGATTAATAAATAGAAGTGTGCCTGGTCTTGTCCAAAGAAGAGCAGAGTCAGGAGCCAGCTCGATGGGTCTCCCATCTTCTCCTAGATCCAGACTTTCATCCTCCAGATGAAGAGTTCCGCCATCATAGCCACCACTACCTGTTAAGTGTAAAATTAATAAATAAACAAAATATTTATATTCAGAGGTACTAAATACCATTTATATTGGAGGTATGTTACATTGCCCAATCCTGATAAAAATTTCTTTTAAGTCCTTTCATAATTTATACATGCAAATGTTCCATAAAAATGTGGCATTTTAACTTACATCCACATTCCTAAGCCATGTGTACACATACGGGCTCATGGGCATAATATCTTAATTTTTAATGTATTACATTACAATTGCATGTTTATCAGCTGTTCATGACCAATTGCAATACCCTAAAAGTGGCAACATTTTTTTAAAAATAAAGGTTTACTATCTTAATACTCTCTTTAACAGGTTTAATTATTAACTGGGGGTTAAAAATCTTAAACAGGTTATACCTTATAGTCACTTACTACCTTAGAAGAGTACATAGGCGTCAGAACTGGGGGTTGGGGGCTTAGGAGGCTAATGTACTAGGCACAAGGCACGATTGAGCGTAGCCGTTGCGGATGCCAGTCATTTACCCAGACAAAATGTCTAGTGAATTTAAATACAATTGCCTTATATATAATCCATACATAACCATCGTTCAGCCAAAAAAGTAATTAAAAAAATAATAATAAAATATAATGTATAAATAATTTTAAAAATAGAGGAATCTGCATTAAATGTTGCCAATTGTCGCAGAAATTATGTACACATTTAACACAAGACGAATTTTGGAGATCACCTATTAGAATAACTTTAGTAATTTAAGTTTATATATACCTGGATCATCAGATGCATGGCCCACAAATTCTTCTTTATTTTGAAAAAGACGATGACAACTGTCGCATTCAAAGAGTGTCGCTCTGTTTTGTGAATTTGTCGCCATCTTGAATTCTGGCTGCACTACCTCTCGCACGTGGACAGAAAGAACAGTCCGAGAACAGTGTACTTTTGTACTCTATTGACTTTGCACATGTTCGGAGTGTTCCGAACAGTCAATGGAGCGCAGCCTTGCAAGATGTGTTGCAAAATTTTCACAATATTTTATTTTTTCAGAAGAAATATCAAGATAACTCTTTATATTATATTTAGAAAATTTATCTAGAAATATTGAAGACAAGGAACAATGATCACTGAAGATAGACAGGTGTGATTAGCTAGAGATCGGATCATTTTGCCTGTCCTTAGTAACTCTTGATGATAACAATGAAGTAAAGAGCAAAATGTCATCTTCAACCGACTTTTTTCAACATTGGAAATTGAATTACGGAATTATGGTTACGTGAGACTGTGTACATGTACGTAGGACTGACAATTCCTTGTAATCCGTTCTTAATGGTTACAGCAGCTGTGGCACCACGGTTCAGAAAGTATTAAAAAGTAAAGATGGGCAAATTTTAAAAAGGAAAAGAAAGCGAGGAATTTAATTCAAGTATCAGATAACGCATCAAGAATACATGACAAAAAAATTAGAGTAAAAGAGAGAGCAGTAAGGAGAAACTCTAAGCACAAAAACAAACGATTTCAAAAGTTTCAGAAAATTATGAAAAAAAAGTTCCATGAGTGATATTGATTGATTATTTTTGCGTAACAGCGAATCAGCAGTATTTCTGGCATATTTCCGCGGTTATTTATTTCTTATTACCGGGTTTTGAAAATGTTTGGGTTTGTTCTGGAGGCCCCGAGTCTTGTGCTGAAACCTTAGAAACAATCTTTTGAGTGGCAAAGGTGTTGTAATCTTTTGATACGTGAGTGATTTTGCAGGTTAAATACTTAAGGTCAAGGTCTAGTAAATGACTTTAGACTGTCTTTTGGTGCTAAATCCATTATGACGTCATAATTGATTTAAGCTTAATTTTTCCCGTACTTTACGGCTGTAAAAGAAATATGTAGCAAATGAAGCATTTTCAATGTATTCAATTTGAAATCATGTCAAAAGTAACCCCGATATCTATATTCAATTTAATATCATTTTGAAGTAGAGGTAAAAAAGAAATGAAAAACCGTTTTCTAAGAGACTGTAGGCAATATTGATACATTTCTTTTATCCGAGATGGAAAAAACTCCTAAATTTATACCTGACTTTCTTCATTTTTCATTAAAAATTACAGTTTAAAATATGTTTTTCGTCTAGTTTATCAAAAAATTATGTCCCGAAACACCCTATTTTTGCAAGCCATATTTGTAAAGGATCATTAAAAGAGCTCGTTTCTCGAATTTGGAAAAATCTGTAAGCATCTTTCATTTACTAGATCTTGAACTTAAGTAAGGCTATGTATTGTGCTTCATGCACACCAAAAATCTACGTTACTAGGAAAGTGCTGTTGTAAAGGGATCTGTGTATTTAAGAGAAGCTTCAATTATATTTCCCACTGACAATAAGAATAATAAATTATATATATATATATATATATATATATATTAATTTAACACCCAAAACATCCGGTCTAACTGAAATGTTTCCAAGGTCCACTCCTTAAATCAGTACATGTGCTGAAGAAAAACTAGAGGTTTTGTCAAAAAAGCTTTTAATGTAGCTGAAAAGGAACAGCATTTCTAGATAGGAATATAGTACTAATTTTAGGTTTATTAGCTCCAATTTTTCTCTGTTTTAGATTATTTTAACCTTTAATAATTAAATTTGAAATGAACCCATATTTGTATTAACAAGTTGGGAAAGCCGCATATATCCTCCCATCTTTATCTCTTGGTCTGAAAGTCCACAATTCTATAAATAGACTGAAAAGGAGACGCGCTTTTTTAATTCGAGTTTTTTGTTGCTTTTCCAAACAATGAACGAATAAATATCACCCTAAAGGGAAATGTACTTCAGAATAAAATTCTTACGCATGTAAAGAAAAATGTTAGTTTATTCACTATGTAACTATATAAACGTTTGCAACTGAAGGTAAATGCATCAAAATAATGCTCGTTAGTACGTAATATTTACATGTAGCTCTCGGTGCATAGTTAACAGTTTTATTTCTCCTTGCCTATACAGTGTTTTATAAGTAGGTTTTTTTTCCTGATGGCCCCCCTCCCTTTCAAAAACGAGACTGTATCCCTGACTACTAATCCTGATTTTAAAATAAGTCGGTTACAAAATTTACTTGGTATAGAACGGAGCAGAATACATGCATGAGAACTAAAGTTTTATTTCATTGCATCTTTAATTAAGAATGTAAAGGTTTGATGGCTAATGTATCAGCAGACTTATTTTTTATTTTTCTGTACAAAGATTTAGCCCATATGATTTCATGTGTTTTATCCCATTTCTAAAAAAAGTAAGCATTACATCTTTCTAGTTACAAAATATTTTTTAAATATAAATTTTTCCATATTCTGTGGGATATTAGTTTCATGATGAATACTCTTTGATCACTGCTAGTTATGCTGTTGTTCGGTGTTTCACTTAGTACATTATTAAATAAAATGTTCATTCAATTTCCATTAATTACAATAAATGGCCAAATGCTAGAGTAAGCTTTGTAAGACTATAAACAGACTTGTAAGGCAAACTAAACAGCCAATTTGTTTTAACTTGTAATGTAAGGCAATCCTTAATACATGTATGTGTACCGGCTTATATGGATAAATATAAACAAAATAAAAATACCTTTAAAATGACAGATAGATCGTATGTTTGAATTGTGGTTAAAAGTGCCAACTGAAGAGGGAGACCACACTTCTGGCAGGCTTGTAAGACACCAAGCTCCACAATTCTCCAACCCTCTGTCCATCCAATGCTTTTGCATGAGCTGGTACGATCTCTTCATGATCCACAACCAGAAAACTGGAGTGCCACACCCTTCATCTATTGGATATTTATTTAAAAACAAATTTGAAAGTACTTTTTAAGATTTTAGATATTTTTATGCCCCCGGATCGAAAGATCCCGGGGGTATATTGTTTTGTCCTGTCTGTCCTGCCTTGCCCATAACTTTTGATTGGTTGGAGCTATGACTTTCATATTTCACATGTGTATTCCTTGTGACAAGACCTTTCTTTGGGTACCATCATATTTGACCTTTTGACCTTTACCTTGGAGTTTGACCCACTTTTGCAAAGTTTTATGAGACTTTAACCTTGGCCATAACTTCTGAATAGTTGGTGCTTGGGGTTTCAAACTTCACATGTGTATTCTTTGTGACAAGGCCCTCCTTTGGATACCAACAACTTTGACCTTTTGACCTTGACCTTGGAGTTTGACCTACTTTTGAAAAACTTTAACCTTGGCCATAACTTTTGAATGGTTGATGCTAGGGCTTTCATACTTCACATGTGTAATCCTTGTGACAAGACCTTCCTTTGGATACCAACAACTTTGACCCTTTGACCTTGACCTAGGAGTTTGACCTACTTTTGAAAAAACTTTAACCTTGGCCATAACTTTTGAATGGTTGTTGCTAGGGCTTTCATACTTCACATATGTAATCCTTGTGACAAGATCTTCCTTTGGATACCAACCACTTTGACCTTGACCATGACGTTTGACTTTTATTTAAAAAACTTTAACCTTCGCCATATCTTTTGAACATTTGTATCTAGGTCTTTCAAATTTCACAGGTGTATTCCTCGAGACAAGACCTTTCTTTGGGTATCAACATTTTTTATCTTTTGGCCTGGATTTTGACTTGCATTTGAAGAAACTTTAACCTTCGCCATAAGCTGCCATACGGGGGCATCACTGTTTCACAAACACATCTTGTTTCAAATGTAATTTGTTTATAAAACAAAAATTGTATGCATTCCATTAGCTCAATATTTGATACTTAACTGATACTGATACAGAACTGGTTATCTTTTTATGCCCCCGGATCGAAAGATCCCGGGGGTATATTGTTTTTGTCCTGTCTGTCTGTTTATCTGTTTGTCGGTTTGTCTGTCTGTCTGTTGTCAACATTAACCTTGCCCATAACTTTTGATTGGTTAGAGCTATGACTTTCATATTTCACATGTGTATTCCTTGTGACAAGACCTTTCTTTGGGTACCATCATATTTGACCTTTTGACCTTTACCTTGGAGTTTGACCCACTTTTGCAAAATTTTATGAGACTTTAACCTTGGCCATAACTTCTGAACAGTTGGTGCTTGGGGTTTTAAACTTCACATGTGTATTCCTTGTGACAAGACCTTCCTCTGGATATCAACCACTTTGACCCTTTGACCTTGACCTAGGAGTTTGACCTACTTTTGAAAAACTTTAACCTTGGCCATAACTTTTGAATGGTTGGAGCTAGGGCTTTCATACTTCACATATGTAATCCTTGCGAAAAGACCTTCCTTTGGATACCAACCACCACTTGTGACCTTGACCTAGGAGTTTGACCTACTTTTGAAAAAACTTTAACCTTGGCCATAACTTTTGAATGGTTGATGCTAGGGCTTTCATACTTCACATATGTAATCCTTGTGACAAGACCTTCCTTTGGATACCAACCACTTTGACCCTTTGACCTTGACCTAGGAGTTTGACCTACTTTTGAAAAACTTTAACCTTGGCCATAACTTTTGAATGGTTGGTGCTAGGGCTTTCATACTTCACATATGTAGTCCTTGTGACAAGATCTTCCTTTGGATACCAACCACTTTGACCTTGACCTTGACGTTTATTTAAAAAACTTTAAACTTCGCCATAATTTTTGAACAGTTGTATCTAGGTCTTTCAAATTTCACAGGTGTATTCCTCGAGACAAGTCCTTTCTTTGGGTATCAACATTTTTTATCTTTTGGCCTGGATTTTGACTTGCATTTGAAGAAACTTTAACCTTCGCCATAAGCTGCCATACAGGGGCATCAGTGTTTCACAAACACATCTTGTTTCATACTTGTATGTACAATTTTCTGTAATGAATTTAATATATATATATTTTAACATTAAGTTTCTTGCCGTTTGACCCAAAGTATACTGATATGACCTCGAATGTGATCCTGACTTTCACTATGAATTGACTCTTTGGAAGTTATTCATAAGTCACAAGAAATTGTGTTGTCAAATGATCTTGAAATAAGACCCCTTAACGTAAAAAAAAAATATATGTTAACTTTATGCAGACCAACATTTTTTTTCCACACCACAACCCTAACATTACTTTTTTCATATGTACATTTGTATCCCTTATCAATCCTCACAGTGTATATAAATAAAGATAAAGGAATTAATCTGAAATAAAATTACAGTATTAAAATCCTTTTGCAATGCAAGTTTGACTTTGATGGTCAATTAAAGTTTAACATTTGACTTGTCTACCAATTTTGCACTGCACTGCATGCCCATGGTGGTGACCCATGCAGTATTGACATGTTTTTGTTTGAAGTTTCCTACACAATTTGAATTAGTATTATGAATCAAATTCATTCAATTTTAAAGACATATTTTCCAACAGAAAATCTCTCCTATTCATACCTCGGTCTGGACTTACAAGTGTATGAGTTGACCACTAGTGCTACCCACATGGGGGGGGGGGGGGGGGGGGAGTTGCAGATAGCTCAACGAAGAATCTTGGTTGCTGATGATATCACTTGGGGTTTAATATATATAAAATAGATAAAATATCTCCGAACTTTACAGATTAGTTTCCTTGCAATCTCCGAGCATTTTGTTTACATATATGCCGGGGCTACGTACTTTCTACTTCACAACGGGGAATAACTCTAATCAAAAGAAAGGCTTTTTCGAAGAAAAATGTTATCATCAAAGCAACATGAATCACTTAATCGCTCAAAATATCTTGATACGGCGGATTCCTTGTTAATATATGAATTCCAACAACATTTTTATTATGGCTAGTAACATTTACACATGAGATCGATTAGGGATATGTAATTTTTAGCCTTCGTAACCGTCGTTTGATGGACAAGGCCTACATTATGATTTGCCGCTTTTCTTACCGGTTTTTGAACACATATGGTCACTATGACACCGCATCCACCTCTGCCTCTGGGCTTCTGACTGGTTTTTGTACAAAAAGTTCCGTTTGCGGGTGGCAAAACCACCCTTTGCATGTCCCATTTTCTCTCGTCTGTCAGTTCGGGAAAACGCGCGTTGTAGTTACTTTGGAGATCGGAAACGGGTCAGTTGTCGTAATAAAAACAGTACGTACTCGATGACAATGCAGATAATTTTAATTCGTATTTTTATCGAAAAAATATATGCAGGAAAGGTAGATGCACAGCATAATTAATTATTTAATGTTTCATACACTTCAACTGACGTTACATTGAATGCAACTTTCATTCCACTTTGTGTTTAAAAAAGCTCACACCCATTCAACCTTAAGATGAAAAGAAATGTCTACAATATTATTTCAAGACATTTTATAATGATAACTTTATCATCCCATGCCAATCATTCCTATAAAAGGAATTATTTTTATAGTTGTTTCCAAATCCAAATTCTTTAAATCATCCTATTTCTCTACCACACACTGAAACAGCCTTGATTTTCTGTCTAGCTCAGTCTCAGCTTTTTTCCAGTATTTAAAACAAATGAACATGTAGGGGATGAATTTATTATGCCCCCGCCATAAAATGGCTCTGGCATACAGTGTTACCCTGTTCCGTCATCATTCACTTTCCGTTCATTATATCTGCAACAGTTGCACACATTCATCTTAATTTTGACATATGGATACGTCATAGGAAAATACAGGTCAAGTTCAAATTTGGTCATGGTCCGTTGATCTTTGACAGAGTTATCCTTCTTGAACTTTTTTTTTTTAGTTTCCGCTCTCTATTTCTAACGTTTGTAGGGATGTATGTATAAGGTTGAAATTGCATATGCAGGAATATAACCAGAAAATATAGGTCACGTTTAAATTTGGTTATGGTCCGATGATTTTTGGCAGAATTGAATAATTCAAAAACTCTTGAAAAAATAAGAAAATTTTTAGTTTCCGCTCATTAACTTTTGTAGGGATGTATGTATAGGGTTAAAATTGTATATGCAGGTATTTTACCAGAAAATACAGGTCAATTTTGAATTTGGTTATGGTCCAATGATTTTTGATACAGTTATCCCTCTTGAACTTGCAAAAAAAAAAATCAAAAAAAAAATCAGTTTCTAATTTTAAGCTCTACATCAGTCATATAGCATTTCAGTACAGGTCAACCTAAGAATACAGCAAAATCAGTTGTTGTGATAAGTAGATGTTTGAGAATCGATTTGAAACTTCGCATGGTTATGTATTACATTTGTTCAATGATTTGGAAATAATTCAGGCTTGTTCTAACTTAATAAGCAATATATTGAAAAAAAACATGATGAACATAAGTACATTGTAGAACAAATCTAAACAATAATATGAAAATCAGAATCTTAAAAAATTGAAACAGCATACGTTATGAGAGAAAGTGATAATGAATTACACTAATCAGCTATTTAAAATTATAATTTTAAAAAGTTTGAAAAATTGCGAGCCTAACGTTTACAACCCCGATAATTACTTCCTTGTGGCGCAGTGGTTAGAGTGTCTGCTCTAGAGTCACGGAGTAAGGAGTTGATCTTACGTCGCGGGTTCGAATCCACTGCGGGACGTGGAGACTGGTCCTTCGGATGAGACCCTATAAACCGAACGTGCGCGAGTGAGAGTACCCAACAAAAAATACTATAGTAAACTATAGTTAACTAAAGTTTACTATAGTTAACTATAGTACCAGAGTAAAAACTTTGGAACTTTGATTTACTATAGTGAAAACTTTGGGACTTTGATTTACTATAGTGAAAACGTTGGAACTTTGATTTACTATAGTAAAAACTTTGAAACTTTGATTAAGTACGATAAATCCCGTGGAATTATGTTTTTGATTCCCATTCTTTACCATGATTACAAAAATTTCATATCGACTGTAAATATGGAAAAACGGTATGTATACCTCCATTACATCAAGTAGTACTAAAAAATCAGTTAACGAACCTGGCGTCATCAATCGACATTTGTTTTTTTTGGGGGGGGGGGGGGGGTTGCCACTTTTCCTACATGACGTCATACATTTCACGGTTCAGTATTTTTTGAACACCGATTTTAGTGCACAGTAACCCAAGATACAGATCTGACCAATTTTCGGCCACTCAGTCAAAAATATTTCGCATATTATGTTATATTGCGTTTCTTTTTCCTTTCAGTATATTTGCAAACAAGGTCATTGCATTGAACTTGCGAAATGTTGACTTAACAAGATTTGATATTCTTGTATCATCACCTTATTTGTCAATGGCCTGTCTCGTTTTAGAAATTGTTCTTGGAATTGCGTATCAAATCAAATGGAAGACAAAAACTCAATATGTAGGTTATAACGGTATATTGCTACATAAATAAGGAAAGTTCAAGATAGGAAAGTTGATGTTTTTTCACGTTTGTCAAAGTTAAGTTGTCAGTTGCCAGTGTCTTTCTCTAGTAAAACATTCAAATGTGAAACAGATGTGTCACACTCTGGTGTCTTTTGTTTCGAGTTTAATGAAATATATTGCGAATCAACATAGGGATGAAACTGAATATTGTTGATAAAAACGTCATCGATTTATCTTAATGTCGAATTGAAGGCTACTTCCTCTTTTATGCAGATGGTTTGAATATTAATACAGAAACAGGTCTGCTAAGAACGGGGCACAATTATTACCCATGGATTTTTTTTCAACAGATTGTTTGAGGACTTGATCTCCAAAAACTACTTAGAAACTCGAGCATATTTTTTATTTCAAAGTCGAAGTATTAGTTTGTAGACAAAAATGTTTTTATTTTTGTTTAAAATTAAACAAGGTCTTTTACTCGACACACGGCTCTTTCTTTCGTATTGTTTTATACAAAGTATCTCCAGTTGTGATGAAGAAGAACACGTTGCAAAATATAGGAGAGCAACCAAAATTTGATACAATGGAGTGAGGGACTGTCCCGCTACTTTGATATAAAGTAGTTCTTCTTCAATAAGGCAAACAATAAAAAAATGTTTCAGGTTCAAGCCAATACTAATCAAAGCCCTCATATTTATTTAGCGTTTTCCAGTGTATTGCATGGATTGATCGTTTAAGCGTCTTGGAATTGAATTTTAATTGTGATTTTTTTCCTCAACTGAGTGGGAAAGAAACGTTGGTGGCATGCACATTTGAAAAAAAAAAATCTTAGATTAAAGGACTCCTCAAAGATAAGTCTGAGCTTGAGGAAAAAAATAATATGGTGACACAGTTTGTTGAGATAAAACTCAAATTTTCATAGAAAATTATAGTTTGTGAGGCCTTCGATGTGGCAATTTAGTTACTGGACAAATGTTAGTTATTTGAATACCCTAACGTGTATGGATATTCAAAGAAAGACTTTCAACAAAAGTAATTTTGCAGATGACCAATCACAAGATACGGAAATTTGCGAGCTCCATTTTTTATTGAGGAAGCATGCTTTTTAATTTATTGTGCGGAATGGTTGTAAGCATTTTATAGTGAAAATACATAATTTTTTTGAATGTATCTTTTTATCTGCTCTGGGGGTATTAAGGAAACAAATCAACTGCATATTATGATGATCAAGAGTGTCTCTTCCAAAAATTTTAGATTTGTCGCCCCAGGTCAGGGGTTCCGAAGTTAGAGTGGGGCTCTATTCATTATATAGTGAAATGCATAATTTCTTTAGAAATCTTTTCTGCTCCTATAGGTATTTAGCAGATAAACTAAGCGAATTGTTTTGATGATCAAGATTGCCTCTTCCAAAAATATGAAATCTTGTGTTCCAGAGACAGGGGTTCAGGATGGGAGAGGGGTGTCTGTTGAATATATAGTGAAAATGTATTATTTCATGAACATTTCTCTGCTCTTTGATATTTCGCAGATAAACCAAGTGCATGGTTATGATGAGCAAGAGTACCTTTTGAAGGAAAAAAACTGTACAATTTGTGAACCCAGAGTCAGGGGTCCTGGTGTGTGAGGGGGGTCTGTTGAATATATTGTGAAATGCATTATTTCCTTGAAAATCTTTTCTGCTTCTGGATATTCACCAAACACACTAATTGCATGGGTATGATGAACAAGCGATGAACAAGGGTGTTACTAAAAAATTGTGAATTTCATGGACCCTGGGTTAGGGTAGGGTTATGTTGAATCTATAGTGAGAATGCATTATTTCTTTGTAATTCTTCTTCTCTGCTTCTTGGCATCTAAAGGAAAACAAAATGTATAAAGTTGTAATAAAGAAGGGTAATTTTATCAGATTTGTTTTAATTCTGTACCACTTCGTCAATTTATTAATTTTTATTCTACTGAAAGACGTTAATCCTCTTCGATATTCACCTATATGATACTTAATTATTGTAAACAATGTAATTGAAAGGTCAATTATAACACAATCATACAAGATTTTTTTTATAATATTTAATACGAAAAGTATTTTTATTTTATAATTTTGAATAGTTAAGTAGACTTTAAAATAATTAGATAAATAAAAATGGGACAAAGATACCATATCTTTGTACATTAAATGTTCTTCAAAGTTGGACTAAAAAGGCCATTTTGAAAAGGATTGAGATGGGTCTACTAAAAGTGCTCAAGAACTATTGTTTTGTTTAGCCCTCAAAGGGATTGTGACATGTGGAGACAATTACAGGCAAGTAAAAGAAAATAGATCAACTTAAAAATTTATTACTGAGAACTAAATTATTTTGCTGATCCCTGATCATCCCGTTTCGTATGCCGTCACGGAAGCTCATTCGGTAGAGCGCTCGCTCCGTGATCGGAAGGTCGTGGGTTCGAGCCCCGGCTGCGACTAACCTAGTCGATAAAAAATAGGTAGCAACTGCTTCTTAACTAAGCGCTCGGCACTTTGAAGTGAAAGTTGCGGGTCCTTCGGATGAGACCTTAAAAACCGAGCCTCGGTGTCACGGCAGGCGTTGGCACGATAAAGCACCCTCAGTGGTCAATGCCCCTGAGGACCGAGTAAAGGTCTAAATTTGAAGCCCTTAGCCGGTATATGGTGATGTCTCTACACGAGTGAAAAATTCTCGAACAGGACGTACATGTAAAACAACATACAATCAATCATCCTGTTTCTTTTGCTTTTGATCAACATAGCTTTGTTTATCAGCTTATTCTATTTTATATTTGATCTATGGACCCTTTACAGTGTCAAGTTATAATCAGGTAACCGTTAAGGTCCTTGGGCCTCTTGGTTAAAGATCTTTTTGCAGAAGAGAGACAAAAATGACACGTTAATAATCTCTTTTACTAAAATAAATTTCTTGTTCAGACATTGCAAAATAATCGGTACAAATAGGCGTTGGTGGTAATAATAAGCAAATAGTACCAGTACAAAATGTTTTTCATTAAACTCAACGTGTGGTCTTATTTCTGGTCCTTTGACAACGAAGCTTGTCAACCTAATGTTGAAACTAATTGCTACACAGGCAGATACATCAAAAATAGATGCTTGAAACAAATTACAGTTTAGCCTTGTAAGTGAGAAACATCCCAGTTGCGACCTCTTACATTACAATGACAGAATGTAAAAGTTACTCAACATCTAGGGTTGTTCTATTTGTTTGCATATGACATTCAGTTGGAGATTTTTGATACTGTAATAGGTTAGCTGCAGAGAATTCAATCATTCAGTGTTAATTCGTTAATTCAAATTCAATTTAAATTCATTTCAATCTTACATCTCCATGATTATATATATATATATATATATATATATATATATATATATATATATATATATATATATATATATATATAAACTTTAAAAAGTCGCCACTCATCATTATGATGTGTCTTTTCTAATGCGTTTCATACTAGCATTGTAGATAGTTTTGAGTTAGATCATTAATCAGATTTTGCCATATTGTAATAAAACTATTGATCTTTATCGTTCAAAACATTGAATGTAAGGGGTCAAACCTACGTTGAAAATTTAATAATTACTTGATTAAGTCTTGAAATTGTAACAAAATAATGAAACAAAATGCGTTTTTGAGAAATTTTAAATTAGTAATTTTGGATAATTGCCTAACCTATTTACATTTCCATTTTAATAAAAGCAGGAAATTATTTTACATTGTACGTAACTCAATTCTCTTTCGATGCAAAATGTGTTCTTAATAAATATTTATAGATCTTTACTTCGTATGACAATGCCATTGTATACGGGTGGGAAATGCTCTTTTTAGAACGCTTTTAAAGATTAAATGTCTGATTATTTCGTAGAACAGTGCATCCTCCATCCCAACCCCTATTGTAAGCCAACAGAACATACTTTTTCGAAAATTGCAACTGCAAATTTAGAAGCTGTTCAACTGATTTAAGAAGCTAGCGTCCAAAGCTAGCCAACCCTTGAGTAGAGGTAGGGTAAAGCATTGACATACTTGAAAGTTTCCTTTAAAATGATTTGCGACAGAGAGTCTGAAACTCGCCCTTTCCCGGCTTTGTCGCTGTTGAACCCTCGTGTCAGTGAGTGTAATACAACTTATTTTACGCTTCTTTAGTAGCAATTCTAGTGAAGATTGAAGATTATTCATAATAACAACTTATGACAGGTGCTTGTCACTTTATTCCTACCAGACTAGAAGTAAAACATGCATGTCCACAACGAACCGTTGGACGAAAAGTGGTGTATCAAAGCAAGTTGGTTGGAAAATTTAAACAGACACGTAACAGATCGGTGTAATGACGGACGTTATTAATTTTCATGTTGTAGGACTAAAGAATCAGAAACCTCCCATTGTGGAGGACAGCGGGAATTGAAGAAATGCAATGTAAACCTTAATTAGAGGACATCATCTGTATGAGATAAATGTCGGTTTTTACGTCCGTACAGACAGGATTATGAGCAGGTTTTATCTTGGACAACAATTAAACCGTTACCTTCAGAACATTAAAAAAAACTTACCTAGCACCAAGCAATTTAGAAGAAATAGATTTTATGTCTTTGTTTAAATAAATCAGCCACTTACTTTATCGTTTATTATAATGTTTAAGGGGCCTACCGTAACGATATAAATAGGGGACATTTAGAGATTTGAGGGTTGCAATTTCTTTACCTTTCAAGACTAGCTTTTTCATGGAAAAAAAAAACATTTCAAGGTATACAAGCTTAAAAGTTATTTTGGATAAAAATTATCAATTCAGTGAGATAACACTATCATGGTAGTATACATATATATATATATATATATATATATATATATATATATATATATATATATATATATATATATATATATATATATATATATATATATATCTAAAGACTCGACCGACTTTCCATGGAAAGCATTGAAAATAGCAATATACTGCATGTAAACTTCAGGTTATTTTTTTCTGCGATTTAAATAGAGAAAATTAGTTAAATATATCTAGTTTAAGGATGAATGACATGGTCAAAAACTGACCCTAACGAAAAAAGAAAAATTATGGTATCTATTTGTATTGTTTCAGTGGGCTTTTGAACTTGATTACTCTCCGTTATCTTCATTTGTATGAAAACCGCGGGTGAAGTCGTTCAACCATGCATGGTAGAGGGAATTTGTTTTAAATGCAAGTCAAGAACATGTATCAAAAGAGCACATATTTTGGATTCAAGCATCTTAATATAATTAAATACGTATATGTACATTTTGTTCGGTGTCTGACAATGTATAGATTTTAAATGAAAATATTCTATTGTAGAGGATACGTCTTCACGACAGGAATAAATACTGTATGTATGTGTAATGTCGCAAGGTGGTTCCAACAAAGTAAGGCAAAATATATTGCAAAATTAATCATACAACCGTTTTTTGAGTGTGACCACCACCACCCCCCTTATAAAAGTCCAAAATATGATTGTTATTAAATGCCCTCCTTATATCTTATTATCCTGGTACCTCTAATTTGTTGATTAATACAGATTTTCGACTATATTAAGTATTAAGTTTTTGCAGAAAACTGCCTTACAAATTTAAACGTTTTCACCTTATAGAATGTTATGTTTGCTGCTGCTCCATGGGTAAAATTATGGAGTATTCTGGAAAGTTTAAAAACGTTTCAAAAGACATTTTCAGTGTTCCTACTGATTTGTTACATTGCAATATTTGACCAATCGAAACCTTTCTTTAATTTTTTTTCTGGAAGCAAAATACGAAATATAAACATCTATCATTGCTGTACATTGAAAACTATTTTTGGCTGGCTTAACCTTTTTTGTTTAGATATTTTCAAACACATAAATATAAGGAGATCCCCAGATCAAAGGTATAGTGACCAATCCGGATTTTTTTATCTCACACTTCAAGCCTTCAAAAGTTTATACGGCTGTTGACTACCGTCTAAGTTTAATAAGCTGATATAATCTAAGAGAACTCTTATAGGACTTATCCTGTCTCCTGATTAATTACCGCTTTCAAATAAATTGAAAGCGGGTTTATTAATACTTCTTCTACTTGTGAAGGTATTCTTTTGATATGAGTAGTTGATAAAGTTCTTGTAATATACGTCTTTATAAATGAAGAATCGTCCGTCCGAATTTTTAGCCGCACGGACATGGTTGGTAACACAGAGACAAACGGTCGCGTGGCAAGTTGAAATGTTAAAACGCCTTCATATCACAGGGTACAAAGTCATAAATAATAACCTTGATTTTCTTAGATATACCCTCCATGACACAGAGACGCATATTTGACAAATTGTTAAAAGATTTCTTCCGATTCAAATATCACGAAATTGTACAAGGTATTCGGTGCAGGGAGAAGTTCGTTGTTCTTCGAGAAAAGGTTCTCTTATGTTTACAAGTATGCTGTGTATAGTTTAAAATGTTGAACGAAACTTTTTCAAAGACCCGAGCCAATGTCTGCGATCAAAGACAAACGGTACCTTTGTCAGCTGGACATGCTGACAGGTGACACCAGTGTTCAGCAAAATGTTATGCCTCCATGTTTTAACGTTCTGCCATCTTTTACACTCTTCAGAAATTGGAAAAGTGCAGCTTTAGATCTTTAATCTCGTTTTGAATTTTGCACTGGAGTATTTTAATACAAATTTCACCCATACATTTTCCTGGAATAGTCGATTTTGTGATCAGGGAATATTTTACGAGAGAATCAACAGGCCTTTACTTGATTTGAATGACCCATAAAGCTATATAAAGTGATATGAGTCAATTTATTGTGAAACATCAAACTAATTGCAACACAATTTCGTTGTCATAAATAGACTCTTGAGTCCACAAAATAAATGTAAAAATTGGATGAGGGCAAATCATGATATGAGGTTTATAAATTTTCTGTGAAAATTACTATAGGAAAGGGGCATAACTTTTGTCAATTAAGTAGATAAGGGTTAAAATTTTGGTGCATTTTCAGCCTTGAAGAAAGATTGTTTATATGCTGTTTTACATGTACGTCCCATTCCAGAATTTTTCACTCATATAGAGACGTCACCATATATGAAGGGCTTCATTTAGACCTTTACTCAGCACTCAGGGCCATTGAGCAGTGAGGGATCTTTATCGTGCCAACGCCTGCCGTGACACGGGGCCTCGGTTTTTAAGGTCTCATCCGAAGGACCCGCAACTTTCACTTCAAAGTGCCGAGCGCTTGGCGAAGGAACAGTTGCTACCTATTTTTTATCGACTTAGGTCAGTCGCGGCTGAAATTCGAACTCGCGACCTTCCGATCACGGGCGCTAAAGTAGAAGTGAATTAAACTGTGTATTATGACATTTATAGATGCAGTCAAACGTTCTAGACATAATGAACAAAAATTGTACAGATGTTAAAGCTAAGTTCAGAGTGACGTTGCATTTCCTTGCCTCATAATAATAAACTCTTAGGGTAGAGGTCATCAAACATACATGTAGGTTAGATTTAATCTCTAATCTTTATGGATATGTTTTGTTTATTAGTCCCCTACCGGTGAAACCGGAGGGGACTACTGGTTTCCTCTGAGTCTATCCGTCCGTCTGCCCGTCTGTCTGTCTGCCTGTCCCTCTGTCTGTCTGTCTGTCCCTCTGTCAGTCTGTCCCAGTCAGTCTGACGGAATTACGACCTTTTCAATTTTTACGGGTTTTCCGCAATTTTCTTCTAAACGCTTGTAGATATTGAGCTGATTTTTGGTATGTGGCTTTACCTTGATTAGTTATAGATCAAGTTTGCATTTCGTCCCGCTTCATTAATTTTTGACGGAATTATGGCATTTTCAATTCTTAACGGGAACCAGATTACACTTGCCGGTAGGGGACTAGTATTGCTAATGCAATACTCTCAGAATGCTTGTTATATTTAGTATTTATGAATTAAAGGAAAAAAATCCATGCATAGTAAATCTTAATCAAAGAGAAATTTATCTATTTTTATTCTTTTTAAACCATGCATTCACTATCAATTAAATTAATAGAAAGTATAAAATTAAATTCATAATATCCAAGTCAAATTTATATTATCTATATGAAATAATGACTATTAAACCGTATCCGCAAAGTTTAAATCAGAATACGCTTTGATGAAAAACATGAATCTTCTTTTGATTACTTCAGCAAAACATTGGGATAAATTAACAGAGTTATGCCCCTTTTTCTACAGTAATTCCCATAGCTAATCAAATCATGCCAAAATTATGTTTTTCCGCTTATTAGATTTTCTTTGACCTTATACTGCAAATAGTTTGAATATGTTAGAGTTTTTTTATGTCCAAAAAATTTGAGTTGCAATTTGTTTGACGTTGAACCTATGTTTTCACTAAGTTGACTGGACTAATTTTTAAAGACTGTGTTATTTCTTAAGAGATATGTTTAAGCTTCAGTGTGCAAATTGGTCTCTGAAGAAAAGAAACGCTCTTTAGGACCAGAGGAGCTTATGTAGTGGGAAAGTGTCCGTTTGCCTGTCTTGTAGTTTTCATTCGCGTTCAATAAAACCTATTACACTGTATACATGTATAAGTAGAACATACTTAGATAATACATTTTTTATCAAACGTAAGATTTTGCCATGGAAACTAAAATTACCTTATTCAGTGAAATTTATTCAAAAATTGTTCAATTAGATGTCACACCACAGCATACTTCAGCTGCATAACAAATGTTGATCAACTACAAACACATAACCAAAAAAGGTCAAAAAGTTCTAAATAACTTTTGGAAAAATGGGTCCATTAACAGGAAACTCGAACTTAATCTGTAAGTCTCAAATATTGACACACATCAAAAATCAGCTCTTCGTCTACAAGCACAAGGGAAAACAGTCCTGAAAACAGTAGGAAAAGCGTAAGGGTAATAAATTTCGCTTAAAACAGGTCAATCGACACGAAAATGAAAATTGATCTGCAATTCATCAATATAAAGGCACAAAACAAAAATCAGCTTATTATCTTTAAGCTCTTTGAGGAATTTCCGGAAAACAGTCTTAAAATATTAACTTTCAAATTCTAAGGGCCATCACATTCCAGAAAATTGGTTAATCAGTATAAAAGTCGAAGTCATGAACATAAATACACATACAAATGATCATGTCATAATCTATTAGCACGGATAAAAAGTCGGGGAAAACAATAATAATTTTCAATTTTTAAAGGCAATAATGTAACAATGGGTCAATGGACATGAGACAAATTTGATCTGTAAGTCATCAATCTAAATGACACATACTAAAAATACAAGCATACCCCCCCCCCCCCCCCAAAAAAAAAAAAACAGGTTCGGAAAACTATGACGGAATGAACAATAAAGGAACGAAAGGGGTAACACTACTAATACATGTCCCTAATATTTTATGGCAGGGACTTAAAAATACTGGGGAAGTATTCCAGATCTTAACTTCTACATTTATGATTCATATTTTCATATAAACTGGGTAAAATTTATAAATCATCAGCATAATTAACGGTGTAGAACTGGGAGGAAACGTTTTTAAAGCCCAAATGCTACTCGTTATTCATAGCTTTCACATTCTTTTAGGTTATATGAGTTCGCTCAGTCAGGTAAACGTATTGCTTTTCGACTGCAGTGTGCAAAAATTCGAATTCGCACTTGAAATTTCTCTTGAACGATTGGGCCAATTCAGGCCCCAAGACCATAGACTGACAGACTTAAGTCAAAAATTCAAATCAATATAACTTTTGAAATAATTATACCCCCGCTCCGAAGGAGAGGGGGGTATACTGTTTTACCCTTGTGTGTCTGTCTGTCCGTCTATGTGTCTGTCTGTCCGTAACAAATTTTGGTCGCAGTTTTCTCAGCATTGCAGATGCTTGAAATTTTAGCACAATCTTTGTCTAGGCATGCATATAATGGGATTCATTTTTGTATGAATCTGATGTCAACTTCTTGTTTATCCGTGTGTCTGTCCGTATCATACATAACAAATTTTGGTTGTAATTTTCTCAGCAACTACTCATCACAGATGCTTGAAATTTTAGCACAATCTTTGTTTAGGCATGCCATATGGTGGGATTCATTTTTGTACTAATCCGATGTCAACTTCCTGTTTATCCGTGCGTCTGTCCGTACCATACATAACAAATTTTGGTCATAGTTTTCTCTGCAACTACTAACCACAGATGCTTGAAATTTTAGCACAATCTTTGTTTAGGCATGCCATATGGTGGGATTAATTTTTGTACTAATTGGATGTCAACTTCCTGTTTATCTGTGCGTCTGTCCGTACAATACATAACAAACATTTTATTCGTAGTTTTCTCAGCAACTACTCATCCCAGGTGCTTGACATTTTAACACACTCTTTGTTTAGGCATGTCATACGTTTGGATTCATCATTTTTGTACAAAACCGATGTCAACTTCCTGTTTATTCATGTGACTGTCCGTACCATACATAACAAATTTTGGTCATAGTTTTCTCAGCAACTACTCATCGTAGATGCTTGAAATTTTAGCACAATCTTTGTTTAGGCATGCCATATGGTGGGATTCATTTTTGTATGAATCTGATGTCAACTTCCTGTTTATCTGTGCGTCTGTCCGTACCATACATAACAAATTTTGGTCGGAGTTTTCTCAGTAACTACTCATCGCAGATGCTTGAAATTTTAGCACAATATTTGTTTAGGCATGCCATATAATGGGATTCATTTTTTACAAATCCGATGTCAATTTCTTGATTATCACTGTTTGTCCGTAACTGAACTTGTGTATTCACTTCAGAGCGGGGGTATTATTAGTGAGCATTGGCTCGCAGACATCTTGTTTTGATAACTAAACAAAATTTTTACCATATGTTTAAATTGAAAATTGAACCTGCAAATTTCTGATAACGTATGTATTATAAATGACAAGTTATTCAAAATCAAAATTTTGACTTAAGTCTGTTCTCAGTTTATGGTCTCTAAGCCAGAACTGACATGAGGTTTCTAGAAAAAGGAGATGGAGAGGATCCGGGGATAGTACCCTTACCTCTTAGCAAGTAGGTATCTTTTTGGTGGGCTATGCTACATTATAAAAATAATTCTTTTAAATACAGTAACACATATAAGTGCTGGGCAGAAATATTTTTTACTGGTTTTAAATATGAAATATGAAGAGAAAGAACAGTAGTTATACTTTAAAGTCCAATTAAACAATATAAATTGAGAAAAGAGGAAGCACGGACCCTTGAAAACAGGTGGGATCAAGTGTGATGGAGGAGGAAGCATCCCCCGCCGCAAGCTCCCAGTTACGATTAGGTAAACGGAAAAAAACTGTAGACTACCAAATCAGAAAATAATAACCTAAAAATTTGTTCGAAAGACGCCAGTTAATAATGAATATATTCAACCTAATGACAAATTGTATTTGTTAACAAAGTCATTGTATCAACCATAGAATTTGCGAAATGTTGACTTTAAAAAAAAATTGTTGCTAGCCTTGTATCATCCACATATTTCTCAGTAGCCTGCCTCAGTATCGAAACTGTTTGTAAGTAGAAATGGGGGTTATAAACACTATATACATGTGATAATGGTATATTACTGCATAAATAAGGAAAATTGATGGTAGAAAAGTAGTTGAAGTCATCAAGGTTTTCATAATGATGTAAGTTTGCTATCAGTGTCTCCCTTTACTAAAACATTCAATTGAAACAGATAAATCATACTCTGTGGTGTCTTTAATTAAGTTCAAAGGAATATACTATCTTATCAACATATGAACGAAAATGAATATTGTTAATTGATAAAACATCGTCGATAAATGTACTGGAATTTCTTTCTGTTTAATTGGGGGCCATAGCAATACTTCCTCTTTTCATGTATAAGTTTTTATATTAATTCTGCTTCATAACAATAAAAAAGCAGGTCTTACTAAAGGAGCAGAATTAGAACCCACGGGAATTCCAACAGATCGGAAGATAAAGTCAATGAGGTACTGGGGCATATTTTTATATCAACCTCAGAGTAATCACGCGTAGAATCAGAATGGTTTTTAAAGAAGCAAGTTTGTAGATGACCAATGACAAGACATCAAAATTTGCAAGTCCATTTTTTATTGAAGAGGCAGTTGTTTGAAATAATTCTTCATACACGGCTAGTTCATGATACGTTTAAATCTGTAGGGAAGGACACAACAGATTTAATTTTTTTCAACCCTTGGAAACAGGAGGGGGCTACAAAGAGGATACAACTTTTGAGAGCATATTTCCTATAGTATATATGTAAATAGAAATTAAACAAACCGATGTTTCTCAGACATGGATATGCCACGATCGGTATCGATGTATTGAATAAACGTTTAAATGATATTTTTTTAAAAAATATGTTCTCATGAATTACAAAAAAAGAGGACCATAAAATATTTTATTTACTGCGTGGATCCTTTTATAGTATACATTCAAGTTTGTCAAACAAGGGATGATGCCACAAAAAGGGTCGAAATTTTTTTAATAACAGTACTAGTTTTCCCCCACAAGAGCTCTATGGCTACTAATTGTGAAACTAAATTAAAGCATTATCATTTACATGAACACTGGAGTTAAGATTAAATCTTTCTAAACATTTCCTATCTCTGGGTCATCTCTCTACATTTTCAAACTTTATTTGTATCCTTTGTAATTGCCAGGAAAAAAAAATATAGAAGTAAAATGTAGAGAAGACCCAGGGACTAGAAAAAATGACCCCCCCCCCCCCCCCACACACACATTTTCTACATACGCTGCTTCCCTGTCGTTAAAAAACCCAATCCCTGGGTTGGTACTATGTTACTTGTCCATGACTTTGAGGAATCGATGCTTTTTTTTTTAAATAAACGACCACATTTTTGTTGATTTTTATTTATTGTTTAATTAAAATTTTGAGTAAAAATTTTATTTTGATTATGTTGCGTCGAAAGCAAATATTTTAATGTTTTTTCTGTATGCGTGACTTTCATAAACACTGTCCTACGAAAGCCCATTTAGGACCTATCAAAAAATATTTTCGAATTCGATATAACGAATTGTAGAATTCGTTATAACGAATTTAATCTGTTATAACAAATTTGTTGAATTCGTTATAACGAATTAATAAAATTGTTAGAACGAATTAAATTCGTTTAAACGAATTCTAAAATTTGTTAAAACAAATTAAATTCGTTAAATGAAATATATGGAGATAACGAACATCATTCAAGCTCAAAAGTCCATTAAACATTACAAAATAGGTGCAGAGCAAACACGGACCTCCAAAACATCAGAGGTGGGATCAGGTGCCATGGAGGAGTGAGCATCCCCTGCCGACCGGTCACACCCGCCAAATTCAACAATCAGGGCCTATAGAAAGTATGTATGAATTCGATACAACGATTTGTCGAATTCGTTTTAACGAATTTAAATCGTTATAAGAAATTAGAGAATTCGTTTTAACGAATTTAAATTTGTTATAACAAGTTTCAGAATTCGTTATAACGAATTTAATTCGTTATAACAAATTTTTGAATTCGTATAGTCTATGATTACTATTCTAAATAAATTGACTAAAGATTGAAAATCAGTATTCATACAAAAATTTCTTGCAAATACTGACTCTTTAATAGAATGTTATACAATACATGTATACAATGTATATCTAAAAGATTATCATTCATTCATTAAATAAGTAAAACATTTTACTTTGTTTTCTACACTTCAATCAATCATCAAGACAAATCACTCGTTGAACAAAATAAGATTGCAAAATGATTTCTCCAATGGGGAACGAATTCTCTGTGAAAAATGTGTCTAACTTTAGTTTTTCTCAGAAATCCTGATCAAACTTTACTTCTATAAAGTTTTAAATTAACATATTACTATCTGTTCTTGTCCGTCGTCGTTCGTCGGTGGTCATAATCCCTGAACCAAGTTTGGTGCATGTATGAGTAACGGGAAGCATAAATTGTGAATTCCGTGGTCGCTATCCTCTTGAGAACTGAGGGGTGGGGCTAAAACCATCAAAATTAAGACCAAAAAACGGGCCACAATTGGGGATGAAAAATCTTCTCAAAAACCTTTAGGCCAGACAAGTGAAAACGTATATGGAAGCTTCCTGAGGAAGTGTAGATTCTGAATTGTACAAATCATGATTCCCAGGATAAGGTGGAACAACATATGGGATCAAAGTTATACATTGAAATAATTATGTAAGAAAAATCTTGAAACTTCTTCATAAGAACCAATGGATTAGAAAACTCATGTTGAAGGCTTCCTTGGAAAGTGTAGATTCTAAATTATTCAAATCATGAACCCCGCGTGTAAAGTGCCACATTAAAGGAACACAGTTTTCCATTAAAATATATAATGGGAATCTATAAATATCGTCTTCTCAACAGCCACTGGAATGGAAAAGATGATCTTATGTGAGAGCTTCCAAATATAATATAATTTGTTCAAATCACGGACCCTGGGAACAACTTCAAGAACCACTGGACTGAAAAAGATAAAAGTTATGTGAGAGCATCCAGGTATAATATGTATATTGTAAATGGTTCAAATCATGGACCCGGGGGATAGGGTAGGGCCACAATAAAAGATCAAAGTATTAAAGTATGTATAGTAAAAAAAATTTCTTCTCAAAAACAAAAAAAAAAACAAACAAAAAAACAAAAAAAAAAACAACAAAAACAAAAAAACAAAAAAAAAAAAAAAAAACAAAAAAAACAAAAAAACAAAAAAAAAAAAAACTGGACAGTAGAATTTAACTGATGTAGGAGCTTCTAGATAAAATGTAGATTTTAATTTGTTTAAATTGTGGACCTCAGGATTGGACTGCAATAAGAGATAATTTTTTTTACATTGAAATACATATGAAAAAGCTCTCAAGAACCACTGGACCAGAGAAGATGACACATATGTGAAGGGTTGCTGAGGTACAATGTAGTGGAGATTCTAAACTTATGGCCCCTGTGAGGCCACAGCAACGGAACAAAGTTTTGCATTGAGCTATATAATTTTTTTAAGATGTTCTAAAGAAACACAAGAGAACCATACGATTATTTTGTGCGAAATTTGTTTGATAATGGAACCCAGGTTAGAGTTGGCTAAAATCAGGATCAAATTTTGCAGAAGGCCTTTATACAGGAAAAGAATTTTCTTCTCCATAACTGCAAGACATGTTAGTCATATTGATACTGCAGCATTCCCATGGTATGTGGATTTAAAGACCCCTTAGAGTTAGAGTCGGGCCATATGTGTAATATGGATGCCACAATTTTTCAAGGGAATATAAAAATCTTGTGAAGAACAGCAGGACTTTGAACATCAGGTGAGCGTTGTGACCCATGGGCCTCTTGTTTCATTTAAAGGATATCAAACACTGCCTGTTTTCCCTTTCATTTTGTGAAAAAGATGCTAGTTTGATAGACAAGTCTGTAATGAGAACTACAAACATGTGGTTAAACATCTTTCATAAACATAAAATATATATGAAGATAATGAACAATAATTATTAGCTCATTTGTTTACTAGTATTCAATTTCATTTTCATATTGATAAATTAAGCATTCAGGTCACATTTTTGAAATTTTTTTTTCTAATTTTGAGAAAATCGACTGTTATTTCAATGGGAAGTGACGTTAATTAAACAGCCTTCACAGACTGGAGTATTGTAGGAATTGTATTTGTTAAATTTTTACGTCTTTGACGTTTCCCAGTGTTTTCTGGTTTAGAAAGATTTAATTTGAGGTAGACGGAACAGAATCATTTTTCCGGAAATGAGATTATGAAAATTGTACACTAGATTTTTTTTGGTTGATAAAATAATCTGCCCGTTACTGAATATTGTATTATGCAAGAGAAGGTAAAATTTTAGTTATAAAAAAGTTAGGAAAAAAGTATCATGGCTTCGCTTTTTCAGATATGATACATGGATTCTTTGATTCTTTGTTATTCATTAAGCAATAATAAAAGAATTCAATGTAACACAGAATATTGTGACTTTATTTTTAGATATCATTCTCCTAATTTTGTTAAGAAGCCAAAACAGAAAATCATTGTAGTCAATATGTATTTGTCGTTTAACGATTTTGAATTCTAAAACATCTCAGCATTGTTTATTAATTTGAAAATGCTTAAACAATTTTTTTGTAGGATGTGAAGCTTGCATGTAAAATTTATGCCGTTTGACGTGTTTTGTATAAAAGTCTCGGGAATAATTGATGTGGTATGTTTTGCAAAATACTAGTAAACACTAATCAAATACAACTTATAAATTTTTCAGAATGTTCAATAAGGTCATTCCATGTTTTTACTATGTTTAGCGTCCGTTGATGGATTGGTTATGAGGTAATGAAAAAAAAAACAAATAAAAACGCACACCAAAAAAATTACACACGCAAATATTTGAAAGGCTATTTACTCTATTGTGATCAGCATCTCAATTTTACATCCATATTAAAGTTTTAAATCAAAGATTTGGATTTCAATATTCTAGTTTTTTTATTCTTTAATTTTGTTACAATATAAAGAATATTCTTAAATGATGAGACATTTTAGAATTATTCTGAAATTGTTGTGTTTTTCCTGTTTTGTGATTTTTTTTTGGGGGGGGGGTTAGAAAGGTATATCTTTGATCTTAGAGTGGACGCAAAACATTAGAAAACCTTGGAATGGCCTAATGAGATTTATTCCCTTACTACTATGGACAAACAGAATGCATGGTATAGTAAGAAAGAACAGGAGCATTAATTTCCAAAGTACACAAAACATTGATTTTTAACAATGCTAGATAATATATAGTATACACGTGTATTTATTGTGTATCTCAAAGCTTTTTAAGTAGAATACTGCATTTAGGGAAAATCATTAGTGAATTTCTGCCATTGTTAAGAAAATGATGTTTCATTTCTAACATTGTACAATAGGAAGAATTGAAGCTTATAACACAAGTCATACACATTTATTTACTCCAGATTTCTCTGTCAGTTAAAATAATTTTAAAAAAAATCATTGGATTTTCCATTTTTTAAAACATTTTTAAAATGATAGAGGGGGACATATACAAACACGCAGAAAGAGAGAGAAATACACACATAGAGAGAGAGGGGGATAGAATTATGAAAATAAATCCTTCCAGGGCCTCCAGCTTTCATCAAAAGATTCTCTTTCATTATTACAGGTATTTATAATAAATTTATTTTTGTGAATCGTTCATTTTCTTAGGAAAGGATATCAACATATCAGGAAATCATTATTGATAGTACATCTGTTAAAATATGTGCAATATTTTATTTGAAGAGCAATATTTTTACCTCGTCAGTTATTTTTTTACCAGAACCTGGTAAAAGCCGTTTTTAAAATTTATTGTAGCGATACATGTAATTTTGTCAAAGTAATAATCTTCGAAATGCTAAAAAAAGCCTGAACATGTTTACATTCCCGTTCATATATTGTTACGAATTTTGTGCAACAAGGAATTTGTTGCAAGTATTTTATGATTTATTCTAAATTGGAACCATTCAAGTTTTGTGGATTTTTTTGTTGCAATTTTGAAAGGAAGAGAAAATTTTAATATTCTCTCCCATTTCAGCATTACTCAAATCAAACACTCTTTTCCAAGTATTTTTGCCAAGAGTGGGGATGGGTATCGGCAAAATTTTCTTGTCGCGATATATCATGATAGTTTTCAAAAAAAAAAATAATAATAAAAAATAATTAAAAAATCACGGTAATATCATGATATTTTGTATACAATTTCTATTATAATTCAAGCAAATCTCTGTAATTTTTTACAAGTATAATTCTGTAAAATCATTACATAATTTTTTTTTTCATTTTATTTGTTTAATGTGAAATATATGGAGATAACGAACAGTATTCAAGCTCAAAAGTCCATTATACAATACAAAATAGGAGCAGAGCAAACACGGACCTCCAAACATCAGAGGTGGGATCAGGTGCCATGGAGGAGTGAGCATCCCCTGCCGACCGGTCACACCCGCCGTGTGCTCCTTCTCATGATCGGGAAATAACGGAAAAATCCGTCGACAATTCAGTGTGTAAATAATGGTCTAACAATTAGTATGAAAAACGTCAGTCAGCATTTGACTCAATGATAAATTGTATTTGTTGACAAGGTCATTGTATCGACCATAGAACTTACGAAATGATGACTTTAAACGAGACAGCTGATATTCTTGTTTCATCAACTTATTTGTCAATAATTTACCTCGTTTTAGAAATTGTACATACGTAGAGCATGCTCTTGCGTATCGAATCAACTGAGAGATATATACCCCGTATGCAGGTGATGAAGGTATATTGCTGCATAAGTAAGGGAAGCTGACGATTGAAAAGTTAAAGTCATCACGTTTATCATAAACCTTGGTTGTTAGATTACCATTAACGTCTTTTTCAAGTAAAATATCCAAATATGAAACAGATGTGTCAGACTCTGTGGTATCTTTTATCTCAAGTTCACCAGGATATATCGTATCGACATAAGAATGAAAATAGCCATTGTTAATTGACAATACGTCGTCGATATATCTAAATGTCGAGTTGAAGGCCACAGCAAGTGTTTTCTTCTTTTCACGTACAAGATTTTGGACAAATTCTGCTTCATATGAATACAAAAAAAGGTCTGCTAATAACGGGGCGATTGGTACCCATGGGAATTCCAATAGATTGTTGGAAGACCTGGTCTCCAAAAACCACATAGATATTGTCAATCAGAAACTCAAGCATCTCTTCAATGTCAACTACAGAGTACTTGTGTGTACAATCAGAATGTGTGTATTAAACAATAAAAAGGGACACAGAACTAAGTAAACTGACTAGCAAAATTTAAGTAATATGAATAAAAAGGAAAAAAAAATGTTTGTACTGTAAACTATAGTACATTGAGTCCAACAATGAATCAATAAAGTCAGTAGCACAACATTTTGAAATTCAATACACTGAATACATGCGGACTATTTCACGCTTTTCTTTCAGAAATTAATGTGTTAACATGTTTTTAGACGAGCTCTTTGAACACTGAAAATGTCCCTTGCAGTGGAAATTACCATTTCTGAGGACACACTACCTGCTGGTATATACAAGTAGGCCTTTGCAACTTTCGAAACTAAGGGAAATTTATATTCATTATTTTTCCACCACAATATAGAATTTTCATTCAGAGAAATTGGCTTTATTTACCTGCTGTTCAGCTATTAAGACTGGAGATTTTGGTGGTTCGCTATTTGTAATACATATATCACACAAAAAAACTATTGAGCACAGATTCCACAGAATCACCTTGCTGACTAGAACTTGAAGTACCCACGAATTCGACTTTCTTTTTCACAGGTCTGACAGCTGGTGACTCAGATTCAAGTGAAGGTAGTGATGGCAGGAATGGCTCATTGATGTTTACATCATCTCTGTTTTCTTTCTCTATTTTCACTCTTACTAAATTTTGTACTCTTCATACTTTGTGACTAAATCAGAATAAACAGCTGATTTTTCACTATTTGATAAAAAAGGAGGCTGTTCAAATCTTGAATTGGATCAAGTGCTGAAACCATACGGAGGGTAGGTTCAATATGTGTGTATCTCTCTATTAAGTCATTGTTCATGGTACTTTTCATGCTGCGGATTGTCGGGCTATCATCAGCTTGGTCACTGGGCTTAGCAAGATGTTTAGGTTGAAGCGGCAGGATGATTGATAAAGTGATATGTCCTTGAATGGTTTCAACAATAGGACAGCCTCCTCTGCCAAAGTAAAATCATCATCACGAAATGACTTAAATTCAGTTTCCTTATGTTTTCCAAGTTATTTTGATTTAAGCGTGGTAATATTGGAACCTTGTATTTCACGGAACCCAACGGTCATGTCGGAAGCACAGTCCCATCGTGTACGCACATCTTGGATTACTGAGAAATTTATGTTGAGGTTATGACAGAAACTCGACATTATTTTTTAATACAGCTGTAGCAATATTGCTTCTGTGGAAAAAAGCAACAATTATCCTGATTTTATCAAGAATGTTCTCCAGTCTTCTCATTCCAAGACATTTCTAACTTGAAAGATTTAATGTGTGGGTATAGTTATTCACGTGAAAATATCAAGCAGATAACCAGCCTTCATCATGTTTGCTGCATTGTCTGAAATCACAGCTGTAAATCCATGAGATGTTGGTAATCCCCATTCATTGGCAGCATTCCTCAAAACTTCTGCAACATTCTCTCATATAAGTACAGATAAAATTTGACTATAATAATATTTTGTTGCCATAAATTAATAAAATATTATAGGACTATGATTTGAATTTTTAAATAAAGATTTAAGATAAAAAAATATTTCTAAAATTTAATTCAAATATGGAGATAACGATCGGGAAACGGAAACATCCGTAGACAATTAAAAATAATAAATAAATTTCAGTCTTAACTTGCAATCAAATTAGAATTTTTGAAAATGAAATCATAAAATCAATTTACATAATTTCATGATTACCTGTGTGAGATTTTGGCATTGATAATGTTTGCAAAACATAATTACATAGATTCCAGTTCTTGTCTATGCAGGTTAATGTGATGGTTATATAAGATTCTGTTGCATGTGAGCTCCAAGCAACCATCAGCTGTCAGTGCAACCTGATAAATTTAAAAGTAAACTATAAAATTAACATGTTGACCTTAATCAGGATTTCTAGTTATAGTTTCTTCACAATGTTTTAACTTCAAGACTATAATAATTAATAGTAACTGTTACTGTTCATAGTAATCAAAAGAAAGCTTATCTGTCCAGCTTCACGTAGATTAAATAGTACTTCAACTTTTACTTCCGAGTACATCTTGGGAATAACAACTTCGCTAAAAGATTTTTTTCGTGAGGGGAACTTGGAATCTGCAATCTAAACAGGTTTTGTTTTTTGCATTTGGCTATCTTTTTTACACTATCCAAACTACTTGTGTTTTATTACAAATTTTATGCAGATCTGACATGTCTGAAATTTGAATGTAGAAAGACTAGTTTGAAGTATTTTTTTTACTTCCATCTAGTATTAGAGAGAAGTATGGAGCAAAAAAGGAGATAAGGGATCTGTTTGACGACAACCTCGATACATTATTATGGCAGACTTCCTCCTTGATCTACAGCTGCTATAAAATTTGTGTAAAACATTTCAACCGATTTGCTAATGGAATTACTAAAATTTAACCATTTTGAGAGACTTTTGTATAAAAGACCAAGACACTGAATCAAAAGATTTTTTTTCAAAATCAAACAGGAGTAAGAGTCCCGGTATGTTTGTATGTTCTTTCTCTGTAAATTGCATAATTATACATGTATGTCTATTTTCAGAAATATTCCTTCAATTTTCAAAATCAGTATGATTTTGTTGAATAATATTACCATGGTATTTTTTTGGTATATATTAGCAATCGAGCCAGATGCAAATTTGTAAATAATATTAAGTAAAGGATACCGTACAGTAGGTACTGTAGGTCTGTAGTTTTCCAAAAATAGTCTAGGTTTATCACCTTTAAGCATACAAATAACAATACCATGTCTTTGAGTGATGCTTAAATTATTGTTTTCAAAAGCAAAATTAATTGACATTACAACATATTTATATATTTCCAATAATTTTCCAAAATACCTTCAAAAATTCTGTTGTAAATTCATCACACCCTTGATTGATTGTATGTTGTTTTACGTCCCATTCGAGAATTTTCCACTCATATAGAAGTGTTCGCGAAGCTTCTTTTAACGCTATTTTAACTTTTGTTTCCAAGGAAGCTTCCTTTCTATTAAAAATCTTTTTTCTATTGAAAACATAGCTACCAGAGAATACTTGTATATTAATATGACTAAACATAGCCCTGTTGTTTTTGAAAAATATTTTGTTCTATTTTTTTTTAATAAATAATAAAAAATTATTATTATTATTAGTTAAATAATAATAAATAATTATAATGAAATAAAATATTTATTTGTATTTTGTTTCTTCAGTGATGCTTATGCCTATACGTTGGAGATCCGAAATATTTGAATTTAAAAAAAATTGAAGAGTTTAAGAAAGGGCGGCCAAAGTTATACATACCAGTTTTTCCAAGGGCGAAACTTTATGGAATGTTGGAGAAAAGGAATCCCTCTCCCTTCTTGGCGTCATTTTTCAAGCCCTTGATTGTTTTGACCATCCTTATAAAATTTACGATAGAATTTAATAGAACTTACAGAATGAGCTGAAAATTTCAGTTTTTACGGAACAATTGTATCATACCACACGCCTGAATTAACGGGATTTGGATGACAAATATCTATATCAAAAGAGTTTTTCTCATTACACCGAGGTAGAAAAAACGTTATGTTCGAGGTTGCGCAGCCTGGGCATACAATTACTTACAAAACATTAACAATTTATTAAAAAATAAAACTAATGATTTATAGTTTATTCTATAGATAGAAAAGACGCTGCTTAACGATATGTGTTAAAATTCATTGATGTACCTAAAGCGGTTTTAATTGGATGCCGCTAGTCCACGAACTTTTTGATAACCCTTCGTATTTAATCTTTTTATGCCCTATGGGTCTTGAAAAGGTTTTAGATGACACAGAATGTTTTGCCTTTTTCTTATTATCTCCCCTTGGACGGGGATATGAGTTCTAGATTTGGATTCCCTTAAACTAAGGATACTTTGTCTTCTCCTGTACATTTCATTAAATTTTCGATAAAAAGGTAAGGAACAGATGAGCCATCAATCCCATAAATCCAATAAAGTATACGAATCTTGAATAAGCCTCTTGAAACACCAGAGATTGAACCAGGTGCCTAGGAGGAGTAACACACAGGCCGCCAGAACTCTGTATTGATCCGGCAAGCAATAACCCGTGGTCAAAATAATATAAAGACAGTGGCCAAACAAATTGTTGGAAATTGTGTCAGTCAAAATACGACCCAAAAATAGGTTCTTTTTGCTTACAAGAACATTTTAACCACCAAAGAATTTGCTAAATGCTGACTTTGAGCAAGATGGGTGAAAACCTGTAATATCAACTTATATGTCAGTAGCCTGTCTCTCTTTAAAGAAATGATGGCACTCGGAATATACTCTTTAATATGGAATCAATTGGGAGACATAAACAACATATGCAGGTGATAATGGACTACGTGTATTACATTAAGAGGAAACGTTGACAATGGAAAAGCTGCTGTCATCCCGTTTGTCATAGTTTAGTTGTTGCCCATTAACGTCTATTGTCAGTAAAATATTCGAGTACATGTATGAAGCAGATATAGCAGACTCATTAATGACATATGAGATGAAAATAATTATTGTTAATTGATAGAACGTTGTCAATCTATCGAAATGTTGCACTGAAAAACAAAGAAGAGTTTTCTAGAGAAGAGTTTTCTTTTTCTCATGTAGAAGTTTTTGAATTGAATTCTGCATCATAAGAATACCAAAAATAAGTCGGCTAATAGAGGAGCACAATTAGTGCTCATGAAATATTGACAGATTGTAGGAGGACCTGGTCTACAAAGACCTCCAAAATACATGTATTGTCAATGAGGAATGAGTTGAATTTCCGATCCTTCTTCAATAAAAAGATTTGAAAGTAAGAATTTTCATAAAGACATTCCCCCCCCCTTCCCTTTTCTCTCTATAGACTCCCCTCCCCGTTCTATCGAAAATATAATAAATGCAATTTACTTATTGTCACAAACTACTTAATTCCGATTCTTAAAGCACATACTGTCGCAGATTCGTCGGTATCGGTATATTAGATCGCTTGGAACATGCACTTATGTTCGACAATTTGTTTGATATATTGTTGCTTGTGACAATATTTGCAGGATAAGACAACAGAGGGCGGTAACATATTATGTTTGATTTTACAAAATTACTATATACAGAAAGGAAAAACAAAACCAACGACAGTCCGAATTCATTTAGGGACAAACAGAAAAACACTCCGTTTCTTATAGCAGCCAATAAAATAACAACTGGAATCATGCTTGGATCATTGTTCTTTTAAAAAAAATGTAATCTTATTCATTCATGGGTTTTTATAACTCGAATCAATGTACTTAAAGTCGTCCACTAAAACGAGGTAAAATTCACACATTCAATCCAGTCTTGATGTCTTTTCGAAGCTGGAAAAGGCAAACGATTCAGCCTACACAAATCCCATCTTTCTCTGTTGATATTTGCAAATAAAACATCCCATCTCTCCGACTTAAAAATTATGATGGTTTGTTATTTACACTGTCAGGTCCGAGCCGAGAACAGACGACATTTTGGGAAACCCCATGCAAGTTGGAAGGCGAAAAGTGATTAGTCAACAATGTTCTAGAAAAACATTGTTTACCAATCACCTCGCGCATTTAATTTAAATCTTGGATGCAGTGTTGAAGGAATTTAGTGGGCGACTTAAACGACATCAACTTGCATGACAGGATGTTGGGGTTATACAGATCTTAAACGTTTCGTAAATGATCCTGACTATATTCTTAAAGAATGTTGCCGAATGATTCCAGTTGTTATCCCACTGGCTGCAAGGTATTTTATTGAAAATACGGAGTGTTTTTCAGTTTGGCCTCATTTCATTCGAGCTGACATTGGTTCCCTTTTCCTTTTTGAAAATATAGTAATTACGTAAAATCAAACATAGTATGCTACCGGCCCCAGTGGATAAGACGTAAGCCCAGTAAATATATTGTTTCACCAGCAGAGCAGAGCGAAACTTGCATTGTGGATCATTTTGTCCAGCGTCTGTCTGTCAGTGTGTCACACCTTATATCTCGATAACTGTTAGAGATAGGTATTTGACATTCTCTTATGAATTGCGAGGAACAATGACTTTCTTATATAACCAGAGACTGACTCGTGACCTTTGTACTTGAACTTCGATCTACTTTTCAAAATACTTCATAGTATTACATTCTTTAACCTTTGACAGGTAAATATGCGCTACATGTATTTAGCATGTGCACTGCTTGTTATAAAACATTTTGAAAAATATCAAAAATTTACAGTCTTCCTGACCTTGACCTACTTTTCAAAAATTCGAATTTTGACATAGCATTATAGCTTTAATTCTAGGAAACATTATATATATATATATATATATATATATATATATATATATATATATATATATATATATATATATATATATATATATATATATATAAAGCACTAAAAACCAACAACACTGTATATCCTAAGTGTCGAATCTACTAAGTAGATACAAGGTCACGGATGGAAATTTATATAAAGCACTAAAAATGACCAACGACACGAACAATAATAATTGTCAAATTTTCGGGACAACCTGTCCCTTCCTCAGGATAAAGAAAAAAGTTAAGAAGTCATAAAAACAAAGGAAATAGAGAAGCAAAAACAACTAGCACTACTACTAAACTACCAAACACTAAATATTTACAATGTTACATGTTTAATTTGGAGTTTATAAACAGTTGTGAACAAAGAAATCCGGAGCGCTATGAATTGCGTCCGGTCTATCGGGTGTAGTCTGGTGAAGTGTGGTTTACATAATTGAACGAATTAATTATCGCTAATTCAATTACAGATTTTTCTCGGGGACGGGTGAGATTCACTCCGGAAATCGCAAAGCGCATGCGCCGAATTTTCACTCTAAAATAGTATATTCCGGAGTAACTCAACTATTTCCGATATATAAAACTTTTTTTCGTAACAATTATGCTGAAATAACTCAAAAAAGTATTTTATTATTTAAAATAATGCATACTCCTAACTGAGTCAACTCTACATTTTAAGAGGACGATAGTTTAATTCGGGGGGGGGGGGGGGGGGGTAGCGTAGCGGGGTGTTTAGATTATTTATTTATTTTCAAACTAGAAGATTGTTTATTTCCAAGATATTTAGGGACGAATTATTTATGTTTAACAGTTAAAGAAGCAAATAATAAGAAGAAAAGGAAAAAAACAGCCTTACTCCACAACTCTATTTGGGGGAGGGGTACCAACAGGCAATAAAAAAAAATAATTATATATATGAAAAAAAATATTAGATAGATAATTAAAAAAAACAGACTTACTCCACAACTCTCTTTTGTGGGGTGTGTGTAGTTTGGTAGTGGTGGTTGTCGGGGGGGGGGGGGGGTTACCAACAGGCAATGAAAAAAAATTCTTGCCAGCTGGGGAAAAATTATCTATTTCCAACATTACCATATGTTTCAAAAAACTAGCAGCCCCCCCCCCCCCCAATATATGGTCGTCCTCTAAACAATCTGAATTTGCAAATACATTTTATTTAGTACCTCACAAATAAATATTGTAGGTTGTCATCTTTTCATTTTGAACAAACAAATTTATACTTTGCAAGCATCATGGTAAATGTATTTTATTTTTGCCATGGGTAGGTGTATTTGTTTGCATGTGTTTATGCATGTTTGTTTTGTAAAAATGAAAAGTACTGTAAATAAATGTACAAGAATACAGATAAAAACTGTGTAACACTATTTTAATACTAACTTTTATATTACGTGTACTACAGAATTATAATAAAAACTCATGTTTGAAAAATTTACAAGAAGAAGTCCCAGGCTTTCACATATTTTAATCTTTATGTGAATTGTTCAAATATTAAACAGCAAACATTGAGCCAAACATTTGTATAAGCAGTATATCAATTTACCTTGATAAAAATAACTCAGAATAATCATAATTTAATTTCATAATATTTTTATTATGACAACATACATGTACATGCTGAATAAAAAGACATATGAAATCAAACTTTAAAATGTTTTATTCTTAAAATAAAGGTGCTAATTGTACTAGTGATATTCTTTACACTCATACAAATATGCACATGTATTTAGTTTATCCTGCATTTGTTTATAAAAGTGTCTGCCTATTATATCAGTTTATTCAATAAGATTTTCAAATTATAGACAATAAATGTTAACTAAACAAAGTTTTTTGAATGATCTATGTACAGGCATGGGCATGTCATAACACATGAGATATAAATATTTGACTTACCCAGATATAATCAGCTTACATTCTTATTTGCTTTAATAGGAAAAATGGGTAAAAAATGTTCTCAGATATTGGATGAGGTAAAAAAAAAAATGAATCAGAATCTTTTGAAAGATATTGATAATAATTATGTAAATTAATAATTAAATAATTTTGTAAATTTATGTACATATTGATAATAATTATGTAAATTAATAATTAAATAATTTTGTAAATTTATGTACATGTTGTTTTTTTAATTCACATCTTATGAAGCAGGTTAAACTACATTATAAGGTAACTTTCAAGAGTACTAGCTGTCTGGGCTTCATCATTTAAAATAGTTAAAAAACGTTTTTTCTTTCTTTTTTTTCAATAAAGAACCTTTATGCATGCACCAAAAGTGCTAAAATAACAAACCAAAATAAAAAGGGACGCCCATGGGCCATAACTCTCACAAAGTCATATTAGCCCTGTTCTTCTGAAGAACTTTAAAAAAAAAAAATTCCTCGTTATTCCCATAAAAAAATTTTGACCCAATATGGTGACCCTACCTTCGCCCCGAGGGATTATAATTAAACTAAATTTAAATTCACTCAAAATGGAAGGACTTCATTATCAAACTACATTGTACATACTGGATATGTACATTATCAATATACATGTAACTAAATTGACCTTATTGTAGAAAAGAATGTTTTAAAAATGTTATTTCATTTCATACACTATTTTAGCCTCAACCTTATCCAAGGATCCATAATTTGACAAAAAACAAAAAGCCAAAGGACCTTAGTGGTCACCCAAGTTTTTCATTATCGTTGTTGAATAATCAAAGGGGACTAACTTCTCTCAAAGTTGAGTGAAAATACCCTACATAATCAATTGTGCATTTCCAAGGCAGCAGAAACCCTGACCCTGTGGTTATGAATTTTACATATGTGGTAACAACACCCTTGCTCATTACAACTTTTCAATTGATTTGCCTGGCAAATGCCTACAGAAGAGAGAATAAGATTTTCAAAAATTTAATGCATTTTCAATATACGATGAGGACAGCCATGCCTCAAGACCACCCTTCTCCCCGAATTTTTGCTTTTTCATGATTATCACTGCTTCCAAGAAGGTATAGTCCTCTAAATGAAGAAACTGAATTTCCTTTACTCAAGGATGCCTTGTGCAAAGTTTGGTTGAAAATTGATGTTCTGGAAAACAGTTCAAATATGTGAAAAGATATAAAGAAATACATTGACAACAAAGGACAGATTTCAATCAGAAAGGCTGACACTTCACCCTTTGGTTCAGGTGAGCTAAAACAAATGAATGCTAAAAATTACTGGTACTTCAAACATGCTTTTAAAATGTAAACATTAACTAATTAAGTTCTCTCTTGTAAATGTCAGGATAAGGAAATCTGATAAAGATTGGCAATAATCTGAGGGTATGAAAGGAACTCCTCATCACCCAACAAAACACATGATCCTGAGATGAATTCCTGCACTGCCAGCTTAACCAAATGAGCGATGGCCTAAGGCAAAAGTCTGTCTACCATTGCCAACCTGCTACTGGACTTAATGCACAAGTTATAGGTCCATTTCTGAGTGCTTCTAGGGTTGCACACATGAAAAGAAAAAGAAAAGATATTAACTACAAGAAATGCTAATCACAAATTATGCATTCAATATATTCTAACTTTGTAAGTTGTATATTTTGCTTTCCTAATCAACAAGATGTTCAATAAATTAAGATTTCTTCTGCTTGAAGCCTTTTCTTACTTTATAACCTAATTTAAGATTAAATTCAAAGATTAAAATAATAATTTCACAAAGCACTTCATTTATTCGAATTAGAGTCTCGGTGAAGATTGTTATTTGAATTTATATAAGTGACTCCTTTAGCATGTGTAGTGAATATCAAGACTGAAGTTTTACCATCTTTTGTCTTCAATTTGATCCTCCTCCCAAATCATTGATAGTGGCACTCTCACCCTCTGCTGGAATCCAAGCTGACCATTTACCCTGCAAATTAAAACACACACAATTCTGAGCTTACTTTGACCTCAATATCAAAAAGAATCTTTTGTAAGTCATAGGTAACTATTTAAATTTCACATTAAAGCTGGTTTAAGAAGGCTCTTAGGGATATCATTTAGAAATTCAGGTATTATATATGTATATATAGTTATATACATATATATATTTACAATTGCAAATGTTTTCCTTTATATAATACTATTTGAAGAAGACGTACTGTAAAAGTATTATATTTAGCATGTATGATATTTAGCGGAAATTGATTTTTGAACAATTTAGCACAGATTTGAATTAGCACATTTTTAATGTTCTTATTTATGTGTAATATGTTTACAGTACTTAATTCTGTATACAAATAGGTTTGTCAATTATGACCATAAATTCATTGTCATAAAGGATTGACATAATTTTACAGTGATGTCATAAGCAGTCAACTTGTTCACACATTCAATTTATACCATTGAAGTTTGAAAAAATAAATCATTTCATGGATTTAAAACTTAAGTGTGCAAACAATTGTTATAAATCGGTCCAGCATGTAAAAATAAGTAATAAGGTATCATTTTAAAATTTATATCATGATGTAAATTTGGGTTGGTATATGATCAAATCTACCATAAGGGATTTGATCCATATTTTACATTATGATAAAAAATTCAAAACAATACCTTATTTCTAAAGTGTAACAGATAGACTGACAGACAGATGGATAAACCCAAATTAATATCCAATGCTTTCAATAAAATCATGGGCCAATTAGCTGATTTTAATGGCCTTTTCAAAGGTATTGCTGGCAAAAAAGAACCATATATTAGATCTTATTGAATCTCATTACAAATTATGTTCATAAAAAAGACTTATAATATCATGATGATACTTTTTTTCAAACATGATCATCAAATTACCTCCAAGTGCAATAATTTCATTCAATAGTATACAGTTATGGAATGGGTATGAGGGAAATAGCAAATTTATGGTTCCCCGAGGGAGGAAACTATTTTTCACAGTGACTTTTTCGTCTGTGAAGTTTGGGGAAATTAGCCTGGTAGGATAGCTACTCGCTTTTTCTACTGTAATGCTAAATTGGCAAAGAGAAACAATTCCGATTAAAGTTGAACGATGTTTATTGTAAAGTCAGCAGATAGAAAGTGAATTTTATAAAAGTTGTTACACAAAAAAAATAATAATAAACAGTACAAGTAATTATCGAATAAACAATGTCAGATAAGTAAATAACTTTTGAAACAACCTGTAGCGAAACCCGCTAAGAGAAGGTACGATTACTAAAACAACAAATAAAGATCGATCGGTTACGTGAAATCAGTCATGCATAGCGCTTACCAAAGTTTTTATAGTTACAAAAGTTAAAAACCAAAAGTAGACAATAAAATCAGAAAACTTACAAACATTTGACTCCAAAGACAATGTTTACAAAACTTCGGGAAAATTTAGTTACCTTCTCTGACTAGAGAGTTCCGAACAGGGGACATAATTCATAAGCGGTAAAATTAAATTGCCAAAAATTTATAAAAATAGAAAAATTCCAAAAACGCTATTTCGTGAACAATTCAACATAGAAATGATTGCTAATAATGTAATTATATAATTCTAAACATTACTTGAACATTAGATGAAACAAGCAATTTGAAATTAATAAAACATTTCAGATATTTAAAAAAATGAAGTGTAAGTCAAATGAATAACATAATTTATCCTAATTCCGTATCAAAAATACTTTATGGGAAATCATTACAATATTAATTAAAAATAACTATAATGAAATTAAATCTAATCTTTAACTTTCAAATAAAATAACACAAGCTTACCTAAATTGGCAAAGAGAAACAATTCCGATTAAAGTTGAACGATGTTTATTGTAACGTCAGCAGATAGAAAGTGAATTTGCTAAATTCACAATCTATCCGGACTCTACATCGGAATTGAACTCTTGACCAATCAGGAAGCTTGTTACAAAAATTACTACAGGTAAGTCGGCAATTTCTTTTGATAAGCTTGACACCGATTACTTACATTATCAAAGAGCCGAAAGGTGATGAAGTCAATTAGCTAAATTTCCGTTTTGAGTTTTTTTAACAATAGGAAGATTAGGTGAAGCCGAAACAAAATAAACAAGATTCTAAATCGTACAATTAATTTAATACCTGTGACATAGCAGTGTGTCAAGCCAATCTCGCAAAGAATTTGCCAACAAAAAGGCCGAAATAAAAAAGAATTTTACAGTTTATTTAGTAGATAAAATAATTGTTTCACAATCTGTCATGAGTAAATTGATTTCCGAAAGGTGACAGATTGCTCAAATTCCGCATTTAATGGATTCAAGAAAGCGTATATTTTTTTGTGATACAGAAAAATAAAAATTGAAATTATTTTAAGAAAACTTGATGAAATTAAACAAAATTGAAATTAAGAAAAAGGAAATTAATTTCATAAAAATTTAAGCAAATTTAAAATGTCAAATTGTAATGAATTAAAATTCATATAATATAACCTGTTACATTAAAGTTTTAGAATTCATAGAATTTAAAACTAACTATAACAATCTCCCCCCTTGCCTGAAAAAGCTTTGTCCTCAAAGCTAATTTTTTTTTTTAAATATTTTTTTTTTTTTACACTAAATCTATATTGGCAGTTTTAACAATATACATGTGATGTAATTGAAAAACATGAAATTGAAAAGAACAAAAGCAGAACAAAATAAAGACATGTGATATCAAAAATCAATAGATACAAATATTTACAAATGGAGAACCTTTCTTTGAAGACATTTGCTAAATATAAGAGATATTTAACTAAAAACATAAATGCATACAATACAAAGTTTTGATATTTACAACAATCATTAAAAAAAATGAGGCATAATATATACAAGCTTAAATGGATAGCTTTCAATTTCATTATCTTTTATAAACATTGAACACTTTCAAGATAATCATATTCATAGATGAATTTACAACACCACCAAAACTAACATGTAATGCACAAAAACATCTTGACAGTACCAAGTAAAAATGCACACATGTAAAACTGACATGAAATATGACAATGTAAAGAAAGATTATAGATTGTTATAGTTAGTTTTAAATTCTATGAATTCTAAAACTTTAATGTAACATATTTCCCGAGGCGGCGAAGCCTCAAATAATTAATAAATTTATAATCCAGCCTTGTATTTTCCCCAATTTTGAGATAATGGGTTGAAATATTTTTTTCTTTAAATATACTTTCTTTCTTTATTGAATAACTTTAAGCCATACGACCCATCTGCATAAGCAAAATAAACGTATGTAATTGTGAACGCATGGCGAGTGTCTGCATGGGGTGGAACCCCTAGTGTTCATCTGTCCAATCTAGGATGAACTGAATTAAAATATTAGTTTGCTTTGAATTATGAGAGTAAACTATACTTTATAAGTTGTGATTTTGATATCTTATGTCAAAGGAGAGTCATTCCCTCCATTATAACTTTTGCAGAGTATGCAAAACTCCAGCTCAGTATGAGGACCTGGAGAAAAATGCATATTTCATTAATATGACAATTTTTAGTGAACTAGTCTTGGAGCAATAGGTCATCATTCACAGAAAACTGCATGGATTGAAGAGATTCCTGTGTTTTGATTAAAATGTTTGTCAATTGCTATGATTATTTTACCAAAAAGGGATGAAATAAGTTCATTTGTTTATTAGTGGAAATTTGAAAGGTGAAAAATTTATATTGTACTTTGTACTTGCCTACTTATCTTAACATGAACTTGCCAACATTGAACCTAGTAAAGGGGTCCACATCTATGGTAACATACATGTATGTTACGTTTTCCAAAAAAGAAAAAAGAAATAAAATTAAGAAAAAAATAAAATAAAATTTATCCCTCAGATTGATAACTAATATAACATGTGATATTACTTTAATAGTTCAACAGCTAGTCTCAACATTGAATTATTTATAAATAAAATAAAAACAGAGAGATAAAAAAAATTATTCATTGCATTATAAATGTAAAATATTCTTTTGCCAGATTTTTCACCAAGGATTCTTTCCTAACCTTTTCTTCTTCCCCTTCACACCATCCTAGCTTTTTACAAGCCCATAGGTTGGGGTTGTGTGTGTGTAGGCCTGGGAGGGGGGGTCATCCTTCACTCTTCTTTCACTCTTTTGGAGAAAGTTATATATATTTTACTATGTAAATTTTCATTAAAGATAATCCCCCCCCCCACGCTATACATATGTAACCTCCCCCCCCCCCGGCCACACACACACAATAATTTAATACCTATACTGTTTCCAATAACAAATATATATATTATAACGTAAATTAGAAACGCTTTTACTGAATAAGAAGTAGGAATTGTTCACTTACGATCAGTTTAAGAAGAGCGCACATTGATTGATTGAGCTTTCTTCTATTCATGGACGCCGCCATGTTGACTTGGGTAATTATGATCGGGTCTGAGGTTTAGAATTTTGCGCATGCGCACTTTTAGTTCCGGAGTGAATCTCACCCGTCCCTGAGACACCATTAATTACGGCCAACAGTAAATCGTACATTGTCTTATTCTCTCAAAATAGCGTAACTCTACATGATAAAAAGAAATTAAAGAAAGATAATATGGAAGGACAATTTTGAAATATGAATTTGGATATATTATAAATTTGGAAATCGGAAAAAAGAAATAAACAAAAATGTATAAACAAAAATGTGAGCTGTAAATATTAGGGTACAGGCTGAAGTCATTCCGCCCTAATGGTATTAACAAACTTAATGACTTCACCAGGATGAACGTGAACTAGACCCAATCCCGGATTGTAACAAACAAGTTCATTCTCTCTATATAGTGTAAACTTTACCGTTAATTCGTATTAGTAATCCTGGAACAACCTACCCTAATATTTACAGCGAATAGAAATAAATCGGGATCAGTATAGCGATCTGGGTTTGTAGTTCAAGCAAAGTTGTAGCAAATATGAGCAATTTTTAAATTAGAAGATTACATATTTATGTATTTGTGATACTTTTTGGCTCTACTGGTAGGAGGCCAGAAGAGCTTATGCGGTAGTAAGGTGTCCGTCCGTCTGTTTGTCTATAGGTAAATAATTTTTCAAAATTCCTCCTACAGTTTTCAATATAACTTGGCACACAAGAAGACTACACTAAGATACATAAATCGGTGTTTTATTTTTTTTATTTCAAAGAACGGTCTTGTCATGGTCACTTAAAATAAAAATTTCTGTGATATTCTTTCAAAATGCTATTTCTCCTTTAATTTGATTTGTGAAACTTTCTACACAGGTTGATTTCACTAAAATACATACTTTTATTTATTGGTTTTATTGACATAGCACACTGTGTTGCCGTGGTTACTAAAAATAGGAATTTCTGTGAAATTCTTTCAAAAGGTTACATCTACACTTTTTGTCTGATTGCAATTAAGCTTGCCTCATAAAGATCGAGGATCAATATTCTATTTATTGTTACTGCCGTATTTTCAGTCCAAGTGCTACCTTTCTCGTCCTTTGTTAAACGTACAGACCAGTAGAGCTACAGTCTTGTCAGCGAATTCATTTTAGATTTGAGGATTGGAGGATCATACATTTTCTTGATTGTCACATTTCATGATAAATACTATTCTATCGCTTTCTTTGTATGATCTAAAAATGCTAGTTTGCAAATAAAAATTGAAAACACTCTACGTTCATGTTTTAATGATGAAGCAGGCGACATTTACATTGTAATACAAACAGCCGTTATGTAGAAATTTGAATCGTGTTTTGATTCTAGTGATGCAAGTCGGCCAAATATACCAAACATTTGAAAAGTGGGAAGCTCAGATATTGAATTAAGATCGATACACTGAATCAAGTTCACAGATGTATATAGAGTTATTTTGTTTGGCTATAGCATTACTTTTCGAATTTTTAAAATGATTAAATTTTGTTCTGGCGTAAACATATTAAATATATACATGTAGTCTTCTTATTTTTAATGTTAACTTCATCTATTGGCAGATATTCGATTCCATTTTCTTTCTTTAACCCGATATGCATCAGAATAATCAACATTCAAAACACTGAAATTACATATATTGACGTGCATAATATTATGCTTTTTTGACATTATTGACTCTCAAACAGTTAAATAATTGTCAATGTTGGCATGGATATATGTGCACTCTGAGTGTGAGTACATATTTTCGGTCGGATATTGTTTTATTGTAGTACAGTGTGGGTTCAAGAAAACCAATGAATATAAATTATCTTTACGGCATGGAGATTTCACAAAAATGAAAATACTGCTTGACGAAAATAGGAATGTTACTTTTTAAAATGAAATTTAAAGTAATTTAAATTTTAATGCACAAATTTCATTTAGACGTATCACAAGTGATTGTGAAACTTAGTTGCCAAATGTGACTTGTGATGATTAATTATTATAGTCGAGAAGTATCCTTGGGCGAAAGTTTGTTTAAAATTAAGCTTTTCTCCAACATTCATAACATGAATATACATGTGATTAACTTTTATAAGCTGTCTTTTTTCATTCAGAAATCAAGTCCATGTAAATGTTTCACCAGGTTCCAATACTCGGTATATACGCGCATTTATACATATATATGACAATAGATAAAGCAAAAATAAGTCAGCAGTAGAGTTAACATAGAAAAAATAATAGTCTTTTTTTCATAAATCAACATGAATTAAAGATATGTGCTTTTAGTACTCATGTCATTCCAGCTTCAAAATGCACAAAAATTTTAAGTGTTTGTGTGTGTGCCAAATTTCTAATTCAGAAATTCTTTCCTCTAAACATATAACGTGAAGGTGATAAAATTTATAGAAATTTCGAGTTATTTATTTAACTTTTATTATATTAGACTTACTTCTGTTTAGTTATTTTATTTATTTCATTTTGTCAAACGAATTTAGCAGTACAAATATGGTAATTCTAATATTGCCTTTCAACATGTAGTTTGGAGTTGGCTTGATTTATATTTCATCACATTTAAAGAATTGGTCATAATATCTTTTATAATCATTTTAATATGTAATTACCTTCGTGTGCGACTGACAGGTTAACAAAATGTTCAATAACAGTATTTTTTTCAATCAAATACAGTCGGTTCTTTTGTAAGGTCGTGCAAACCTTTCCACCATTTGTCATCAAGTTGGAGAGAGTCTCAGAAGAAAACATGAGTATACTTAAAGGAAACCTTGAAATACGATGGATTCCGTACATCATGGTTGTTTACAATACTTCTTTGTCTTTGTGTCCATCATACTGGACATTCATGTGGGATGAAACGTATTACCGGTTTTTAACCATAAAATTCTGGTAAACTCATTAATCACGGCCGTCATCTTTAGGAATGCATGAGAACTGACCGACGTATGAGAAACTTGTCATAATGTGATGATTGTCACCTTACATCAAACGTTTGTAAGACTTTGTTGGTCATGTCTTCACACAGTTAATCACACATTTGATAAAAATAAATTTTTGCAGAATATATATGCATTTTAACATATTTTAAAGTCAAAAACCCTAGCGATCTCGTCTTTATCTTTCGTTTATTAAGACAAACCCTCTATCACATTACATGTATATTTTTTTTTCTTTTTCCATGACCTCAACTAATAAAAGGGAAACAGAAACTTATTCATATGGTAACAGGAACTACTGAATTTGTTTTCTGTGTGCATGATCATGTAATATAATAATCATAGAAAATTTTAGTTTTATGGAAATTATCCTGTCTTTTAGGCTGCATTAGTACCAGTCAGATGAGCCGATTGATCGTGTATACGTCGGTAATGTGAAGAATTTGTGAAAAATTTAAAGAGAAGATTAATTCTGTTCTGATTAATGTAATAGTAAGCGTATGTAAAACACTTCTTTGCAATAACATTTATTGAAGATTACAAGACAGATCATGAGTTGAGATGACATGTACAAGTACATGACAAAGCGGTAAGTAATAAAACCCTGGTTCTGTAAATCAACCCGTACTTTACAGAACACAAGTAGTGACGTTTTTATTGAAAACACGATCTTTTCTTCATTCAATGTCTTACATGCAAGCATTATGTAACATCAAGGGACAAAACTCTGAGAGGCCTCGTGTACAATGTGGCAGTTCACGCCTGATTGGTCGCTGTAGGTTTGTCAGTACCAATCAAACGCCAATAATCCCATCATCTGCGGTGAAGACCTTTACGACGTAACAACTGTAAAATAGTAATGTACATCTCGTTTAACGTGCGTAAAGTCTAAATAAACTACAATCCTAGTATCAATTAAGGTAATATATTTATCAATTATCAGTGTCTCGCGAATCGTAAAAAGCTAGTTAAGGAGATCAAACTTTATTCCGGGAAAAATACGTAGCTTCACCTGAGGAGTTGCATAGAAATATCATTAAAATGACAGCAAGTCAACCGCGGGTTATCAGAGTCTTTAATGATCATGGAGATCATTTAAAATACAACATAAATTGTTTAGCAGATTCTAATTGTGACATGCTTTTAATTACTCAATTTTGATCTATTGTTTGCGGTGAGGAAAATGAAAACGTTATGTCAAGGTAACAATTACGAAACATTATTATTTTTTTTAGAAAACATCCTTGATAACACAATTAGGTTTTGTGTGGTATTCTTTGTTTCTTCTTTGCCTTCAAACACTTCATTTTAAATTGAAAATTTGATATTTTAGCCCTGTAATGATGTTCGTCAAAGTAAAGAAAATGTACATTATCATCATACAATAAATATGAATACACAATAGACAAGTTACATTATGAGTTTTGAAAATGACTCCATACAAGGAAAATCCGAACCCATATTTATTACCATATTTATGATATTCTATTAGCGGTCGTTTTTGGAAACAGAGGACGTAAACGTGAACAGCTGAGGACCTTGATTGCTGTGCATTGCATTCTTTGTAATCGTATTCACTTCTAAAAAAAACTATTTTTTTTTTTTTACAGAATGCTATTTCGTGCTATTGGTATGTGGTAAACACGGGGGCCCCATTTGTCACCAGACTTGTCAAATCTCCTCGTTTGATGTTTCTGTCCCACAAGTCAGGAAAAAGAAAACCTTCTGACGTTGATATATACCTAGAGAAAGTCGAACAGAGAAAAAGTGTGTGAACGTCTTCAAAATCTAGATGTAATATTATCTAGCGAGTCTGGAAGAAAAGAATGTTATTCTATCATGTATATCTGTCAAGTGTTTATAAATAAGATACAGTATTTGACACTTTAAAGATTCTTTAATATAAATCCGTTTATTTATTTATTTTATAAAACAAAGTACTTTACAGTAAAAAAACATCCTTCAAATAAATCCCTTTATTTTTTTTCAATATCAATATAAGAGGCACTTCCTAAAAACTTGCACAATATCTATATTTCAAAAATAACGTTTCAACTTAACAATTGCGTCGTTAATGTGTAAATGTGTTGTTTTGTAAATGATGAAACTTTTAGGTTAAAAAATTCAGTTTAAATTAACTCCCACTTGAAAATATATATCTGTAAGAGCTTCTTAGGTCATGGTTCTATTTCAATATTATAGAACACTGATAATTAATTTCCAGGAAATCTAGACAGACCAAGACCAAGAAGACAAAGTTCGGAATATCAATTAAATGAGTTTAAAACTATACATGTAAGTTTATTTTCACTACAGTTTTCATTTAAATGCAATTTTTCTCATCTAATTTATGTTTAAATCATAACAATTTTTCAAAAAAAAAATTGTACTAAACTCGTTGATATTTTCACCTTGTGCTTCCAATGTAGCTGATAGGTGTAAGAATAATGTAAGAACATTGCATACTTGTAGAATTCCTTGTATAGTAGAGATGTGCATGATGTTCTAACCAGAAAAAGACTGTAAACTATGTCTTTTACACAGAATATACATGTAGTTACTTTACAATATGGATCAAAATTAAGTACAATAATATTAACAATATTAAGCCGAAATTCTAGGAATTAAGAGACGTACTGAATTAAAACCTTTTGTGATAGAATTTATTCTACACCAGGGAATATATACATATTCCATTTTCGTGGATACACCTTACTCACGAACTTACAAGCTCATTCCAATAATGTAAATGATTCCTTGTTTGCCTACGATATAAGTTCCCACTACTGTGTTATTATTATACATGTATAAATATCCACGAACTATCACAAAGAATTAATTGACATCCAATATTATTTTCTAACTAATCATCTGAATTTTAACCTTTAACCCCCCCCCCTCCTTTTAAGGTTTACGATCTTTTGAACAGTTGAAGATTCATAATAAATTAGCCAATCAAAAAAGTAACCCAGACATTCGTTCATCTCTTGCGTCATAATGGAAAATGACAGACCCAGTGTTCTTTAAAGTTCAACAATAAATCATCCTCTCTCTATAAGTAAATGTAGATTATTATTCGTTATTTTTTTTTAATCTTTGTCCGGTTAAAATAATACTTGTTTCTGTTTCATTTTTTAAATTATCAGATAGTATAGAGAATGTACCATCAGCCAAATTACATCAACTTTTATGTATAAAATAAGACTACATGTAGATACATGGTCTTCTTTGTATTTAGGGGGTGTATCTGGCTTGTTTTGCCCTTTAACACGGATTTAGGCATACATGTATATGTTCTTCATTTGTTTTTCAACAAATTCTGCAAAGGCTTGAAATAAAAATTGAAAAACATAGAAACAACTCTATCGCATGATAGTTGGACCAAAAATTACTAACCCGACCTTCTTATCGGTAATAAGTGTCACAGCCGGTGCATTTATACACCTCGCCTCCATTATTGTAATTTTTTGTTAATTTACAGTTTCCAACACATGCTTTTGTAAATTAAGTGAATTAAAATTGTTGTTTGAAAAAAAATTAGGATGTAATGAATTTTGAAAATCTTGAGAATGTGGTTTAATAGTAAAATCTTGTAAGATTATGGATTATTTCCTGCGGACTTTTTCTGGCAACTAAAACATTCATTAACTTTAATTTGCCGATTTCAATAACCTGTTCACAAACTTTGAACTGTGATCTATTACAAACAACAGACACGTTTTTAACATGATAATCTTTAATATTCTAATTACAACCCTTCATTGTTCTCAATTCTGCAGTTCTACCTTGCCACTCAATTAATTTTCATTAAACTGCTGTTTTATCTCCTAACACCACGACTACAATCATGAAGTAAAGACTCCCCAGTCCCAAAGCAAGACAATAAATAAAGAGTATTGAGTTACTATGGATGGATTAGCACTCGTGCTTGTATTATCCAGGAGTAAGGTTATCCCCGGATACTGGTCGCCGGAGAGTCCACGCTTTGATTGGGTTACAGGGGGAGATCGTAAAACCTAAAGCACAGGTGGGTAATATACCCGCGCTACTTCCGTGAAGTCATCTTCATTAATGCCGGCTCATCATGCCAGACGCATACTGCCATTAACTGATTACTTCTACAGTTTGTAACCTAGCTGATACACTGTAACCTTCTACTTTAATTAATTGCTTGAATTTCTTTTGTATAGCAAAAAAAAAAAAAAAAAAAAAAAAAAAAAAAAAAAAATCAAAATAGTGAATAATTTTCAAGAATAATTTTCTAGTGATGTAGAAGACTTAAACCGTGTACCTTTCATTGTTTTCGTTTAGGGGGGCATTTTAACTTCTTTTCAATGGAAAGGTTTGGTATCTACATTACTAAGAGAACTTACTACCAGGCATATCATATACATATTTATACTACTCGCAAAAATACGTCTTTGTGCATGCTTCCTCCTGGTATGTCTTTATTTCAGATTTTAGTTTGTAACGTTCAGCTATAAAGTTGTATATGAACTTTCGTAGAAACGCAGACATTGAGTAACAGTATACAAACTAATGTATACGTATGTTTTAGGCCTCATTAAAATTTTGATACGTAGTTACCAAAATATCCCTATTATGCATGTCATTAACCATGAAAGGCATCGACGGTCATTTCTATTTGTAGCATTCGGAGTTGAAAAGTGAGTGCAGAAAGTATGGGGATAAGCGACACAAATATTTTGAACTTAGTTCATAAGTGTTATATGAATAGCAAGAATACAGAGAATGGACAAAACAATGCTTACTAATTTTGTGGTTGAATTAACAGATGCAAAAAAAGGAGAATAAACAAAATATAAGAATAGTCTGATTAATAGTGTCAATTTAGAAACTGTTGGATCGGGAGATATTTTCAGGCTTACGCATATCCTAAATATATCGGAAATATGGAAAATATGCTGTTCTACTAGTTGAATTGTCATCTTTGTCTTTTATACGCTGAAAGAAGGCAATGAAAATGCAATATAAAGAAGCTGTGAATTTATTTTCTATCCTTATTTGTGAACTCTTTGTGCTATCAATAATGTTCAAATAGCAGCCAGTGGATAATACATGCACGTTTTAGAATCGTCTTAAAGTATTTCTTAATCCTTCTATAATATCTGGGAAGGAAAACAATTCAAAAGTCCAAATGTAGTACGGATTAGACAGGCATCTCGGTTCTCACAAAAGAACACGCAAATATTTGCCGACTATCCCAGGAAGCACACAGAGGAGTCGGAAGTTTGTTACATGTACAATAGTTATAATATATATCATATATCAAAAGTATTTATAAGTAACACGTAACATGTTATATATTAACTTGGCTTGCCAGGATGAAACCAACAATAAAATATTTTCTGGAAAAAAAAAAACCTTTGGACGCCTTTTCTCTATAATATACAGTATCAAAATGAATATGAAATACTAAGCATAATTTTAAAATCTTTTTTTATTCAGTTTGATATGTCTTCTTGGGCAGAATTACTAGAACTGATTTCTCGTGCTATTTAAACCCTCCTTTAGACTCATATCACGTGACTCAAACTCGAATTTTAATGGATAACTTATTTCCAAATCTAAACGACAATGTATTTTCCGCTTATCTCCGTATTAGTTGTCCGCAACTCATCATATAAAAACAAATATCAAGCTTTTACTGTCTGGGTTCCAGAAATTACCGAATTTACGAATTCATACAGATCGTCTTAGTAACTAAACCGACCACTCGATTTTTGCAGAGGTGTATGTTACAAGCATCAAAGTTAAGTAGTTTTGTGCATTTCATCATTCACTCGACTCATGTACTTTTTTAGGGTTTAACCTATAGAAATTTTTTTCTGTATTTATGCGGAGCTGTATACTATGTTTATGCTATGTTTATCAAATTAATTAATTATTGCATAAAATTCAGTTTTCAGGAGGTCTATCATATATATATATACATATATATATATATATATATATATATATATATATATATATATATATATATATATATATATATATATATATATATATATATATATATATTTCTATACTTTTTGGAGCTTTGTACTACATTTAATTTGAGGGAAAGTAATTTTGAATTAATTTAATTTTATCACGAACTCCTTTTTAGAAAGTCTAATATATTTAGCTATTCAATACACTAAGTTAGTAATTTTATTTCAATAAAAATGAGAGCAAAAACAATAACGTTATTTTGTTTATCTTAAAAATATGTCACATATCATGCAAATCATCTGTTACTTAAATTTTCAATCAAAGTAATTGGTCATCTTAAAATATGTAGGTTGTTTCGTTACACTCGGACTCACTCTTTGACGTCCAACATTTCTAAATTACTAAATTTGGAATTTTTATCACAGTTCCTCAAATTCATCATTTTTTTCCTGAAGTGTTTTGATAGATGTTGGATCCCTAAAAACTCTGGTGTTTGACAGGGAGAAGATCTATGGCCGGCCTTGTCTACGAAAATTCCCTCGTATTGACATATGTCCGTCAATGCTCGAACGGCCAGAACAATGCTATCAGTGACGAATCGATGACATCAGCTCACCGCACCGTGAGTCTTGGGGAAGTACATGTAGGTTTCCTAGGTCTTCAATTAAGTTCCGTCAGTGACATTCAAAAATAGAATTTCATACTTGGTACTATTTTATTAGATTGAAGGAAGACGACTACTGGTGCATATTTCTTAGTAAATGGTTTCAAGACGAAATTTAGTATTTGGAAATTGTAACATTTTCTTAAAGAAACCAAAACATTGAGTAAAATAAATAAATAAATGAAAAATAAATCAATAATTAAATAAAGTAAAGGACTCAAGCATCCTTAGGTCACATATTAAATGTATGATTTTTTAAATGACTTAAGGTATTAAAACTAATTTTTGAAACATCCAACAAGTATTGAAATTGAACTTATTTAGCAAAATGTGTACCTACTAGATGTGCCTTTATTTTGTAAGCTGGTCAAATATTCTAAATTTGTGACATAACTTCTCACTCCCAAAATACTTCCTACATACACTAAGTTCCAAATTTAAAAAGAATGAAACATTTTATCTAAAGTATTTAACTGATCTGAAATATTATTGATCGGGGGAATAGCAAATAATTTATAATGAACCATAGATTTTAAACTCAATAAGTTATATCAAAAATAATTACTTATAAAGATCCATTCACAACAAGCATCTAATATGAAATACACTTTTGATTAGTAAATCTATAAACACAAGCTAAGGAACAGAAATTTCAAAAATTTCTTTTGATTACAATATAATCATCTTAATCCACGTAGAGGCACATATTGCACATCAGAGACCTTTTGGATATGATTAAGAATACCACTGCGAAATAAACATCTGTGTTTTAATGCTGTCAATGTGTGGTAATTAGCTGTACATATTGTTATACAGCCCTGGGCAATATTCTAACTTAAGTAATGCGAACTCTGTAATCATCAATATCGTTGTGTGGTAAGGTCCACACTGATAACAAATTAGTTTGCACATTTTATGCATGAAAGTCTATAAGCACGTGCTAGTACTACATAAGTAGATAGTTATTGTTTTTCTCATAATCATTAACCAATTCATTGATCAACTGATATTTAATAGCGGGCACGTGTGTTTATTTCCATTGTCAAGGCCTATATATTTCTTAAGGAAAAGACAATATAACTGTCCATTCGAACTTCGACTTTTTCGCTGACCTGAACCAGAGAAACTTTTCAGAACTTGGTGGGCTTTTTTCATTGTACAATATACCGATCTGTGATCTTAATTATATATTTTTAGGAGCAGTCACAGATACCTATGAACACCCTCCCCTCCACCAACTAAAAAAAAAAAGGATGTAGCCTACAAGTATTCTATGGATACTTTTGAAGTAGACTTTTTTCCAAATCGATAATACAGAGGAGTATATTGGATAAGGTTGGTTTTCGTATTTAATGTCTGTTCAGGTTTTAGGAAAAACTGGTTAAACAAGGGTCATGTTTAAAGTTTTCATTACCCGAAGAATGGCGTTCTCTTGCGCGTTATAGCTAATCACCATTTAGAAAATAGCAGGCGTTAGCTATTTTTAAACTGACAAAGTTAAAATCATTAGACAAAAAGGATAAATTAGATAATAATAGCTTCAAAATATCATTATCCGCATTTACATTTTATGAATTAAAAAAACATTACAACGTAGAAAATATTGTTAGTCACTGTATATGAATTTCTACAGTTTGTCGATGTATTCCAATTATCCATTACACGTGTTGCAAAACACCTTCATTAAAGTTTGGCTACCTTATCTAGAACTCATGAGTAAGGTATCTTTTACTGGGGTTGTACATGTAGTTTATTAATTCTTGAAGCCTTAAATTCCATATTCTTGTAAATGTTAATTTTATTTTGTACGGTTCTTTTCAGACCTGTATAACTTTTTTTTCGAAGTGGGGGGGGGGGGATAATTAGCATATTAAAAAAACATTAAAAAAAGGTTTGACAAGCCAAAAAATTCCATAATACTAAAAAAACTGCAAAACACTTTCTCTGAAATAAAGGGAGCCGGGAGGGGAGGGCAATTGAGTTAATTTTTTTTTATATCTTTCAAGTTTCATGTTGATTAATTGTTCAGACAAACCCATTGAGTTCTTAATCCTTTGTATCAAACTGACGGGCCTATAAACTTTCAAATCTTAAAACGACAGCTTATAATAATGACAAAAGGGAATCCGAAGAAAATATAATTAAATAAAATTTTCTGTATTTGGATATGGAATTTATTCAACTCTCGAGACAGTTTTTTCTTAATTGCAACTTGAACGAACTTGAAAATAAGACTTCGTATAATTCTTAAATATCTAATGGTATTTTACTAAACTGAGCTGTATTCAAGATTCTGTTGTTTACAATCAAACCTGGATATCCGAAGTTTTTAGATATCGAAATTAATGATTCGGTTGATTATGATTTGACTAAGGATGTTAACAGTCCTTGTTCGCCATTCTACAAGTTGTTGCTTTGCAAGGAGAGAAAAAAACGTGAAAGATTCTTTATAAATAATAAAGGTTAAGGTCATATAAGGAGGTCAAAGATTAAATATTGTGACATCATCCAGTGATTTAATTTTGTTTGTTTGTTGTTTAACGTCCCTCTCGAGAATTTTTCACTCATGTGCATGAGACGCCACCACTTGCCGGTGGAGGGCTACAAATTTTGACCTTTACTCGAAACTCAGGCCATTGAGCAGTGTGGGATCTTTTTCGTGTCAGCACCTACTGCGACACGGGACCTCGGTTTATACGGTCTCATCCGAAGGATCAGTCTCCACGTCCCGCAGTGGGATTCGAACCCGCGACGGAAGGATCAACTCCTTACTCCGCGACTCTAGAGCAGACGCTCTAACCACTGATTAAATTTTGTGCATTGAATATTTTTTATTTTCCAAAATATCTGAAACTATCGGCTCAATTTTCCTCACCTTGACACATTTTTATCTGGGTTCCAATTCAAGTATTCTGTTTATTTTTTTGTAAAAATTGAATTATACCTTTTCTCCTAAGAGAACCTAAGGTGAAGCATACTTACATGTGAATTTTCAATTCGTGGGCCATGTATATTCTATTTTTTCATCAAATTTTACTCAAATATCCGGTATCAATATAATTTACAAAAGTTTAGTAACAGTAAGGTTGTATTTATAAAAAGCATCTCACAAATTTGCAATAGATCGATTGGTAATTTTTAAATAATGCACAAACTCGAGTCAAATGTCTGGTTTCAGAATTTTCTTACAGGGGTCCAATAGGCCATATTTCAAACTATGTGGACAAAAAATGTGTGGTTAAATTTCCTTTATATTAGAGCCTCTGCATATAAAGAGAGAATTTGTATCCTAGAACAAAATTTCAAAGTTTCAAAAAAATTGAATTTGCTGAAAAAATTTGGCCCATCATTTGTGTACTACATGTACCTTAAATACTTTCATTTGCTTTTTGGAATACTGTTCTTTATATAAAGAAGAGCTGTGGATAAGAGCAACGAGAATGTAGAGTGTACAGGTATATATATTTTATTACATTATAACATAGACTATATATCTTTTCTTGTAAATCTTTCAATTGATATACCTCATCCTTGTAAAATTTATATTTAGCTCTACTCAGTTAATTCACATTTTTCAACATGATAGTTTTATTGTAAGAAATCAGTATCAGACTAAACATTTATCTTTTAAATGTTTATTTTAAAATATATTCAAAACCCAGTAAACAAAATAATTATCTATCGATATAACTTTTAAAAAAATCAAAAGTATAAAACACTTTTTTATCTTATCATCTGATACTTAAATATCTGGTTAAGATGAGCAATTGAAGGACGTAAATGGAAGGCATCAAAATACCTTTATGAAACGATATTTGGTATATACATTACTATTGGATACCATGAAGAGCATCACTTCCAAAGGCATTTCATTCAATTTTAAAAACAAAATCTGATTTTTTTTTCATGATATAAATGCAGATTTAATTAAATGAATTAATTTAATGAAAATTAAAAAAAATTAGGATCGAGAGTTTTAGAAAACTGGTTACTAACGAGCACTGGATATAGGGCCTGTTTTTCGCATTATACAAATATGGACTTGTATGTTGTTTTAGTGAAATAAACATAATGCTAAAGAAGCTGTCTATCCCTTGAATATACATGAAATATACAAAAGAAAAGTTAAAGAGAATAAAAAGAATAAACAAGGTGAAATGGTAAATGTTTACAAACAACTTGTATTTTGTGACATCATAGACATAAACTTGTAGATGTAGTTCTAGGAAAAGCAGTCAGCCAGAATCGTACTAGGTGTTTCCTAACATGCTATGAACACGGAAAAAAGAACAAAAGCAAGGGAGCGATAAAAAATGGTTGATAATGGGAGAAAATGTGTTCTTTTGAATTAAGATGCTGCAAAACTCCAAAGTAGAGAAATTTAAATCAAACTTTCTTGATTTTTGTGACATTAAATAGTGATTTTCAGCTTCTGAATTTTAGGAAAATTTCTCCTTTCCTGATATTTCCTACTGTACCATAATATTCTACACAACTTTTGTCAAAAACGTCGGCAGACGTTAACAACCAAGAATGATGGCAAAATTGAATGAACGAGTTTTTATGATTTAATCAGTGAATTATACATTTAAATGATTATTGCTATCATATTGCATATGTACAGCTGTATATTATCGACTTTTTAATCCTCAATTATGTTTTTTAATCTCGAGAAAAGATTTGTCATTACACAGATATTGTCTATTACATGCACCTCAGTGTTTTCGTTTTTCATTTGGCATATTATTTGCCTATCATTCATTATTTGTACATGCATATATAATTTACGATGTGATTTTAAACTCTTTTGTATAGTAAAAAATGTTCACAAAATCAATTTAACGGTAAAAATTTCATGTTTTAATTTTTAAATTAAGTTTGCATTTGTTCGGTTTTATTTACACGTATATAGAAAAATACAACCAAACATATGAATTTAAGAGCAATTAGACAAATGGTAGATACACGTTTTACATCTAATGAAGGAACATTTAAAAGTACCTCAGTGTGTGATAGCGTAGCAAAAATCCTTGTTGGCTCTGCCTTTTCCTTCTTTCCTAACTTAATGATTTATAAAGTCAGCATCAACATTTCATACAAAATATGTGAAATTTGTAATTTAAAGCGAAGATTTTGTTTTCTCTATTTTTTCAGACTTGGGCGGTGTGTCCTTATCTTGAACAATTCCTTAACAGACATCCCGTTCGAGAATTTTTCACTCATATAGAGACGTCGAGAATTTTTCACTCATATAGAGACATCACGATATACCGGTGAAGGGCTTCAAATTTAGACTCGGGGCCATTGATCAGTGAGGGAATCGACTGCCATGACATGGAGCCTCGGTTTTTAAGGTCTCATCCGAAGGACCCGCAACTTTTAAGTACCAGGACTTAGGAAAAATTCATCTAGAAATGCTCTGTATTTAGAACATTAGGTTGGGAACCATTAAATAAGAGAAGGGAAGACAAAACCTCTTGTTATTCTATAAAACTGTGTATGGTATAGCCCCTCTCTATTTGCAAGAAATGGTCCTACCTGGTCCTACCAAAGTATGGTTACAATCTTGGAAATATTGGTAATTTTAATTTTGTCATATCTCATATTTCAACACTTTTCTGCCTTCTACTTGAATAGTTCTAGAACAATTTACCATTAAAAACACAATATATTGATTCCTATTCAGGTTTTAAGAATATCCTAAAGAAACCTACTGTAGACAGAATAAAGAATATCAAGATCTTTAATTATGGTAATCGCAAGGAAAACATTATACATTGTCAACTAAAACATGAATCTAGTATTTTAAACACTCAGGTGTATATATATATATATATATATATATATATATATATATATATATATATATATATATATATATATATATATATATATATAAAATCAGTACTTAAGTGAAATGGCATCTTGTACTAAGTGCGGATATCATATTATCAGAGCGAGGAAAACTATCATCTTTTTTCTTGGATGCCCTGCCTATAATAATCAAAGCATGATACTTTTGAAAGTCTACAGAGTATAATAGAATTAGAAACCCTCTCTCAAATTCTGCATACTTTGCTGTTTGGTGATGGGCAATTAACAAATAAAACTGATTGTTCAGTTTTTGAAGCAGTCCAACTGTATATCAAGTTTTTAAAGAGAATTTGATATTATTTCATTTTTAAGTTTTACTTAATTTCCTAATATTTTGATATTCATACTTACTTCAAATCTCAGCATTTCCATGTATATGTTGTATTTTTCCTTGCATATTTCTCTTTTGCACTTTCTTTCATTTTTTTCCTTATCATTCAGTTTCGTTGCTTGTTCCAATTTTATTTACTTATTTACTTATTATAATTATTATTTTCCTCTTTTTTTGTATTTGTCTTTTGCACTTTATTTATTTACTTGTTTAGTTTTGTTGTTTGTTTGCACTCTTATTTTCTTTTCATTATATTGTATTGAACACGTTTTATGGAAAAATAAGTATGAGCGCAAGTTTGTCGGCTCATCGCCTTTTATTATAACATTATCTTGTTCAATATACAACTACAGTTTTCATAAGAACTGCCCACAGATATGCGCTATGTATTAAGTCGATATAAGAATACATGCTAAGTAATAACTCTTGTGTATATATAATTTATCTTCTTCATTTCATCTTTTTTCTAGTTTACAATAGAAATTAATACAACTTATTATGAATTACTTCATCATGATTGTAAACCATTGTCAATTCTTAACATTTGTAACCTTGACCTTCTTGGAGAGGACTTATATAGGCCATGCCTGATGTTCAATCCAATTATGTAAACTAACTTTACATAATAAAATACTGATTGAATTAAATTAAGGGACAGTTGCTACCCATTTTTCATCGACTTAGTTCAGTTGCGACCCGGGCTAGAACAACGACTTTACGATCGCTAAGCGAGCGCTCTACCGAATGACGTACCGTGACTGTAAGAAAGGAGAAGGGTGTATTTTTCTTCATTTTTGTTTAAATTTTTATTTTGGCTTTCTAAAATAGATTTTATTTGTAATATGTAGCATTTTTTTTTATTATTAACCAAAGAAGGGTTCGTAAACCAGCACTGGCTACATTTTATAAGAATCGATTTGGGTGCAGCTTTTTGTTGAAGTTTCGAAAGTTCATTTGCAATACCTCGATATTTTGAAATCGTATGTACAGTTATAAGAAAATATCCAAAAAAACAATTCTATGTTAGAATAAAATGTATTTTTCCACCACATTACGATAAAGGGTATAAATATTAATGACCTGACAGGTGTTTTGAACACATCACGTGTACTATGTAAATTTCAATATGGAAATTCGACGGAAAAGGTGTCGGAACTTGGGTTAATAAAGTGTGACTTATTCCAAACAATGTATGACTGTTTATACACTTAATTTAAAATAGAATTTTACTGCTGGGACTTCAATATTGAGGAAAGAAATCAGATGGGTGCATTAAAGTTTAAAATTTCTTCTCATTTGTATGAATAATTCTTCATGCCATCTCAATTTAAAATTCTTCATTGTGACAATTTCGTTAATATATGTTGAGTTAATTATTAGTAACTGACGAGGCAAAAAAAAAAAAATTATCGATGTACAAAAATCGATTCTTTAATTGTTCGAGACTCGGTTTACATGCACATAGCTGCATTTTAGCTGCATACAACTTCACAGATAATGCAGCGAGGAGGGTATTGACGTTTGGCTTTCCTGTAGCAGGAGTGAAGATGAACTTAATTAGCTGTCTGAGTTTATTACCAGGATAAAGCTTCTACTGAACATTCCGATATTACTTATAGATCGTCTTATGTCTCTGCAGTCCCAAACAGCTTTCAAAGAAAGTGCCCATTTTGAGAATTGTTTTTAACTTTTGACTATTGCAGTGTATTAACCTCTTCTCATCATGAAATAAGAGAGTCTTGTAGAATGCTGTCGTGGCTTGAATTGTGGTGTGAAAATAAAATACACCTGTTGTCTACGCTTACTTTAGGAATGGTGTTCTGTGTAAGAGAAAAGTACCTCAAAGGAATAGAATATGTAATACTTTTAGAATTAAACACAAACTTTGATTTTAAGAAACTGAGATCGTTACTTGCATTTCAAATTTGAGTTTTACTTTTAAAATGAAAGCGAATATTAATACAGATAATTAGAATAGAGTATTTTCAAAAATGACTGCACTTGTCGAAACACATACTTAATTTTCAGAAGTAAAATTAAGGTTTAAATTACCATTTTGACTTCTGCAGACATTTAGAGCACTTTTGCCCTGTGCCATTAAGTGTATTAGCTTCCATTCCGTGTGTTCCTGACAGGTGATTAGTCCAACCCCGCCACCTTGTCATACACTTAAGGAAGATCACCCATTAGCTTCCTTTAAGGTCATTATTTTAGGAAATTGAGTCAAAAAGACTTTTAATTGGCTGTTCTATAATAAAAAATCTGTTACATGCATTTTTTTCTGTTTTTAACATACCCTGTAAACGATTTGTTGAATTTAAGTGCCCGAATTGTTTGAAAATTTTCTATTTTAATTTGATTTTTTACTTGCCTTTAATACTTTCCCTATCTGATCATTCAACCGATAGGGAAAATATTAAAGGGGGGGGGGATAATCTTCAGGTTCATGGGGCATTATTTTGCGATTGCTTTTGTTTATTTATTTAGTTTGTGTTTATTTTAATTTTTTTTTGCATCTGAGGTTAATATAATTAACAAAAGAAAAAATGGTTTATACGTCCAGTCGAAATGTATTTTGGCAAAATAAATTGAATATATCGAATATAGTAATAAATTGGAACACATTGAAAAAATTTAAAATGAAAAAAAATACTGATCCTTTTTTAATCATCTAAGAAGATATACTGTAAAAAAGAATGATCTTTTTCAATCTTTAGTGGATTATTATTATAATTTTTATCATTATTATTTTTTAAATGTGTAGTTATATTTTTTAAAAGCTAATCGTTGTCGTTAAGACATTCAGTTTGTATTTCGAGAGTTGCAAAGTATATAAAGTCAATACACTATACATAAAAGTATTACTTCGCCATCGTTCTATTCATAAAAAAATCGTGTTTCTACCGATTTTTCGAAAAGCCTACATTATGTAATTCAAAAGACTACATTATGTAATTTAGTGGTTATCCCACGCATGACGTTTGTCAATTTAAAATCAGCAAGATTCCTTTTTTATGGTTCATCCCGTAATATACCGGTATACACCAATACATTTTTAGATATCAACTGAAATATAATGTTTTTAGTTTAATTTTTGATTCGAACTATTTAGCTGGAAACAAGAAAAATAACTGCAATTTATATACTTTCTGGGCACGATGTCCATTACTCCAATGCGATTCTTGAAAGTAAGTCAATGCAGATGTTCTTCTTCAGGAGTTTATTTTTTGGTATTTTGCTCTATGATCCCAAATTGGCAGTTAAAATTCAGTAGAATTTGTTTTTAAGATTTAAAACGGTATATTTTCAAAATTGAAAAAGTTCGATAATGGTAAAATTTAATACACACATGAATTCAACATTGTGTTGTACACGTGTGCAAATACATTTAATACACTTGTACAAGTACATTTTAAGCCTCTTACAATTCCCTATTGTCAAGTGAATAGCTTTCTAAAGAAAATAATTGTTGTCTAAATTTGCTGTTTTGTTTCTGGAAAAATGACTCCATGTTAAAATTTTAAATCTAAAGTTGAAATATATCTACAGTTGATATTTATAGATAAGTTTAAACTTTAGATTTAAACTTTTCATGTACCATTAGTACATTTAAAAAAAAAATCGGTAGAAAATTGTATGACCTTTCCACCCTAGACAGGTGGCATAACTGAACTCTAAATTTGTATAAGAATTCTCTTTGTCATCATTTTCAAAAATTAACGGAATAAAAAAAGTAATATTTTAGATCTTCTTCTCAAGAATTCATTTGTACATGTATTTGTCCATGTCTTATAGACCAAAGGTATAACATCTACTGTAGTATAAAACAATACAAAGACGGAAGATAAATTATATTTCATTTATTTTTCCATATAACATTTGGTTTGAAATTGACCCACTGAGAGACTCCCCTAACTGGGGAGAAACGGGTACCTTTCGTTTTGGGACAATGTAATATATGTATTCGTTTTGTAAAAAGTATAACTTAGACTGACATAACAACAAGAAGGGGAGGATCCAGCCTCTCTACACACCTAAGTGGAGTGGGTTGGATTTGCTTTGGACTATACCAGGAATAACCAGTTGTAATCAAAACAAAAAATGATAAATAAAATCATGTAAGCTAAAACTTCATGACATCATTAAAAAAATGTCCACGATGTTTGTCATGTATGTTTGAAGAAAAAATAGAATATTTACTTCCTGAATTGTATATCAAAATTCTTTTTCTCTCAATACATTTAACTGTAAATAAGGTAAATCTTTTACCGCGAACATATTTCGATCGCTACACTCCCTGCGGCAAACTCCTATTTGGACTGCAAATTTTCACTTACAACACGTTTTCCGTTCTTGTTTAGTAACTGTTTTTAGAAATTGTCTTCGGTGTTTTTAAGTTAAAAACAAATGAAAACTGGGTGTAGCATGATGTCGTGACATTCCACGGAATTTACCATTATTTACTTGATAAGAAATGTTTCTTTAGCAAAAGCTGAAATGCGTATTATCTAAGCTTAACAGTAAATCAATAACTTTGGTGTTCTTAATTTTATCATTTAAAGAAAAAACTCAATGTTATATTAAAAATTTAAAAAAACACAGAAAAGAATCAATAAATATGTTTCTAGAGACAAGTTCGATAGATGTTTTGTTAACACTATGAATGGTATTCTGCATTACGGACAATCGTACTGGTAACTGTCTACAATTTACACAAAGAAATAATGAAAATGTATAATACTCCACTTGTATGATAAAAAAAAATGTTCTAGCATACGACTGGGTCACGTGACACACAGAACAATATTTACACATGTAAAATAGTCTTGTACACACTCTATACTGAAATAATAAAACACACAGTGAGCATTTTCCCTGCTTTTGGTACAGAAGCGATAAATATCGTCTTTGTCAAGGACTTTTCTACTTGGCTACTGAGGGTCCACTTCTTAAACCTCCGAATCATCCCGCCCCACGAGAATTCGGACTTGTATCCCATCTATAGGACCATTACACTTTGCTTCAGCATTTAATCAGTGTTATTGTTCTCCTAGTGATGAACATATCTCATGCCTGAACTGCGCCTGCGTGATGAGCCTGTTGAAGCAGATGGTCTTTGCTGTCGTCCCCATCTCTTATCCTCGCTTTTGCGCGTTCATTCAGCTTCTTTCGTTTCATTCGACGATTCTGAAACCACACTTTGACCTGTCGCTCGGATAGTTGGAGTTTACATGAAATTTCCCATCGCTTTTGACGAGTTATATAAGAACTGTTCAAAAACTCATTTTCTAACACCATAGTTTGATATCGCGTGTATGGTTTCCGTTTCTTTCTGCCTTTGGACTCTGTAAAGAAAGAAGTATGATATCATAAACTGAGATTTAGAGAGGCTTGTTCAGGACATTGTAGGACAACCTTTTAACTACAGTTCAGAGATCGGCATTGAAGACCGTGTTATCGACCTTAATACTGCCAAACAATCACGTAAGGACATACTTTACGAAGTCTGAAACACCTATTTTCTGAAACATAGAAAATTATAATGCAAATTTGAAATATTTCCTCGTACATTTCCTTCCATCAAAGTTATTCTTGTTGAAAATTTACATTAAAGAATGTTTTGCGAATCGCTTAGTGTCGTTGAGATTTGTAACAAACTGTCTTTCGGAAACCAAAGCATGTTTACAAAGGTGTCTTATACAAAGGGAAATCTCCTATACTAGCCGCAAAAACAGTTATATACATTCAAAAAAAAAATTAAAGAAAGTTTTCCTTTATTTCAAGATTGGACCGCTATTTTAATTCACATGGATTGTTAGAAATATCTCCATAGGTTATACATGTACGTATTACTGCGTCAAAGTTATACATCAATAAGTTACAGACATCTTAGGATTTTAGGACAATAGGATACTATTGGGTCTGATATTATCCGCCCAATTATGTTGAATTGACAACATGAAATCAAGCATATGTAACCACTGTTGTGTTTTGTCCAAAGTTTGTCCATAATGCGGTGCACTGGGCCGTAAACAGCCATCTTTGATGTCCGTGGACCACAATACAAAGCTTAGTAAAGCATTCGGGCGTGAATCTGTAATGATGGGGCAACCAGTGCTTAGGGAGTTAAATGTATCTTTTTAAAAAAAATTAAGCGAGACTAAGAAGAAATTCAACATAAGGAAATAAAAGCAACATTTTTTTATTTATTTCTTGATGTGTTTTGTTTACAAGCCATTTACGTTAATACCAATACGTGATCTAATTTTTCGTGCATGGATAGGTTCGTATTATGGGGCTGAGAAAAAGTAAAATGAGGGGAAATTTGAATAACAATCCGGATTATAACCATAAAATTCATAAGAAATCAATATGTAAATAATTTGTTGAAATTTTATACCAAGCGATTTCAAGGTAGAATTGTCAAATCCATCCGTTCTATGCATTTCGTGCGGGATATCATTATACGGCAGAAATTGACTATCGTCTCTATTTACTTGTTTCTGAATTTCGTATCGTATTTATGCAACTTATGGCATATTAATTCATTAATTTATGTTGCCATTTTTTTCATTAAATGTCATATAAATAAAGTGTTTTTGGATTTTTTTGGATTGTATTTCCTAGTGACCGCGAAATCCCATTGTTGCCTTCCTGGCAGCTATGAAATTTGCACGGCGTTTTTCCGAATTACGGAGTAATAAGATATAAACCAATGCAACACTTCTGACTTTTTATTTTAATTTGTTTGAGATAGCTTTACTTGTTCGTTAATAATCGTTATTCAAAGTCTGGATATTTGCTACCTTCCTATATCCATTTACGTCGGTCGTCAATTTATTAGTTGTTCATACTTCATTGTAACGGATGTTGCTAAAAAACGTAACATTTTCAAAAATGCATCAAACAATGCACCGTTATTCACACTAGTGCATTAGTGTTCATTTCCATGGTTTACGTAAAAAAAAAACCTAAGGGAAGCAATGTGTTTGTGACTATAATTTTAAAGTTTTTCCTTACAATTACTAGTATTAGAGCCCTCTGTCCCATAAGTATAAGTTTTCACATCTTTACTCAAAATGGAAATTTTTCACAAAATTTAAAGCATAAATTTCAAATGCATAACAAGTCGCCAAATTATCTGACCATGACGTTGTGCGAAATAATATAGCCTTAATGCATTTCATAACAAACAACCGGAAAATCACATTCGCTTAAATGTTCCTTAAAAGGATGTTTTCTGTCACAAAAAAGGTGAGATTTTAAATGTGTTTAGATTGAGACGATACACCAGTCTTGAAATATTCCTTGTTTATACTCTGTTTCTTCACCCTCTGATATGTTGTTCTGGCGAGCTTGATTTTGTAGCTATTTTTAACCAGGGGAATATTGTTTAATTAATGTAATAAATATTAGAGTTGGGGCCCAAAACGGTGAACTTTGGAAAAAGCGAAGGTCTCAATTAGCGGAAGTGTGAAACTAACAGCTGATCCCCGAACGGTGTCTTATGTGATCCAGAAACAATAATTTGAAAATTGATGCCAGCTTAGTCTTTTGACAAAATGGACGACTTACGACCCCCCATGGACAATTAACTAAATAAGATCAATACTGGATTATTATTTTTTTTTTGTTCCAAACATGCTGGTGCCGTCGAACACATACATGTATGCAATATGCCTAATGTAATAGTTTGTCTTAAAGGAAAAAAAAAACTTTTGATATTTGTATATCATTTATCTAGGATACTTTTTTTTTGTTAGAAAGTCATTCTCCGAAGATTTTGAATTAACATGCCTCTGTAAAAATGATTTGCAATTTAACCACCGATCGTCCATGTATAACGACTTTCGCACCTGTGTCTGCTATACTCGTATGAAAATAAGAAGTCTGGTTGCACGCGGAAACTTCAAAGGTGCAAGTCTATGATATGAAGGGTGCAGAGAGCCTATATATGTAATTAATGTGATTTCTGCTTGCCAGTGGACAAAGCTGTCAGTAATGTGTTAAATTCGGGCGGGACAGTGACGCAGTCATTAGTGTAAATGATAGATGTCCAGTACGATTCTAACCTTCGACCAAATGAAATATGAAATATTCCTCTGTTTTTATTTAAGAAATTGCAATGAAGTCGTGTAACTGAATTAAAATTTGTCGACTGTTCTCATACAGAAAAACAAAATTCAGCATATCCTTGTTTTGTTTGATGAGATGAGAAAGTGATCTTAACCAAGATAAATGTAGTTCCTAAGCTCTACTTTGCATGTATGGGGCATTTAGGGTATATTTTTTCGATAATCGCCCCAGAACCGATATGCTTCATTTCTGTTTAGATCTCAACATCAGATACCGTGCTGGTGTTAACACACGTCTTCAATTTCTGTATTTATGATGCGAAAAAACGACAATTCTAAACATGTCTAACACTCCTTAAACACACATCCTAATTATTGAATTTAAATAACAAAACAAAAGTACATCAGGTGGCGACTGTACACCATCGACAAAAACCAAAAACAAGATATTTATTTCTGTTTTAAAAAGGTATTTTCATAAACAGGAGTAATACTACATGTAAGTGCGTCTTCATTTAAATCTGTTGGCTGCATTTCTGCTCACTCGAAAAAATTTTCACTCGAATGCTTATATTATATTTGTTCTTCATGTTTCTACATCACACGTAAATAATTTCCTGTATGAATAAATCATTTTCTGTATTTAAAAAAAAATCCATGTTGTTAAATATTTCTATGATATAAGGAAGACCGGTATATCGATCTCTATGTGTATGGAGTCTTGGGATGGTAGGGCTGACCGATTTAAAAGTCAAACTATTCATATCAAAAATGAATTTAACTATAATTTGTTGGAAATTTTATTGCGTTTCGATACGTTATGTTTGTTTTAAAATTTTTGATAAACCCACGAGAGATTCATACGGACACAAAAACCTGTTTCTGACTTTCATTCATCCTGCAACAAAAAACGAACTTTACGGTTGACAACTTAAATAAATGCAAATAATTCATGAGTTTATTTCCGTAATTCTTATTATGTTAATACATGTTTGTATGATTACATAAGAAAACTGAACTTGCTCCTTGACGTGGAGTTGTTTTTATTTCTCATCCAAAGAAACATTTACTTGTTTTCAGCCAAAACTATAAAACTCAGCAGAGTCACCTCATTTGATTACATATATTAAGAATTTAGTCTGTATTTAACCTGCTTCGTGTGATTTTGAGGGGAGGGGGGGGGGGTCCTGTTTGCATACCTTGGAACTGAGTGTTAGGAGAAGCCGGTGTAAGTATCAATGTCCGGAGAATTTTTACGATAAAAACGTCAGTGACAATACAGACCCCAAGGGTCAGGTAAAAAGCTAAATTTTGATCAGTGTGGACAATGATGGATAAAGACAGAGAGAGTAACTGACAGACATGTAAAGAATATGATTAGGTACAAATCGATTGTCAATAGCAGTCAATCGCGCCCCCCGGGGAAAATCAAACCCTTCACCTTGTAACGGAAATTATATAATGTGTATTTTGTTCATACACGACCTCTAATTAATGAATGTCTCTATCCTGTCATTTTGAATTCTCGCTTTCTATAAAAGTAATTAATTAACGAAGTTAACATTATAATCTATTTGCTTGTTGCTTTTTCTAATTTTGTCGACAGTATCATCACTGTAGGTACGTTGTCAAATAAATTAGATAGTCCGTGATTTCCGTTCTAAGGCAGGGAGAAGTAAGTCTTTGTTTTAATTATTCAGAGACCATTTCTGAGAAGTTTGTTGCTAAAAAAAACATACGATTCCTGTCATGCAATCTCTCGCTTAGACAATGTAGAGCGGCATCTTGTAGTAATGACACTTGATTCTGAACTAATTCAAAGCGATAAGCACTCTTTGGATTCTAAATTCATTTATTTTTGAAATAAGAGCGAGGGATGTCACACGCTTGCACCAATTTCGATGTCTCCCTATGCACTCTCTGTAATTATTTACCATCCTACGGTATCATAGATATGAATGGGTGAGAGAGAAAAAAATAGAATTTAAATTGAAATTAGCTACCTATATTTAGTTTGTTGTTTCAAAAATTTGAATTCTGTCTACATGCGTTTAAAGTAAAAATATTTTAAATATGTAACGGCTCTAGTGTTGTCACCACACTTGCTATTTTTCCCACCTATTTCGTACAGTGTATTGTATTTTTATAACAAAATACACTATTTATAGGCCCCGGCTGAAGATACTAAACATATGCGGTATTAGTGATTACCAATTACAATACAGAAAGCTGACATTTTATTGCAATTTAAGAATTCGTCATTTGTATTTAGCGAGTTTACAATGACAATTTGTGTACTAAAAAATCAAACCCAGGCGACAGGTTGGATACCTCGTAACGGTCTCCATAATTATCTAAGTTTTTTTTTTTTAGGCATGCATTTGTTTACTCCAAAATAAAGGTATTCTAATTTTAAGATAGTGGAATGAAGAGGATAATGAAAATAACAAATTACTTTTTAGAAGTTATGTTCTTTTATTTAAATACATATCTTTACCCCCAGGATGCAAGAAAAAGGACAGTGATTATTCAAACGTAGGATTTTTAATGTATTTTGTAAATTGAATTTAATGTAATTCCATTAATGCATTACCTTGGTTGGATGATTCTGATGTAGCACTCCGACAGTCTATATCTCTGCCGGGAAGGGTGGGTAATCCGGGAGGAATATCCGGGTAAAAGCTGCCGTTTGTGTAGCCTGCTGTATGGGCAGAGGGGTACATGTCAGAATACAAAGGGGGATAGTTCCTCATAGTTGGCATAGCATTAAGGTTCATATGATTTAACTGCATTTGTCGGCAGTTTAAATAGTCCGCACCCGCACTAGCAAATGTGTTGTAAGGGGATTTCCCGTTCATGGCGGAGAATGAGGGTCCCAGCTGTAGATTGCTGTAGGAGGACATGGAGCAGGAATTGTGGGGAGGGATTGAGCTGTCAGCGGAGTAAGAGGGCCATCCGTTCTGGGCCCCTATAGCGGTGGTCCGGGAGATACTGTCCTGGGCCCCAGGACTAGACGAGAGAATACTGGAGACAGATGTAGTTAAGCCGTTCTGATAAAACGGAAGAGCGCCATGAGCTAGAATATTATTTCCCACGGTTTCCATGATTGGTCATTCCAACTACAACAAAATAAAAAGCATTTGTTAGAATGTAATTAATAAATTTTTACCCTAGGATTTAAAAAAAAAATATGAATAGTATGATTCTTCAAAAATATATAGTATATTTACGAATACTTATTAGTCAAAAGTTGTTTATGATAAAAATTAAATTTATCTTAATTCTGTATAGACTCTCTAACAAAAAACAAAAAAAAAAAAAAACAACAAAAAAAAAAACAACAACAAAAAAAAAAAAAACGATTGCATAACATCCAAGTTTTAGATTCACTATACACACAGATATTCTTAAATAGCCCTTCTTACCCAGAAGAACATGTATGACTAAGACTTCGTAATACACCTTACCCTTAATTTTTAATACACATTCTTTTGACGTGAGTATATATTTATCTAGTTTTGTTAACGATGCTGTAATCTATTAGAAAACAATAAAATTATTTGGACAATAAAAATTTACACTGTTACATATCTTTATATTTTTCTTACCTGAAAGATACATATTGAATTAATATTTCCTTTTTATGACTTTACTTCAGGAGAGGTCTTTCAAAAGTAAGACGTTTTATAGGGTGTCAATATGAAATTCAATGGGAAGACTAATTTGTCAAGAATGATTATATATCCATTTAAACCCAGGAAATGCGTTCGAGAATGAACATTAAAAATATTGGAAAGTGTGATTTCTATGTATGAACAGGAAAAAGATAAAAGAAGTGAATTCTGTCCAAATTAAAGTCATTTATGACGCAAGCTGATAAGATCTGATTTTTGTACCGAATTTGTGAATTGAAATTCAAATGTTAATGCATTAGAGACATTTGAATTCGGGGAAAATGGAGAAATGCGGAATCTGTCGCCACGGGGAGATCAGACGCATCCTAATCGGAGACCAAAATCTCAACAAAATATAATTAGGTTTTTTAAACACTTGACAAGATATGTAAAACTTGAAGCAACATGCATAAGGATGTTTTTACTTCAATTTTCCTCCTCTTTGTTATTTTAATTTAGCCTCCTTTGTACCTGTCCCGCCCGGAGTTTTACCTGACTGCATAAAAATGTTTTATAAAATCTTTCTATTTAAAGAGAAATAAATTGTAACATTAACTCCCAAATGTCGCTTTTGATTAATTTAATATACACAGTGAAAAGTGCATAAAACTTTATGATGTATTATTTGAATGACTGCGAACCAACAACAGAAAAAAAAATTAAATGCAAACCACGCGATAGAATACATTTGCAATCAAGTAATTCCTATTTGTGACATGAATTAAACACATACCTAGAACACCGATAAAAAATCCAGCCATCCGACAGTTAAATATCACTTAAACATATTTATGTTACGATCACATGTAAAATGATAATACTGTAGTGAAACTCATAAATACACGAATGCCTTCGATGTTCCAACACTCTATGACCTATGACCTCAGTACATTCCGTATGCAACGAATAAAAATATAGAGCTGTCACTTGAACCACGTGGTAATTCCCTCCAATCAGATAATTGACTGTGTATTGCCGATTCGTTTCTTTTCCCGGGAGATACGGCGGATATTTGATGAATTCTTCGTTGTAATATAAAGTTGTATTAGGTATTTACTATGCTAGGATTTTTCTGTTTGGTTTGATCGGGAAATTATGATTATGATCACAGAGAGAGTAGAATTTTACGTTTATATCGCCCTTGTCGGTCATGGGAACTAGCTTCTTGAATATTCATGAAGCGTCTCACTGCAACCAATCAAATTAAAGACTGTGTAAAAACCCCGTGAATCGCCCGTTTATGAGTTTCGATAGTAAATGTGTAATTATCGCGGAACCGACAAATTGCACATGTTTGGAGCAAGGATACAGGTATCGAGAAATCGAAATAATAGGATGGGCATCGTAAATTTTATGAACCTCTTTTGAAGTTCCCGATCAGTGGGATTAAAGAAATAATCTAAGTGTAGCCTCTTGAAATTTAAATTCGCGCACAGCAACACACGGTGTTGTGTAAATCATCCAGGAGCTACAAACAAGATTGTAAAAACGCACAGACGTTGCTAGGGGCACTGCCTTGATCGCTCAATTCTTGAAATACATTCAAAAAAAAAAAAAAAAAAAAAAAAAAAAAAAAAAAAAAAAAAAAAAAACAAACATTGTACGTGTAATGTGCGACAACTCTTTTATATTTTTTTTAATTTTTAAATTCAATCTGTGATCGAATCACCTTATTTTAAAATCAATTCTTTAATTTAGATATTAGTCAGTAGAAATTTTATTTTTCTAAAGAAAGGAATTTAATAAGGATATGAAGACAGTTATTGACATTTTAGTGAAAATGTTTATTGCAATATTTCAATATTTACCACATACCACATCTAAATATAATTATTATTTATTAATATTTATTTCAAAAATATTATCATTATTTTTAAAGATATATATATACATGTATATATATATATATATATATATATATATATATATATATATATATATATATATATATATATATATATATATATATATATATATATATATATATATATTTATACTTTCACTGATTTTTGTTTTGAAAATTAAATAGTCGTGTATTTATTCTAATTTTTCAAATAAAAAATCAGTAAACGACAATGCACTGTAATTCCTGATATAATAAATATTTTAGCAGATAAATTATACAACTATCTTAAGATAGTCATATTGTGTGTTTTATTTGCTAAACAATACACAAGTATGTGTTTATATAATTTTTAGTAGTCTTGTCATCTACATTATTAAAGTACTAATGTTTTCCAGAATATACATTCCCTAATTTGGTAACATTACAAAAAAATCTATATGCAATAAAACTTCTTAGTCCTTGAAACTTTTATTGAATTTTTTTTTTCAGCGGGCTAAAAGCAATGAAAAATACCACAGATAATAGCTTTTTTCAATGCTCGGTAAAATAAATACATGTGTGAAATGTTTGTGGACCCCCCTGTTTAAAAGATAGAATGGGGAGATAGAATGGGGAGATAGAATGGGGAGATAGAATGGGGAGATAGAATGGGGAGATTTGCCTAAAAATCTACTACAGATACTAGTAATAGCTTCTATCCATGCTACGTAAAATTTAATAAATTGGATTACTTGTGTGTTGACCCTCCCCCCTTAACAGATAGAATAGGAATTGTTTTGTCTAGAACAATACACTATATTGTTGTATATGAAATCGTCAAAAAAGTGTAATCTAGATGGTGAATTTTTGAAGAACAAGGAAAGACAAACTACAAACAATACTCCTAAATACTGTATATATCAGAACACATTGACGTTAGATGTAAGTAACTTTGATATACATGTATAAATAAAAAAAGTGAAGTGTTTCTCACGCTGTCCACGAAATAAAAAAGTCGCCAGGAAAACTGACCAAGGTCACGCAGTGTCACAGTCCGGCAGGACAGCGAAACATCAGTGTCAAATTGTCAAAAAACAAGGAAAAGACAAACCAACCCTCATGTGAATTCCTGACTTCAAACCTCTACTGCATATCTTCATAACGATTTGTCGTAAATAATCAGCCGTGAAAGGCAAGGCAGACGTTGATACAGAGGCTGGTGTAATGTCAGACATACAATTTTATTGTTTTTCTATTCTTTATAAAAACTTTTTTGCGTAATAATTAATAATTACTCAATGCAGATCCCTTAAACACCAAATTAATTTAAAGGCAGATTCATTTGTAATTCTTGTTTTATAGAAGGAATTTTTAATATTAATTTGTTTTCATTCAGGGGTTTATTGCGAAAAAATTAATTAAATACAAATATAAACGATAATCTTACCATAAACAAATAATAAAATCCAAACAAATCAACTAGATCTAACTACGCTGCAAACTTGCTCACTGGCTTTTTAGTACTGACATAAAATCAGTCGGTGTACGTTTTATTTCTGTCTTCTGATATGACATCATTACTAAATTGACCATGTTTGAAGTCTTTGAAGACTTCCTAAAAGTATAATTACAAAATTCGACAGATAATTTCAAACTTTTTTAATGTACTCTCGGTCTGTTTGAATTCCTGTCCTATGCGACAGTTTATAGTTCTACCATATGGATTCCAGAGGCCGTTATTTTCGGCCAATTTTGAATTAGTGGTTCCTCCGAAGAGGTCCATTATTTCTGGATCTCGGGCGTCTTTTACCCCTGTGCGTCCGGTGTTACTTGTAATTTTACATCTCATTATTGATTTTAATGTCCCGTTAATGTTTTTGTCCCTGTCTATTCTCACAAGCCGCGCCAAATCTTATGACCAAACATTACGTTTGTAATGTCCAATGTGTAGCACGCGCCAAAACTTTTCGCGCTCCTCTAAAAATATAAAATATCATTCATATATTTCTAAAAATGGAATTCCCTACATTAAAAGTAAATGTTTAATTCATTAGCCTTACAAGTAATCGAGGTTTAATACAGTCCCTGACATTAGTCTCTATTTTAGTGTAAAGAAGTATCTGATCTACAAAAAGAAAAATTATAATGAATGGAGTATCAGTTAGCAGACGAGAGACAGGACAACGGTGGTCTCCATTAAGAGTCTGATGTAAGATTTCAATAAAATAGACTCCAAACTGCTTAAAAGTGTGACTTAAACACTCATTTATGGTCACTAAATGGATACAAAGTGTTTTTTCATTACATTCAGATTGTTTTTAACAAGTGATTGCGTTGAGCTGTATGTATCAGCGAATAAAATTGTGTATTGCGAAGTAAAATAACAACAAAATTCCACCAAATTGTGAATAAATGCCATTTCTACGACCGATATCAGGCATTATCTTGTAAAACAAGACATAAAGTAAAACTTTATTGTTCCTCTATCATACCATGTCTTCATAAAATGTCATAAATGAAATCAAGTCACGTGATAGCTGTATCATCTGCCCCGACACTTTCATTGAACAAAATTGTTAGGAAATTGTACAATTCTCTCTGAATTTAGTACACCTTTAACGTATTACATAGAAATATCTTGGACTTCAAAGAATTTAAATTGGTTTAGAATTCAGCACGAATTTCCCCAATCTTTCGTTACTCAATACATAAAATTAAAAAGCCAAAATTGTTCCAAATACATCAAAAGAAATTACCATAAGGTTGATAACAATTAAATGGTCATATAACTTTTTAAACTGATGAACAGTTAATCCAACCCACTGGACAAGCGATTGTCCGGTGCGATACCTGTGTTGGAGCAGAAAAACTCGTGTTTTCTTGTACTGCTCTCTAGACAAACATGGCGGTTGTTAATGGATGACAATAGCGGACATTATTATTAGATGGATTAAAATAACACCACACAGGTCGAGTGATCGAGTGTGTCCGACGGCTACCATTTTACAATGGTCAACTATTGGTCATAAAATCATTTTCAAGCGAGTCCAAAGAGACCGACCGATAATTAAAATGTAAGCGGGCCCCCTCGCTGCAATACAGGAATAATGGATCCCCCGGGTACTTTTCATTTTCACTGTCTTAATACGTCTTCTGGATTATGAAGATTCGTAAAAGAAATGCGTGTTTTAGAAAATTGGATTGATTGATCAATGAAACAAGCACCAGAATCAATATTTTTGTTTACCACTTTTAATCGATGTCTTCATATGAAAAATATAGATATCTACGGAAAAAATTCAAAGACTGATCCATGTTGTAGATTGTATTATGATAAAATATATAATAAAATATTTCTGAACAATAACACTAAATTGAATTGTAAGGTGTATATTTTAAAAAAAAAATTACCTTTTCCTTCAAATATTAAAAAGGTTGACTACATGTATATTAAATATAATGATATTTTTTTTTTATGAAAAGCAAAAACAAGAAAGAAGAATATTTTGATATCGAGCTTTCAAAGAAAAATATTCTGTAATTTCTCATCTTTAATTTTATGCAAATATTTTATAGATTTACGATGAAAATGGAATTAGTTTGGAGTGAAAATGCGGGAACTTTTATGATCTGGTCTGTAAATTCTCCCGATATCTCGCTCCATCAGACGGACGAACTTTTCAGTGCGCTGGGATGATAGGCAGTTTTATTTCCCGGAATTATGAAAGCCGTTCTTTATGCTTCCTTTTCGACTCCCAAATTAGTTTTCATTTAATCCTGTGTAATGGAATGTATATGCAAGTCGGTTTTGGAACCAAGTCCTGGCAATTTTCGCGCTCGCTAGCTCCTTTCAAGTAAAGATTGAATTTTTGGATAAGCGGATGCATTCTTGATTCTAGTTAGCGCAACATGATTTAACGAGGACATACATGATTAACAGGGACTACATATCCCATCTAAAGATGGCGGTTAATTCATTGGATTACTCTTAGGTTAATGAATAAAATTAATCGGTCGGAAATTCGGCCCCGTTACTGCTTGTTTTGGTTATAACATAAGGGATAATAAGAAATATTGTAACCTAACACCTTTCATCATCCGAAGACATCGCATCATCTCGTAATATTGGAGATGCAGCTACACTACTAATTTTTGAAACCAGATAGCAGACATTTCATCAATAACCTGTAGAGACATTGCAAACAGATAAAAGAAACGAAATATCAAATAGACCGGTGGCGTGGAAAACTATAATTTAAAGAAAATTGACAAGCGTTCAATTTTGTTGGAAACATGTCTTTCAATAAGAACTATTTCCCAAAAATGGTAAGGGATTATTATATTAAATTGCCAAGTTGTTCTGAGTGCAACCAAAAGCACAGATGGCAACGCAAAGTCGATCCCGCATCAAAAAGTCAGTCTGGCAAAGAAATGTATAAAACACAAACAAAGAGGGATAACTGCAACGACTTTGTTTTTAAAGTGTAACCTTATGTAATCTATATCTACACTGACAATTTACAAATACCAAGAAAAAACAGAGTCCAAAAAGAACTGACCACAATCGACAGGTGCAGATTTACCAAGAACCGTATATAGCAATCTGTTTTCTCAACCAGCACGTGTTAGAATCTGTGGGGAAAAGACACATAGGAAAGAGTGAGATAGTGGACATTAATAGTGGAATGATGAGGCACGAGGTGTTGACTTTCACACCTGCCATAGCATAACATTCTGATGAATAGATAGAGAAAACATCCCTTACTTCATTTCTGCCTGTGACGGATGGTTGACACCTGCAATCTGGTTTTTTTATGGTGCTGTTTGTGAGATTTGGCCAGTTGCAAGGTACTTACCATTTATTTGGGTTCAAACTAAATCAAAGATGATCTTTTACATGGTTGATCTGTTCATATAAATGAAGAATGGTTTCGATGCTAAAGTTTATAAATCCAATACACTGTATATTTTTCTTAATGGTAATGAAAGTTGAGTTTTGGCATGGAATATGCAGGTATGAAATAAAAATTATCAGATGGAGTGCAGTAAAAAAGCAACTGAAGAATCACTAAATCAGCACCAGAAACGTTAGATCTGGAACGCACCCAATCCTCCAATTATCTCCCTTGGATGCCATAGTCTCGCGTTTTGTCAGCGAGAATTTACGAGATTGGGAGCGACTTCTTGTTGTGTGTGGCCGGCCCAGAGAAGGGTAGCCAGAAATATACAACGGGTATCGTGTTTATATGTGGGATAATTACATGTCGTCCTTCGAGTTATTTATGCCAGTGTTTGATAGAGGGTTTCCGGAAACCTCGCCGGTAGGTGTCACTTCAACTACAGAATAATTAAAGAAGAACCCTGAATGAAGATATGGAAACTATCATGATATGGTTATTTGCGAGTCCTAAGATTTGAGAAAACTTCGATTAATTACATCATTAAAACCAATGCATTTACAAACTAAGAAAATACGGAAATTCAACACATTTTGTTTTCAACACAGATGTTATTTAAGGGAAGCAAATCAACACATGGATCAAATCCACCAAAGAATACATAAACCCATGAATTCTTCTGGATCCCAAAATTGGCATATCAATGTTAGGTTGTTAATTAGTAACTTAATTTAGAAAATTCCTAACTAAATTAAATTAATGGGCACTGTATTGAATTGAACATATTTTATTGACAGAAAAGCAAAAGATTAGAATAAAATTCAGAATCCTAGGAAGTCTTCTCCTAATTTTTTTCAAAATATAAAATTGTCTTAATATAAATGCATTTGTTTTGTCTATTGTAATTACAAACGTAGTGACAAAAACTGATATTCAATGAAATCAATTCTTAATGTAGAAAATACAACTCTTTTTGAAAACTAGAAACCGTAAGTCAAATCGTCAATACTGTATATTCATATTACCGGTATATTCTGTTCCATTCTAAGCATAATTAAACATTATGTTGACTAGTATTTACAGAGAAAATACATTATTTTAAAGAACATACACCAACTGAACATATTTTTTGCTTTTCGTGTCTCTCGTTTAACAAAATCTACTTGTTCTAGCTCTGTATATTACTGATTTTCAAGTTTGTTCGGATTTACAAGTTTAACAACGTAGGTGGTTCAACAAAGAGAGCAATAACATAAATCAGTGACTTTGTTCCCGGTGGGCCCACTGTGGTGAGTTGTCCTTTTGGTCAGGAAGACGTGGCCTGAGGTCACACCTTCTGCTTGGACTCATGGAGGAGATGAACCGTGATATTTCTCTCTATCGATGGGTTTCTTACAAAGTTATCAGAAAACATTAAGGGTAATTGTTTCTTCCAGCCAATAATAAGCCACAAAGCATTACCCTTGGAGATAACAGCCACCCAGCACTTATAATAATTGGTCCAAGTGTATCTACAACGTTCTATAAAGAGGGATTGAAAATCAGAGAAATACACTTTATTTTATATTATAGTGTTCACAAGTCTGTAATAAAACTAATGCAGAATGTCACGTCTAAGAAAGTTATTTTGTATACGGCGTGAATATGGGACTAATATAAAATGCATCCACATTAAAACCATTTAAGATTTTTCAGAAGGTACATGTATATATCGTAGAAGTTACAAGCCATTAAGAAACATTACGGATAGGGCCAAGTCTATAGAACTTTGAGTCCGACAAAACTGTACAGTTTGTTTGAGATTAGAAATATTTGAAAATGAGTTCATTTAATAATAAAAATTGCCATTGATGCGTAACTACATACATATAGAGAAAGGCAGAAAAACTTCGTTCTTGGAAAAAGACTGTCGTAGAGAGAATAAAAATTTTAGCATTGATTTCGACTACACTGGAAACGATTTTTGTTAAGAAAAGGGAGAGAAGATAAATATTGCAAAAATGTAAAGAGGCATTGGCATGAAACCTTTTTATGACAGTAGTTTGATAGACCCAGCTACAACAGACCAAAGTGAGATAAGCAAGCCAGAGGACTGAGATATTTGTTAAAGGGAGGTAAATACTCTCAAATCAGAAGTCGACGACTCATCAGAGTTTCTGCTGGTGTTCTTGAAAGATTTCATTTTCAATGAAGCATCAGACTTCCTGGTCTTCAAGATGTTTGCACCCAGAATTACAGAAAGCTAGCGATTATATTTCAGATTCAAACTCCGTGTTTCTACAAGGGTTGCTGCAAATTCCCAACATTATGTCATAATAACGGAACGAGCAAATGGCAAAAAGCGAATCTCTTACCTTATTATTTGAGTGGAAAACTGCTTACATGTGATGTTGTTTTTATAAAAGTTTTTTCAATGAACGAACATCTTTTGCTAAAGTCTCTATTTAAAATACCAGAACTTCATCCCGTGTTCAGTTCGAGATTTACACACAGTAATTACCACACTCATATTGCAGGTAACTTTAACACCTTCCAATCGCAAATTACACAGGACAGGGACGTAATAAGACAATTTAATTTAGATCTATGCGCCTTTTGTAAGCGTAATTTGTATTTTAATGAGGTGCATGCCAAAGTAATCATGCAGAGTGCAGATAGACTATGGAGTGAGTTACGATGTTGTAGTGTCGTATACGATTGCCTCGAGAATCTGCTGACGATTTTCGGATATTCTATATCATCCCGTTATCGACCAGGGTTTTGTTCTCTACAATTCAAGTTTCATGCAATAATTACACTGTCGTATTTCAAAACATAAGTTCCGGTATTTTAGTCGTAAAGACCCAAGGGTTATCGAAAGGACACGAATTGGGGAAAAAATTCTGTAGTTGACTCCAGACGGTATTTTTTGCTTTAATAGTAGTTTCTAATTCTGTACTTCCATTTACAGAGAGTTTATTTGATTACGAATCGAACAAAAATCGTGTTGTGTAATCATTTGGAAAGATTCAATTTCTGCAACTATTATTTCAACAAATGATATTTTCATTCGTTATATTCAATGACACCTGTGATCATGTATACAAAATATAGCTTTTACTGTATGCAAACTGTATAAAAAAAATAAGAAAGAAATTAAATTCATAGGAAAAAAAACACCAACCAAAGCAAACAATCATGATAATTTTTTTGTGTGTAAACATGGACGATATTTTATGCATTTTTAAAATCATGCTTCCCATAAAAAAGAGTTAATTAAACTAATCGATATTGTTAATACAGAAATGGAGCCAGTTTTTGTTGCATTAATCAATTTAACCTCTGTAGATTAGATGATATTCAGATTTTTTTGTAATTAAGCTCTGAATGAACTACGCATTGCATTTATGTTGCAAAGATTTCTGCTTGATGCTTTTTAAATCAATCTCTGCAGGACATATTTACTTTGCATAATATTTTTCTCCAAAAATATGCTTCATCCCATATTTATTTAAAAAAAAAAACTAACCTATTATAAACCAGCGACCTAAATGTATAATTTAATCTCCTCTAAGCAGGGTATATATTAAAAAAATGTATAAAAAGAACACAAAAAATTCTCACTACATATATTTCCAGTCTCTCTTAGATTCAATAATGTAATTTTTGAGATCGATCACTTTAATTTCGTTGTCTTTACCTTCTTCATACTTTAAAAAAATGGATGGATTTCTGATCAATGACATTGCCTGATTATTCTGTGACTTTAGAAATTCATTGATCATTCTTACTAATTAATTACATATAGTTACAAATTAACATACAGAGAACATCAAAGGAAATATTCGCTCCATAGATATAAAATATGTTTTCAAGAGACAAAATTTTGTTCATCATTTAGCCTTTTGCCTTTTATTTTAATTATCGATTTGAAGGATTATTTTTGTATATGTGAGTATAGGTAAGCATAAATTATTTAGATCTTTATGACATATCATATCGAGCAATGCACTATTTCTCAAAGATAAACTTATTGTGCAAACAACTAAAGATTTTAAAACTTCAAGAACTCAATTATTATTTCATATCCTTTTATATTTTCTCTTATTCCGTTTCATGATCACTTCCTACAGAAAGTGAACCTCTGTTATTCATTTTAATATCAAAATTTCATTATTATTAATGATGAAATAAAAGAAAAAAAAAGAAAAGAAAAAAAATGGCGACAATTTTTGATTAATTTACCATGTTCTGCTTTATGTCCTAATATAAATTTTGTCCGATTTTATATTTGAAAGAAAAGAAAATTGTGACATAATTATCAGAAATTAAAGTTTAATATTTCGATAAAATCAATAAAGCTATATGTGCGCCAAAAGAATGGTGAAACGTGTTTAATTTATATGCTAAAATGGTATGAAACTTGACATTTAGTAACGGCACCAACACTTATAGTTATTGCACACATGTACTGTACCTGGGGTCGGCCTGGTAGAAAGTACTAATCCATTAATTTTAGACTAGATGATATACTTCGAATTTTGTTTAAAGTAAGAATATATGATTTCATAGTTTGAAATGGACAAGAAGAAAAATTTTTACACAACGGGTCGCTTGGACTGGTCTTCTTTGTTTAGGTTTTAGAATATGGATGATGTCACAAGTACTAGCCCAATCTTTTTTATCTGTTTTCTTTTTTACTGCAATGGAATTAAACAGTTGTTCTGCCCTGAGAGAAAGTTACCATTAAATGCTTGTGAGAAAATTCTTATGCCACACACATGCCTCTAATGAACTTGTTTACAATTAAAGGAAGATTGTATCGGTGTGTGTTGATACTTTGTACAAATTATTTATGTCTGTCTTTCTCAGGAACAAAAACGTTTATTTACATACCCCCATCGTATTGTAATAGCTGATGATTATACTTTATTTGAATGAATTTTTCCTTGAAGAACTTAGAAAATTAATGTTTATGCATCCACATAGAACTAGTTATGCGGTTTTTTCCTCCCATCTGTGTATTTATTTTTACCCAAGATGCTTGCGCATATTTTGAATCATAAGGGAAATACTTATGCTCTTCGCCAAATAAAAAGGGAAGTTGTAGAGAAAGAATCGGATTATCAATGTTTAAAGCAGCTTTGTCTGTAACTATGCGTTTTATAAGCTTCCAAAAACCTGAAAGATAAGAGAGTGTTTTCACGTCGGGGTCATACCTATCATAGAGTTATCTAAAGTTAGCTAGAATGCATATTACACATGTTGACGATTTTTATGGCTCCCGATAACATATGAATATCCCAACGTGAAAAGACGTGTACATTTTTGTCAGTGAAATATGCAACAAGTCTGTTTTCACATAAGCGGAGAATGGGTTGTGAGTTTGCTTACATCCGTGTATCTACCGGACCACGCCTATGCCACCAGTTGGCCTTAGGTCTAGTGAGTATACATCAAAACACGTGGGGTTATCTCGTACACAGTAAAACAAACAGATGCTGGTTATCTTACAAACGACTATATGCCTGGTTTACACAACCACTGAAAAGAACACCACCACAAAAAATGGGGGGAAAAAGCAAATCGCCATTAGTCCACATCACACATTGTAAATGTGATATAAAATAACAATACAATAACCCATGATGATAAATGACTAGAGTCCTTTGGCATATCAAAATTTCTGTGTAAATTTCTTGACAACATTCATATTCTTATTGAAAGAACTCGCAAAGAGAGAAATGAGACAAGTAAGGAATGGTTAACATGACACTGTCAAATGGCAAAGGAAAGTATACTTTGCAGTGAACAGAAACCTGCGAAAAACTGAGGACTCTGGTTCTTTTTGGAGTTCAACTTCCTTTGATATGAAATTTTGCGGTAAAATTCCTTTCCACAATTATGAGTAATACATGTTAGTATTCAGTAAAAAGTCAAGGAGGACTGAAATGTTGTTGCATTCCTGCTTTACGCATCATTTCAATGTTATACCGCAACGATTTGTGAAAGACAATCAAACATCCCTCTAAAAAAACAAAAATGGAAACAGAGCCCCCTTTATCTTTAACCAATAATGAAGTAACTTGAGGGTGCCCCCAGAAGAGAAATATATAAAGCAGGTAATAAATATGATATTAAGCTTCAAGATTTTATTTAATTTCTTTCCAGTTATTGCACGAATACGACATAGATTTTGTAATCTAAGCTTAAAAAAAAAAACTCAAACGATTTTGTCAAAATAAAATTCTTATGATAAAACTCTAGGACACATTTCATAGTACCATTTAAACACATATTTTTTATTTTATTTTTTTTTTCTATTGCAGATTTTCCGTAACACGGGGGAAGCTTCATAAAAGATAAAGTTTCAACATGCACAATATAACGTGCGAAAAAGGATGACCTGAATCTACTTAAATGGCTGGTTGTTCTGAGATTATATTACAAGGAGAATTACTGTATGTGTTTAATAAGAATTAAAAAGGTTTCCTGTTGTTATAAGGCATTCTGAAATAATGGATTATAAATAAATTTTAGGTTAAAACTGTGTAAGGTGATTGTATACATAACGCGTAAGTTTTTTTTTTCTTTTTCAAATTTACTGGCATATAGCTGTACAAAGTTTGCCACAAACCGTACATAAGGGTTAATTATGAATTTATCAACTACGTAATTTCTCTATACTAATCAGATTTGCTTCAAAATAAATTGACCATTTCTATGATGATTTCTTTATATAAAAATAAATGAAAATTGAATTGATGACGTTGCGCATAAGTGTAATACATGTACGAACTTAATATAAAATGTCAGGACATTACTACAACTACTATAGCCAAATCGATTACAAAATATTACATAAAATTCATGATATCACTGCTTGATTTCAGTGACGTTATTAATAAAAACTGCAACAGACTTTCCAGAACGCTTTGGCTTGATGATTGCCAAGTTGCTCTATCAGAAATGTAGGACATTTTCACATATTAAAACGATCATGTGTATCTAAGCACCTCCACTGGTGTTAGATCGATAGATCGTGATGATACCTATAACATTTCTTCCCCAATCCAAGTATATCGATTTCAGCAGATTGCTCAACAGTAGCAACTCCATTTTTTGCTTAAATTTTGGTATCTTCTACTTTTGATACAGAATTTACGCACATGTAAACATTTTGTTGTTGAAAATATATAGTCTTTTGACAAAATATTTTTTTGTACATTCGATTCTACTTTTCTGAAAGGTTAATTTGAAGGGGAAATATTCACTTTAGAAGATTTAGATTTTCTTCAAATTATTTGGTCTTACCAGAGAGAAGATCTGTTAAATCCCAGCCAAACCCTGCCCGAGTCTGTGTAAAATTTGTGTGAATGATGTCAAGTGTTATAGTCAAATAACACTTGCTCTACATCCCCACACGATGTTATTTACATTATAAATCACCAAAGAAAAAGGAAAATCTCATCCCATACCTTTTAAACATCTCTATCATGAACTCCGGTGGTATAAAAAAAAAATTTTAACTAGAAAAAAGAAAATGTCAGATTTTTCCCTATGCTAATGATCTACAACAATATTTTATTTTAAATTACAGGACACCACAGGGTGTAATTATTGCAATGGAACAAATTTACCCCGTATTTAGAGATTATTTGGAGGGATATCGTGATTTGTCAATTGCCAAAATTCTTGCATGATGTCACCCAAAGAATATCTAGGTTTGATTTGTAGTAGCGAGACGGAATACTAATTATTTGCCACCTAGAAACACTCGTAAATTATCCTTCAAAGTCTCTAAATGTTAGCCGCCAGGTGAAAACATTTACATATAGAGTATCATATCCCTAAATTATCAGCTAAAACATTTTTTCCAATACAGCCCCTCATGGGATATATAGTGCAATTATAATAAAATAATATTTTTCTATTGTTTATTTAACACGACGAGCATATTTTGAATAAAAATTGTTCAAAAATTGACATTTTTTCCCAAAAGATAATTTCAAATCAAATAAATTGTTATATTTAAATGATACTTAATTTTTTTTTTTTTTACAGGAAATGTAATAAGAAATATTTTTAAAATAGGTTAAAATCTGAAACTAGCCATACATAATTACACTGCATGTCTTTTTATGGGATAATCTCTGAATAAGGTCACCGTTTGTTTAATGTAAAAGTATCGAGTTATCGCAAATTGCACAAAATTGATTCCTTACTCCTAAATTCGGGTCATAAATGGAAATTTAGCCATTGTATGTTAAATGACTAAAATGGTCTCCGGCAATTTTTACCCGGGGTCTTAGGTTGTAAAGCATCGTAATTTCCGTACCCCACGATCGTAAAACAGATCCCGCCCAGCATCATTGCCCCGAAGCTTTTCTGAAGGGAGAAAAATACATAAAAATT